>NC_088792.1:45100589-45406910 GCF_011386835.1 Chrysemys picta bellii | reverse complement strand
TGTAATATAAATTATATGTATCAAAAGGCATATTTGTGCAAATCTTGTACGCCTTGATGCAGCATACTACTAGAAAGCGTTATTTACTAAAAGCACAAGCACTTAAAGCAACTAATTGGCAGTGAATATTCTATATAAATAACTTTTAAAGTGTCTATGTACTGACCCTTAAAATGCTGACTTCACAGTTGTCTCTAAGATCCTTAATGAATGGACTGATTAATAAGTGACTGAACTTGAGGAAAGAACATAAGAAGATATCAAAATGAGCAAGTGTTATGGTCAAAGCTAAACTACAATTTCATATCAGGAAAAAGAGCTAGGACATAGCAGTTTAAAGCTGGTGCTTGAAAGGAAGGAGGGGGGGGGGGGGAGCACAAATCTAGTCCTAACGGAAAATGCAATAATTTATTTAGCGGACACTGACAAGAAATGCTATTGGAAAGAGGGATAACATTTTTTAGATTGGGTGGGAGGTGGGGGAAATGGAGCCAGAAGGCTC
Organism: Chrysemys picta bellii; assembly: GCF_011386835.1. Taxonomy (NCBI): domain Eukaryota; kingdom Metazoa; phylum Chordata; order Testudines; family Emydidae; genus Chrysemys; species Chrysemys picta. Next base: position 45,406,408 of record NC_088792.1, on the reverse strand, counting down.
CGGATATTTTTTAAATGTAAGCAGGGTCTGAATGAGCTCTTCCCTGACATCTAGTGATGAGCTGGGGAAGAGTACTTCAGGAGCTGCCCTTGTTTGCATGAACACACCCACTCTGCCTAGGTGAGCAGCAGGATGGAGCTGCTTTGCCCAAATTATCACTTTTGGTGGATGTTGGATTGCAAGTCACTTTCTTATTGGGTGCAGGGGTAATAAAGGTTTGTTATCCTTGTTGTGTAAATCAAGGGCAGCAGAACTGTGCTTGGCATGCCCTGACTGAGGGGTTCATCCTCAACTGAACTGTGCTTGCTAAGCAGGGACGAGGGGTGCCAAAACCCAGTAGGGAGGATAGGGATGGGTGTTTGTATCTGGTGGTGTGGGCTTGGACAAAGAGTCCTAGACTCCATTTGACCTTTGCCCTACCCACTGTGTAACAGCAGAGCTGATTAAGACTCAGTTGAGAGTCTTGTGTTGCAGATCAGTAGAACTGAAATCACTGAAACCCAGGTCTAAGCATTAGTTCTGCTATGGGATGGTGTTTCTGACGAGAGAGGCTCCCTGACTAACACCAGAAATCACTGAAAGCTGTGGTAAGTGGCGGGACCCTGAGCAGCTGGAGCAAGCAGCTGGTGGAGCAGTGAGTGGCTGGAGGAATGAGCAAGGTGCCTTCTCTTCCCTCTGGGTCTCCACTGACCAGGGACACAACTGTGAATGGGGTGTGGTGGAGGGAGAAGCACGTTAAAGAAACTTTTGGTTGTTGGACTTAAGAACCCAAAGAAACACTGCCCAACATACTCTGGGGTGGGTGTTTTGCCCATGGTTTTATGCTTATGAATCCTGATTGCAATGTTTCCCCAAGTTAATGCCAGGTTACTTCCCCCCTTTTAATAAAAAGTTTCTTTTCTACACACAGACTCTGTGCTTGTGAGAGGGAAAGAATTGCCTCTTAGAGGAGCCCAGGGGGTGGTGTGTAATTTTCTCAGGTTACTGGGTGGGAGTTTGAGCCTGTTTTGTGTTGTTTTGTTAAGAAGGAACGCTTAGATATTGAACCTGGCCTTGTTGCTGATGACTTCACCTGGCAAAAGGGTTACATAAACAAAAACAGAGCCTTTGACTTCTAAGTCACCAGCCTCAATTCAGATTGAGTCAATAGTGAGTGAAAATCCTTACATTGTGGTGACTCATATGCACTATCTGAAATTATTTGAATAGTTATCTCAATTCCTAGTGGATAGCTATCTACAACACATTGGTACTGATCTGGCACTCTTGTAAGCAGTCTCCGCACAGACCAAGGTTCAAGTGAACCAGAGACTGAACTACCTTAGTAACTGATCCCTCCAAGTGACACTTATCTTAAGTCTGATTCTTCTGTTCAATCAAAATGGTAGCATTTTACACCCACTTTGCACAGGTAAAAGACCAAGCAAGGTGCGAGGCCATGGAGAATCAGACCTGTTGGTGGGGTGGAGAAGCTATATCCTGTTTTGTGGCTACAATAAAGTTTCAAAACAGTCAATAGGTAGGGCTCCTGGATGCTATGTTAATACAAATAATTAATAATAGTGATGATGCTGATTCTTGAGATTACGAGAGGAAAGAGGAGCAGCCTCTACTTTCTCTGACTGTTTGCTGGTCTGCATGTGCCCCTCTCGGTGTCTTGTTGCCTCATCCCACCTTTGTAACTTAACTGCTGTTCCTCTAAAGTGGGTTTTGACTTCTCCATATGAGACATCACAGTGCCAGTTCAAGTATTTGGAGACAACACACATCCCAGGTGGGCTCAGACATGTGCCAGTTGATCTTCATGGCTGTACTGATTATTCTGAAACCCCATACATACTGGGCTATGGATTCCGAGGCTAGGGAAGTCATCTATACCCACACTTGGTTACCTTTCCACTAAATCACGACTACAAGCAATTTCAAGAATAGGGAGGATTAGTTCCAAAGACACTTTCAGGTGGCAGTTGCTAGTCCACTTCCTTGGAGTTACCGCAGCAGCCAATGGACAGGATCCTTGGTCACTCTGGAACTCCCCGAGACAGGTACAAGCAAGTGCACTTTAGAAAAAAGCCTGCTGTCATAGAGTAGTTGCCAGTGAGTAAAATTTAAAGCACAACTAAAGAGCAGCATCAGAGAAAAAAATATTGAGACAGAGCAAGAAAGGGCAAGGAATTTATTTAGCAGGAAGAAAAGAAGGGTTCAAAAGAACAGTAACAATACAACTGGCTCTGATACGGTTATACAAACCTGCCCGTCAATTGTTAGCCAGTCAGCATTTTTTGTGTGCTAAAACTGTTAATTAAGAGTCAGGACAGTTAACATATTCTTAGTCTCAGGATTCTGTCTCACCCCGTTGGACTGTGTTGGTCCAGGTAAGATTCAGAACCAGAAAGGTATTGTTATAGCTGGACTCAGCAGAGAAGGGGATCGATAGTTAGAGGGAGCTAATAGGATTATAGCTGTCTGCTGTGGAGATTCTATTGTTGTAGCAGCAAAACTGAAACCAACACAAAGGTGAGGCTTTGCACTGAGGAGTGCTCAAACATTTAAAGGGACAGGACATTACATGTCTCCTCCCTACTTTAAAAAACTTCCCAAATATATACACACATTATCATTTACATGACTAACATAAAACACTGTATAACTTAACTAAAAGTTGTGGGTGGACTAGCAGACTGTCAAATTGCAAAGGATTATTCTGCCCTGGACTAGGACCTCACTAACTAAACACTGGTTTTTGCATTCTTGGGATAGTGTGGTGATGATGGTGCAGTAGTATCTTGGATAATGGGAACATTTTGGGGTACAGAATCAACTGGGTCTGGTAACAAAGTTTCTTCCAACAAGTACTCCTGGGGGAATCCTGCGCCACTGTGTGCATGCATAATTAATGAGCTGCAGACATTTTTAATTTTTTGCGCAGAAAAAAACTTCTGCTGAAAAGTTGCTGCAGCTCTGCCTTTTCCCCACCAGAGGGCACTGTGGCAGTAGAACACAGCAGCCACTCCCAGCCGGCTAGGGAAGAGAGAGAGAGCCTGCAGAGTTGTCTTCACAGCGCCTGTAGGGCCAGGTCAGGAGGCAGGCACTATGGGGAGACAGATAGCGCGAGGTGCTGTGGGGTCAGACAGTGGCTCATAAGGGCTATTGGGGGAGGACAGACTGGGGAAGGGCCACAGGGGAGAGAGAGGCACAGGGCTACATAGGGACAAGGGAGTGGCTGAGTGGGGGCAAAGAAACACATGGGGATGGGGGGAGTGGGTTTCTGAGTCGAGGTGGAGGGACACATGTACATGACTGAATAGGAAAGTCTAGGGGTCAGCCGGGGTCTGCATGAGGGAAGCTCCCTAACCCTCCCTTCCTGACCCCCCCGCCCCAAAACCCTGTTCCATACTTTTCCCAACCATACCCAACAACCCTCTAAGTTCACACCCAGGCTCCTTCCCAGCAATTATTTCCCTCTCCCTCAGCTCCTCTGTTACCCCTGACTCCGCCCTGCTTTGTGCTGCTTCTGGAGGGGGTGGTATGGGAAATATGGTTCTGTATTTAGTTTAAATGAATTATTACTCAGAGTTCTGTATTAATATGCCTAGTAAGGAATCTATTTGTCAAAAAACATTTTTTTTTAAATCTTTTTTGTTGTCTGTATTGTTAGACATACTTGCTGACAGGTATTTTTAAATAAATTACCAAAAATAATAGAAACTGGTGTGATTATGTTGTTATTTTGAAACTGGTGTGATATGTTATTTTGACAAAATATGCAGAATTTTGCAGAATTTGAAAATATTGCGCTCCGAATTTTTAAAATTTTGGTGCAGAATTTCCCCAGGAGTAAACAAGTTGTCAAAATTAGGAGTTGTAATGGAAGGAGATTTGATTGGAGGAACAGAAGTCCTATGGGCACATCCCCAGACTCCAGTACTTGTCAGGGCTGCAACTGGTCTATATGTCATTTCTATAAAACACCATTGGATAGCTTTACCATAAACAAAACAGGTCCTGTGCATTTTAGAAATTCTTCAGGTAGCCATTTCCACAACTCTACAACTGTAGTTGCAAGTCCACGTTGTCTCCTACTTGAAAAGAATGATGACGAGTCTAACGTTGTTGATCAATTTACATAGATTTGGCTCTTCTAAGGCAACCTTGGGACATAGCAGGTGCCAACAGGAACACACAGATCACTTCAAGAAAAGATTTGCAAGTGACTCCTGGATAGTAAGATGTAGTGTATTCCTGTACACAAGCAAGAAATTGTTCGATTTCTGCTGATGACTCAAAACAGACTTGTTAGCTTTTAAGGCATGCTTAAGCATTTGTACAAAGCATTTTGCTAGTCCGTTGGTATGGAGCAGAGCAGATGTGCTGAATTCCATTTGAAGCTAGGAACTGCTGAAATTCTTCAGAACAGAATTGAGGTCCATTGTCAGTCATCAACTGTAACAGTAAACCAAATTGACCTAACAAGGTATAATGCTATCAAGTGGTCATTCCAAAAACTTCTGGCCATTTTGAATAGGAATTGAATATAACCCAAAACATAATTATCTAAAGGTCCAGCAAAGTCCATGTGAATGTGTCCAAGGAGTCTGAGGCCATGACCAGGCATGTAGGTGAGGTGGGCCAGGATCATGCTGACTTTGATGACATATAGTACAGCACTTTGCCTTTCTCTCAATGACTTTGTCCATCCCCAGACATGATTCTGGGCTATGGTCTTCATCTGCACAATGCCAAAATGATCTTGGTAAGAACTTCCAAACCCGGAAATTGAAGTGATTTCAGAAAGATCACTCGGATTCCCCATTAGATGCAACCATGATTCACAGATAATTCATGGTGATGTGATGATTCTGTAAAGTGGAGATTATGATCCAACACTTCACCCTGTAAAACCATTCCCTCAATGAGAGAGAGCACATCACCCTGAGCAGGGTTTTTTTTGTTGATGTCTGTGTTAGTTATGGGTAACCTATCCATCACATTGAGATATAACACTTTGTTTGAGGTTTCTTTGGGCTGACAGGAGCTTGGGCAAGACAGGCCTGCCAGTCCATCAGCATTGCCATGCTGAGTCTCTTTATGGAATGGAATAGTAGAGGAATGAGCTGAAAGTAGCAATGCCCATCATTGCACATGAGCAGCAGCTAATGATGGAATTCCATGTTTTGGTCCAAAAATTGAAAGTAACGGTCAATGATCTGCCTGCAATGTAAAGTGTCTGCCAAACAAATAGGTATGGAATTTCTGAATTCCAAAGATAATGAGAACTTCTTGCTCTGTTTGCACATAGTTCTTCTCAGAGGCAGTGAGTATTTGTGAAGCAAAGGCAATTGGTTTCTCCATGTCATCAGGAAAAATGTGGGAAAGAACTGCACCCACTCCATAGTGTGCAGCATCACAAGCCAATTGCAGTGGTAGTCAGGCATCAAAGTGTATAAGAACTTCAGCCAATGTCAACAGTTACTTTGCTTTTTTTAAATGCACAATCACGCTCTCTAGTCTATTTCCATGTTTTCTTTGCTTGTAACAGTTCATGTAAAGATACCAATACTGTAGCCAGATTAGGCAAAAATATACCATAATATTTAAGCAGCCTTCAGAATGAACATAATTGTGACACGTTCGCTTGCAGGGGCACTTGAAGAACCACCTTCTCTTTCTCTGACAATTTCCTTAAGCCTGTGGCATTAATTACATGCCCAAGGTATTCAACTGAAAATTTGAAATGCTCACTTTTGTTTTAATATATTCTCAGTCCATGGTCTTCCAAACATTGCAAGGCAGCAACCAAGCTTTGAAGATTATCTTGATACTTTGCTGTAACAAGGATGTCATCCAAATGGCACTGAACTCCATCTAGTCCAATGATGGACAACCTGTGGCCCGTGGGCCACATGCAGCCCATCAGGGTAATCTGACTGCGGGCTGTGAGACATTTTGCTGACTTTGACTGTCTGCAGGCACGTCTCCCCGCAGCTCCCAGTGGCCGTGTTTCCTGGCCAATGGGAGCTGCAGGAAGTGTCAGCCAGCATGTCCCTGCAGCCCGCCACTTCCCGCAGCAGCTCCCATTGGTCAGGAACCACGAACCATGGCCACTGGGAGATGCGCCTGCGGACGGTCAACATCAGCAAAATGTCTTGTGGCTGCAATCAGATTACCCTGATGGGCCGCATGCAGCCCGCAGGTTGACCACTAGTCTAGTCTAATCTCTTCAGAATCTCATCCATGGCTTTGTGGAACAGGGCAGTGCCAATGTGATACTGAAAGGCAACCTGTTATAACAAAATAAGCCTCTTTGTGTGTTGATTGTGAGATATTTGTTGGATATCAGATCAATCTCCATTTTTAGGTATGTATTGAGCAAATAAATCCAATTTACTGAAACACTGTCCCCCACTAAAAGCAACATATATATTCAATATGAGGTAATGGACACTGGTGCACATAAAACTGGATTCAGTGTCATTTTGAAACCTCCACATATTTGGACTGAGCCATCCTTCTTGATCACTGGTACAATGGATGTAGCCCATTCACTGTGTGAAACTGGTGACAAGACTCTGATGTTCACAAAAATGGTCCAAATCAGTTTCTACCAGGGGCATGACTCTGGATTTGCAATATTTCAGCTGACTGTCAGACTTAGTGAGCACATTGCTTATCTGGCCAAGTTCTTTTTAAAAACCCTTGGAATGTCTGTCCAGTATTTCTTGGCTATTTTGAGTTGCCTTTGTGATTATCATGATCTTGGTCCAATTCACCCTGGGCATCTCAAGCCAAGATCTTCCAAATAATGGTGGATACTTTCCTTCAATCACATACAAGGGTAAAATGACTGATTCTCCATCTAGTTGAATTTTCACCTGGCGTATCCCTTTTGGAACTAATTTTTCTCTGGTATAAGTTTTCAATAGCATGGAGGTTTCTTCCAGAGGAATTTGTGACAAAATCTGGTGCTAGGGAGATGCAGAAATCAGTAAAGCAGCAGCTCCAGTATCCATCTCCATTCTTGTTGGAACTCCTTCAAGCAAGGGTGTGACACAGATGCCATCTCTGACTCCAGCTTCCGAAAACACCATATAGAGCTAGGTCTTGAACAGTATAATTAGAGCTCTTGTCTTTTTCCATTATGAATTCCTGACTTCTGTCCTTTCTCAGCTTCAATCTTCATAGGTGTCTTCTTGGATGTATGGTTACTCCGTGTTGCTGGTCATTGAACTGTGTGACAGGTCACAGTGATGTGTCCTTTCTTCTGGCACTTCCTGCAAATAACCTTCTCAGCGTGCATAGTTTGTGTATGATGGACACACAAAAATTCCTTACATTCCTGTGGTCCTCTGTCTCACTGGTTTAGATGATGAACTTCTTGATTCATCTTAAAGTCCAGAGACTCCTGCTCTTTGGTTTCCATGGTAATGGTCACCTCAACCTTTTGGAGTGTAAACATTGATACGGTAAGTAACTTTATCCAGATCTGTTCATTGCATAATCCAGAGACAAATTGGTCACATAGGGCATCTCCTAATGCAGCATTTCTCAAAGGCAGCCACCATGGCTGCATGTGGCCACCAGGGGCTTTTCTTGCAGCCACAGCCTCCTGGGCTGTGATGGGAAGGGGGACAAAGTAACGGGCCCCCCTTCCCTGTTGCTCCTGGATGCACCGCCTTGGTGTTGGTTTCTTGGTTGCTGGGGCCACCAGCAGGGGTTGGGTCCTGCCCCACTATGGAGACACCTGGGGCACAATGCTGGAGGAACAGGTACTTGGTGAGTTCCCCACCTTTTCAGGAACATTGATGCCCAGGTTTTAGGCTCCAGCCCTGGGGTGGTGGGGGTTTGGGCTCCAGCCCCGGACTCTGGATATGAGGTGGCAGATTCCAGGCTCCGGACGTGCAGCTTCGGGGTGTGTCCCTGGGCCCTGTCCCTTAGCTGCAGGGCTTCGGGCTCTGACCACAAGGTTTCAGGATCCAGCCCCTTGCTGCTTCCCCTGACTCCCCCAACCCCCCATCCAGGGCTTAATTTGTCTCCAGGCTTGCCAGGGCTGAGTAAATCTGCTGTGAAGAGTTATACTTGTATGTTTGGTAATACCACTTTTCATAACAGACTTACTATCTAGCAATAAATAAATTACAATGAATTGCATGTGTCTATGTGCATGTTAGGAAAAACAAATAGTTGAAATGGAGACTTCTCTGAAAAATTCCTTAGAGTAGCAACAAGTGGTGCTTTCCACTCTTCCGATGTCACTGATGTAACTGATATTGTTCTACTATCATCAGTGGGGTAGGAGAAATATGTTCCTGTATTGCTGTAATAATGTCGGTGTACTTGGCTGTTCCAGGCACAGTTGGAGTAGCCTGTACGCCTTTGGATCCACCACTTTTGGTTAAAACTCTTTGTTTTAATGGAGTTGCAAGCTAAAAATTGCCCAAAACATTCAAGATTCACCACCCATGATTCATAGTTTTCATGAAATTCACCAACATTGCCTGAAGTTGCCATTTCACTGTTCTCTTAGAATCATAGAAGATTAGGGTTTGTAAGAGACCTCAGGAGGTCATCTAGTCCAAGCACCTGCTCAAAGCAGGACCAACACCAACTAAATCATCCCAGCCAGGGCTTTGTGACATCTGGGCCTTAAAAACCTCTAATGATGGAGATTCCACCACCTCCCTAGGTACCCCCTTCCAGTGCTTCACCAACCTCCTAGTGAAATAGTGTTTCTTAATATCCAACCTAGATCTCCCCCACTGCAACTTGAGACCATTGCTTCTTGTTCTGTCATCTGCCACCATGGAGAAGAGCCTAGCTCCATCCTCTTTGGAACCCCCCCTTCAGGTAATTGAAGGCTGCTATCAAATCCCCCCTCACTCTTCTCTTCTGCAGACTAAATAACCCCAGTTTCCTCAGCCTTCCTCGTAAGTCATGTGCCTCAGCTCGCTAATCATTTTCGTTGCCCTCTGCTGGACTCTTTCCAATTTGCCCACATCCCTTCTGTAATGTGGGGGACCAAAACTGGATGCAATACTCCAGGTGTGGCCTCACCAGTGCCTAATAGAGGGGAATAATCACTTCTCTCGATCTGCTGGCAATGCTTCTACTAATACAACCCAGTATGTCGTTGGCCTTCTTGGCAACAAGGGCACACTGCTGACTCATATCCAGCTTCTCATCCACTGTAATCCCCAGGTCCTTTTCTGCAGAACTGCTGCTTAGCTAGTCGGTCCCCAGACTTTAGTGGTGCATGGGATTCTTCCTTCCTAAGTGCAGGACTCTGCACTTGTCCTTGTTGAACCTCAGATTTCTTTGGCCCAATCCTTCAATTTGTCTAGGTCACTCTGGACCCTATCCCTACCCTCCAGCATATCTACCTCTCCCCCCAGCTTAGTGTCATCTGCGAACTTCCTGAGGGTGCAGTTCATCCCATCATCCAGATCATTAATCAAGATGTTGAACAAAACCAGCCCCAGGACTGACCCCTGGGGCACTCCGCTTGATACTGGCTGCCAACTAGACATCGAGCCGTTGATCACTACCCATTGAGGCCGACAATCTAGCTAGCTTTCTATCCACCTTATAGTCCATTCGTCCAATTCATACTTCTTTAACTTGCTGGCAAGAATACTGTGGGAGACCGTATCAAAAGCTTTGCTAAAGTCAAAATATATCAAATCCACTGCTTTCACCATATCCACAGAGCCAGTTATTTCATCATAGAAGGCAATCAGGTTGGATTGTTGTTGGATCCATGCCCCTGGACATAATCTCAGCCACAGGGAAATTCTTTTTTTCCTTTTGTTTTTACTGTGCACTGTTTGCACCTGTTTTCTCTCCCCCGGCTATTGCAGTATTCTTCCTATGGCTGCGCTTGAACTCCCTCTACTGGTTATAGATCCTCGATGCATGCTACAGGCTGTTTCTGGAGGCTTGCATGTGGTCAGTCAAGATGACTGCTTGCTTTCCCCCACATTGTTTTGCTTGAACAGCTCCAGCAGTAATAGTAGAACCTTTATTCTTTGTTCAGTCTTATTTACCTACTTCCCCCTCTCTAGCTAGTTGGCTCACACTGATACAACGGCAAAAAGCAGCAGTTTGACACCTTGGGCCTCTAGGTTAACATTTCTTCCTTTCTTCGGGGGACAGATTATCCTTCATTTACCTGCTGTGGAATTTCTTGCACCTTCCTCTGAAAGGTCTGCTGCTCACCACTGTTAGTGACAGGATATTAGACTAAATGGACCACATGTCTGATCCACTGTGGCAATTCCTATATTCTTATTTATATATAAACACCTATTGGTGGAACAGGGGCCACCTCAAGACACACCGAATAACGCATGCACTTGATTTTCACCAAGAAAGCAAATGTGTGCATGTTATCAACAGATTAGAATAATGACCTTAACATTGTCTCTTCTGGTTAGTTGAAGAGCTTTGGCTTGATTCTCTACTGCTTTGTTTCCTGTTAATCAGTGACATTAGTTTCAAATGGGTCTAAAATGCAACCATTGGTGTGAATGGAAAATCCTGATTTGGCAGCATTTTCCACATATATAAATGACTACACAAGTTGCAAAGCAATGGGGAATCATGCCCACTGCCTCCAGGCTAAATCCCTCTTTACTAAAACTACAATTTAACCCGAGGGCTCGCTCTCATACCCAAATACAATAAGCAATTCCTTTGCAAAGAGACATTAAGGCACTATTTCATATTCATGCCCAGAGACCACAGAGTCAGTGACTCATTACATAACAAGAAATAATTTTTGACCATATCTTTTGCTTCAAAATACATGAGAGCCTCTCAAAATGGGTAAATGTTAGTAAAAGTAGTTCTCATGGTTCAGCACAGAAATATCAAGTCTAATTGATGGACCATTGTCAGGGTTCCTTCCCCACTCTGAACTCTGGGGTACAGGTGTGGGGACCCACATGAAAGACCCCCTAAGCTTATTTTTACCAGCTTAGGTTAAAACTTTCCCAAGGCACAAGTTCCACCTTGTCCTTGATCGCTGCCACCACCAAGTGATTTAAACAAACATTCAGGGAGGGCCACTTGGAGTCCTACCTCCCCCCAAAATATCCCCCCAAGCCCCTAAACCCCCTTTCCTGGGGAGGCTTGAGAATAATATCCTAACCAATTGGTTACAAAGTGAGCACAGATCAACCCCCTTGGGTCTTTAGGACACTGAAAAACAATCAGGTTCTTAAAAGAAGTTTATTTAAAAAGATAAAAGAATCACCTCTGTAAAATCAGGATGGAAGATAACTTTACAGGGTAACAAAAAGATTCCAAACACAGAGGATTTTCCTTCTAGCCAAAACTTTAAAATTACAAAAACAGGGATAAACCTCCCTCTTAGCACAGGGAAAATTCACAAGCTAAAACAAAAGATAATCTAACGCATTTCTTTGCTATTACTTACTATTTCTGCAAGACTAGATGCTTAGTCCAGATATGGCTTAGGGAGATGTATTTACCCTGCCCTGGTTCCTTTGCTGACTCCGAGAGAACAAAGCAAAGACACAAACAAGAACCTTCCCCCACAGATTTGAAAGTATCTTCTCCCCATATTGGTCCTTTTGGTCAGGTGCCAACCAGGTTATCTGAGCTTCTTAACCCTTTACGGGTAAAAGAGGAATTAACCCTTTATAGGGAAAAGAGGGATTTTATGCTACCCTTTGCTGTATGTTTATGACAATCATAAACACAGTAAATCAAAGAAACATATAATGGGGGTGTAAAGAAAGAGAGGAAGGGGAGGGATATAGATGGTGTAGACAACTAACTTTCAAAAGCCTGTACAGTTATTAAATTCAAGGAACTTCTCTTTTAGAGCATTGTAGTGCATTTTTCAATAATTATTGCATATAATTTCATTTCATTTACTCATTTTATTTTTTAAATGTTTTGAGAGCTTGCTGGTGCTAGCACTTTTGAATTATATGTGTGGCTCAGCATTTCTGCAGGTTAATAATGTCCTGAAGGTGACAGAATTTCCTTTTCATTTCCAAAATTACATATGCATTATTGCAAATGAGTTCTGCCATAAAGGAATTCATAATGAAAACATCAGAGGGAATTAAAGTGCTTCTTAGAATACGTGAGCTTGCTCTATTAATGTGAGGGCAGAAAGAACTAAGTCATTATGTTCCCAGATGGCATTTGGGATTGAATGGGCAGCCCCTTCTCAATGTGATGTGTTTTTTTCCTTAAAGTATTTTTACTAGGGGGTCAGATCCAGGGGCAGACAATCCATACTGGTTAATTGAAGTCCCCAACTAATGTCTTAATTCAAGTTTAAAGCTTCATGCACAGAGACTGCAGGTCATTGTTAAATAGCAAGAGAAGCAGAAAGATTAAAAATGTACACAATGAATGACTTTAAGAAGAAAATGGAAGAACATAAGCATTTTTTACTGTGAAATAATTTCAGAAATTTTTTTGGCTTTACAGAATTCTGTCTTCTCCTATCCACACACCTGACTTCGTTTCAAACTCATTGGTGGAAAGGTATCTGAAACCAACAGACACAGTAATATTTATCATAGGGCCTAATCCTGCCACTGTTTTGTGCATGTTTCATATTGAAGTCAATGGGAAGATAGAGTGTAATATTTATTTATTTGTACTCCAGTAACACTTAGACCCCCAGTCACAGACTAGAACTGCATAGTACTAGGTGCCATACAAACACAAAACAAAAAAATTACAACCTAATTATCACTGAGTATATAATTGGAATGGATTGCGTTTATTTTATCCTTAACACCATCTATTCCATACATATAAAATGTTTTTGGTGTGTGTCTTTGAGTTTTATTTCCTTGAACATGACAATGAGACTGATAGTGCTGACTAAGCGCATGGCACCATGTGGGCAGGAGCCCATGTTCTAGGGTGACTCTGATGGGATCCCCGGGGTAAAACCTGAAACTGTGGGACTGCTGTGCTCCCTTAACTCTCCAGCCTGGGCTGTCTCTCTCAATTCTATGCCAGTGACAAGTAGCAGAGCTCTCCAGGCACTGTGCTCACTCAGCCATCAGCATGTGGAGACCCAGGCCCAGCTAAATTGAATGACTGCTCTCTAAGCCACTCATGAATTATACAGAGAGAGGCACCAGCAAATCACCCCAGCCTTGCATTCCAGAAATCTTACACTGCTCAAGACTCCCTTGTACTGTCCAAGCTCGTTAATTACTTTGATACTCCAATGAAGGGTAGTGGACATACAACAGCTGAGATTCGCCAGGCACTTCAACCAAAACCACACCATTTTAGATAAAATATAAGACAGACTTATTAGCTTCAGAAAGATTGATTTTAAGTGATTATAAGTAGCAGGCACAGATATCAAAGTTGGTTACATAAGAAATAAAAATAAAATCACAGTCTAAATTCTACAGTTGAAGCAAGATTTGAATTAAGTAGTTTCTCACCTCTTTGGATGTTTCAGGCAGTTTACAATTCTTATTTCACTGGTGAAGTTTCCTTCTCTGCCTGGGACCAATTTCCCCAGTTCAAAGTCTTTGTCTTCCAAATGATCTTCCAGGAGTTGAGATGGGGGAGGAGAGAGGCCAAGTGATGATATCATTGACCCTCATTTATATTTTCTCTCCAGGTGCTAGTAAGATCCATCAATGCCTGCCTGGCCAGTGATAGTTGCTCCTTTGTTGTCAGTGAAAGGCCCGGTGTGGGCATCTCCCAACTTCACAACATATTTCAGTAACACACACATAGCAAAACTTCATAACTTCAGATACAATGGTAACACACATAATTCAACAGGAAGGCAATGTTCAACAGAACGAGACTATTTAAATGATACCTCAAAGGCACGCTTTGTACAAAACTTATCATAATCATATCGTGGTGGTGAATTTGAGATTCCATAGTGCTATTTTGAGGTACAGAGTGTCACAATGATCACCTGTCCCTTATTTCAAGAGACTGCCCCTTACTTCATTGATTTGTCCCTTAGTGTGACCACCCATCCCTTATTTTGAGATTTATTGAAATGTATTAAAATTGATCATAAGTACCATTTTAAACATTATATTGAAGCTTATGCAATTGAATTGTATATTTGAGGGGAGTAGAAATATATGCTTGAGAGACAAACACATGATAAGCTAAGGGAAATAGAGTTCCCTATAAATGCCCTTAAAATAAAGCATTGTCCCTTATTTTTCATGTGGTTTTCCTTTATTTCCATCCAACAAAGGTGATCACCCTGCCATGCACATATCATTTCAAAGTGCTGTCAGTGTATGGTAATGGTGGCCTACAGAATTACTACTGTTTTCAATTGCAGACCTCTAATGAGAAGAAGCTGTCAGCTATGCTAGGAGGCTTTTGTGTGACATAGACTGCAGAATGTCAAAATGGCAAGGAGGGAGCTGTGGTGATACACCTGGGCTTGAAAACTGAGTGTAAAGACTGTTAGAGAGTAGGACTATAATATCTATTTCCTGGCCTGGATCAACACTTTTGCCCATTCCTGGCTTGGGCAGGGTTATGACCTCTAATTAACACTATTGCCAACCCAAAGCATTCAAAAATCATGAGTTAGGCCACAAAAAGCCATAAGATTGGTTTAAAATCATGACATTTTAAAAACAATAAATTCTGGGTTCTTGTTATTTGTTTTTCAGGTTTTGTGCTTTTTGGGTGCACTTGGGTCAAATTTTCAAGCTTTGCTCTGCAACCACAAAGGCTAGAAATTTACTCTTTTTATTAAATGAAAGCTGAGATTCTCTTTAGATCACATGGTTCCAGTAGGCGGGGCTTTAAAACAAGCATCAGAGATCATGAGACTTGTCACAAAATTGTGAGAATTGGCAACACTGAAATCTTCCCCAGAAAGCCAATATCTATTTGGATGTACTCAACAAACCTCGATGCCAACTCTGCCCACATATCTACACCAGCAACACCATCACAGGACCTAACCAGATCAGCTACAACATCACCGGCTCATTCACCTGCACGTCCACCAATGTTATATATGCCATCATATGCCAGCAATGCCCCTCTGCTATGTACATTGGCCAAATTGGACAGTCACTACGCAAGAGGATAAATGGACACAAGTCAGATATCAGGAATGGCAATCTACAAAAACCTGTAGGAGAACACTTCAACCTCCCTGGCCACACAATAGCAGATGTAAAGGTTGCCATCTTACAGCAAAAAAACTTCAGGACCAGACTCCAAAGACTCCAAAGAGAAACTGCTGAGCTCCAGTTCATTTGCAAATTTGACACCATCAGATCAGGATTAAACAAAGACTGTGAATGGCTATCCAACTACAGAAACAGTTTCTCCTCCCTTGGTGTTCACAACTCAACTGCTAGCAGAGCACCTCACCCTCCCTGATTGAACTAACCTCGTTATCTCCACACTGATTTATACCTGCCTCTGGAGATTTCCATTACTTGCATCTGAAGAAGTGAGGTTCTTACCCACGAAAGCTTATGCTCCCAGTACTTCTGTTAGTCTCAAAGGTGCCACAGGACCCTCTGTTGCTCAATCAATTATGTTATTAGTAAAGCTGTGTGGGAACCAGAATATCCATTTAATGGGAAATGCCATGATTTTTAAATTGTTTTAATTCTTAATCAGAACAAAAACAAACAAACAAAAAATTTCCTTTGCAAAATTATTTTTTTAAAAAAGTGTTTGGTCTATCTAAATGCTTTGTTTTGATAAAGCTGAAATATTTTGTTCTGATTTTGACTTTTTAAATTTTATATTATTTATAATACGAAGCAAAGTCAATTTGAAACCCAAACGTGAAATGTTCTGTTTCAATTTGGTAAAAATGGAACATTTCAGCTTTATTGATATGCTTCTGTGATGGGGGTATACAAACGCCACACTGGAAGTGAAGGGGTTGAAAGGCAATACTGGGTCCAGGTAGCCCCTGCAGGCCTGCTGACTGCTCCAACTGGAGGAGCGGGTTAAAAGGGAGCTCAGAATCCCAGGCAAACGGTGGTGGACAGACTGTAGGAAAGAGGAATCCTTCTCCTAGAGGCCAGTCAGAAGGTTGAACCTTAGAGGTGACCACAGAGCAGGCAAGGCCCCCAGACAATGCCTTCTCTAGCCACCACCCCCTTTGAGAACTCATAGGTCCTGTAGGGCCCTGCTCCTTTGGACTCTTTTGTTGTATGGTGATTGACTGTTTGGACTATAGGGGTCACACCCCAAACTGAAGGGATGTAGAGGTAGTAAGTAGCCCAGGGAAGCAACTTAGACTCACTTCAGGGAGGACCCTACCTGTGTTGCTGGGTTGGGACCTGTTGGAGAGGGGAGGGGTTGGGTCCTCCTGCCACACCTCCTTAATGGCCTAGACCCAGATGCAAGTGGAAAGCTGAAGACCCCCAGCTTAAACTCAGGAATATGTACCTCTACTGCCCCGACAGGCAAAGGGCTGGAAGTTGGGTGCATTAATCACTAGGCCATCTCGCCCTCTGAACTCCCTATCACAGTTTCATTTTTTTTTTTTTTAATGAAATTTTGTCAAAATCTCTGTGTTCCCAGGGACAGTTCTGATTTTGACTAACTGGCATTTTCCAAAAGAAAAATGTTCTATCAAAATTTTTAACCAGCTCCAGTTATCAGATATCCAAGAGCTAAGCCCTACTCCAGTGTGAAAGCCAGTCACAAGAAAATTTTGAAAGCAAATCCCTACCTCTAACTCAATTAGATTCTGCCTTTCCCTGGTTGCACAGAGGAAAAGAAACTTCCTCCACTTTCATAGTCTGCATAAGGGCCAGGCCCAAATGCAGCCCTGTGTTCTGTCCCTACTTGCCTGGGGGCAACTAGCGTATGTCCACGCTTGGAGCAGAGAGTGTGTTTCCCAGGACACATAGTGGAACTAGGTCTTATCAAGCTAGCATGCTAAAGGTGCTTATATTCCAAGAAGTGGATATAGCTGGACCGATACTATATATGTAGTGACGATAATATAATTAACTTTAAAATCCCTGTGACAGGGGTAACACCACGGCAGCCCAACAGGGTAGCATTTAATTTCAGAAAGGGGAACGACAGAAAAATGAGGAAGTTAGTTAAAGAGAAATTAAAAGATACAGTGCCAAAAGTGAAATCCCTGCAAGATGCATGGGAACTTTTTAAAGACACCATAATAGAGGCTCAATTTAAATATATATCCCAAATAAAAAAACCTAGCAAGAGGACCAAAAAATGCCACCGTGGCTAAACAACAAAGTAAAAGAAGCAGTAAGAGGCAAAAAGGCATCCTTTAAAAAGTGGAAGTTAAATCCTAGTGAGGAAAATAGAAAGGTGAACTCTGGTGAGTGAAGTGTAAAAATATAATTAGGAAGATCAAAAAAGAATTTGAAGAACAGCTAGCCAAAGACTCAAAAAGTAATAGCAATTTTTTTTAAGTACATCGGAAGCAGGAAGCCTGCTAAACAGCCAATGGGACCACTGGACGATCAAGATGCTAAAGGAGCACTCAAGGACAATAAAAGCCATTCTGGAGAAACCAAAATGAATTCTTTGCATTGGTCTTCACAGCTGAGGATGTGAGGGAGATTCCCAAACCTGAGCCTGACATCTCAGGAACTGTCCCAGTTTGAGGTGTCATTAGATGAGGTTTTGGAACAAATTGATAAATTAAACAGTAATATGTAACCAGGACCAGATGGTATTCACCCAAGAGTTCTGAAGGAGCTCAAATGTGAAATTGCAGAACTACTAACTGGTTTTTCACCTATCATTTAAATGAGCTTCTGTACCAAATGACTGGAGGATAGCTAGGATGACCAGATGTCCCAATTTTATAGGGACAGTCCCGATTTTGGGGTCTTTTTTTTATATAGGCTCCTATTACCCCCCACCCCCGTCCCGATTTTTCACACTTGCTGTCTGGTCACCCTAAGGATAGCTAATGTGATGCCAACTTTTAAAAAGGACTCCAGTGGTGATCCCGGCAATTATAGGCCGGTAAGCCTGACTTCAGTACCGGGCAAATTGGTTGAAACTATAGTAAAGAACAGAATTGTCAGACACATAGATGAACATAATTTGTTGGGGAAGAGTCAACATGGTTTTTGTAAAGGGAAATCATGCTTCACTACTAGAATTCTTTGAGGGGGTAAACAAGCATGTGGACAAGGGGGAACCAGTGCATATAGTGTACTTTAGATTTTCAGAAAGCCTTTGACAAGGTCCCTCACCAGAGGCTCTTAAGCAAAGTAAGCTTTCATGGGATAAGAGGGAAGGTCCTCTCATGGATTGGTAACTGGTTAAAAGATAGGAAACAAAGGGTAGGAATAAATGGTGAGTTTTCAGAATGGAGAGAGATAAGGAGTGGTGTACCCCAGGGGTCTGTACTGGGACCCAGTCCTATTCAACATATTCATAAATGATCTGTAAAAAGTGAGGTGGCAAAATTTGCAGATGAAACAAAACTGCTCAAAATAATTAAGTTCTCGGCAGACTGTGAAGAGCTACAAAGGGATCTCTCAAAACTGGGTGACTGGGCAACAAAATGGCAGATGAAATTCAATGTTGATAAAAGCAAAGTAATGCACATTGGAAAACATAACCTCAACTATCATGTAAAATGATGGGGTCTAAATTAGCTGTTACCACTCGAGAGAGATCTTGGCATCATTGCAAATAGTTCTCTGAAAACATCCACTCAATGTGCAGCGGTGGTCAAAAAAGCAAATGGAATATTGGGAATCGTTAAGAAAGGGATAGATAATAAGACAGAAAATATCACATTGCCTCTATATAAATTCATGGTATGCCCACAACTTGAATACTGCATGCAGATGTGATCGCCTCATCTCAAAAAAAGATGTATTGGAATTGGAAAAGATTCAGAAAGGGCAACAAAAACGATTAAGGGTATGGAACAGCTTCTGTATGAGGAGAGATTGATAAGACTGGGACTTTTCAGCTTGGAAATGAGATGACTAAGGGGGGATATGATAGAGGTCTATAAAATCTGGTGTGGAGAAAGTAAATAAGGAAGTGTTATTTACTCCTTTTTGTAACACAAGAACTAGGGGTCACCAAATGAAATGAATAGGCAGCAGGTTTAAAATGAACAAAAGGAAGTATTTCTTCACACAACACACAGTCAACCTGTGGCCAGAGGATGTTGTGAAGGCCAAGACTGTAACAGGGTTCAAAAGAGAACTAGATAAATTCATGGAAGGTAGGTCCATCAGTGGCTATTTAGCCATGATGGGCAGGGGTGGTGTCCCTAGCCTCTGTTTGCCAGACACTGGGAATGGGCGACAGGGGATGGATCACTTGATGATTACCTGTTCCATTGATTTCCTCGGGGCACCTGTCATTGGCCACTGTCGGAAGACAGGATACTGGGCTAGATGGACCCAGTATGGCTGTTCTTATGTTCTTATATGTTATTATAAATAGAATATAGCTGCAGTGGCGCAAGCTGTGGGATGGGTTTGCCACCGAACTGTGTACCTAGCATTTATGAGGGACTTGCATTCGGAGTGGCTAGCCTATCCTGACACCGTGGCTTCATTCTAGCTAGCTAGCATGGGTATGTCTCCTTGAACTGGGAAGTACCTGCCCCCAGCTTGAAATAGAGCCATACCCATAGTGATCCAGACAGAATGAGGAAAGAGAAGGGCATAGCTATGTCCCCTATGTGCCTGCTGGCCAGTCACATTGGAGGGTAAGCTGCACCCCCCAAAAGGCATTCTGCCTTTGGGTACCCAGGAGTTCTGGCAGATATGAATCAGAATGGCTTGTGCTGTTCCCCATGGACTTGTGCAGCTTTGTAACAACTTCCATGGGTTGAGCCTAAATGGTACAATCAAACCCTTGGAATATATGATCAATCTATTGAGCACACAGGCAGGGCTCACTATAGCATCTTGCACAGTGATGATTCAGGACAGCTGCTCAGACTACTAGGAAACTTCTCGGCTTGATATTTTTATTTGTTTTTTGGATGTCTGGTCTAAGCTAAATAACAAGTCACAGCACAGAATCGTCCAGGAACTCCAGATGGTGGAGTCTGCTCATTAAGATGAGAAGGGTCTTTCTATTACATTTCCCCCCTGTGCTTGTTGCAAATGACTTCCTCAAAGTCAACAGGATCAAACAATGGTAAAGAAAATACAAATACATCTGCAAACTGTACAGTGTTGAGGAGAATTAAACATTTTGGGCAATGAATATGCTGTTGGCCCTTCAATTAGTGTCTATTGAACCACACTCATGGCACTATTGCAGAATCATTTATTTTTAATTTTAAGAAACAAGTGGGGAAAGACTGGAGGGAAAACATGTTTTAATCAGCAACTGCCCACCACAGATTTAATTTGGAATGGCACTGTGCTTGGACAGGAGAGTATCTTGGAGAATAAGTCCAATTAACTCCCCTCTCTGCTGGGGCAATTGGGACATCTGTCCCTGCCCCACCATCAAAATGTGTCCTCCTGTCGTGTGCTGTCTTGTTTGCTGCATCTCATTTGTTTTTGTCCATTCTCTCTAGTGTCTTTTTCTCTGTCTTATTTTTTCATTCTTGTCTAATAGCTTTTCTTTTCTGCCCCCCCCCCACATTACTACTTTTTTCTTTCTTCTCCCCTGTTCTGTCTGTAGTTCTCTTTTATCACTTCTCTCTGTTCTCTTCCTTTCCCTGTCCTCCCTTCTCCTTTTCTCTCCCCTGGAGCTCATCTGCCTTCTCTCTCCTGTTCTATCTAGCTCTCTTCCTGCATTCTCTCCCACCTCTCTATCACCCATTTATTACTTTTTTTTCTTTTCACACCCTAAGCTGTCCTCAGAACACCTGTGCTGCTGATACTTAGGGACATGGGACTGAAAGGGACATCCTGGGTCATCGAATCTGGTTCCTGCTATCACAGGCAACCCCTCTATATAATCCTGTTCATAGATTTATGAAGCTCCATTTTCAAACAAGTTAGGTTGCTTGCCCCCATTCCTCCTGTTGTGAGGCTGTTCCAGAACCTCATTCCACTGATGGTTAGACACCTTCTAATAAAAGCCTAAATTTATTCATGGCCACTACAAGTGTGTGTGTATGTATGTATCGATGTTCCTATTCATGCTCTCTCCCCCGCCCCCATCCAGGGCTGCACTGTTCCCTGCACTCTCTGTCACCAGCAGGGAGCTTGCAATACCACTGCATTGCAATACAGGAATGAAGAGGCAGCAGTGGCCTGGCAGTTCCCCACATCAGAGGTGGGCTCTCTCATATAGGTCTTGTGTTCACTGCCCACTTCAGTATGTCTGAGTGTGAGAACACCTTGAAGGCTGACACCCCAGGATTAGATATATAACCCTGGGAATTCTTGCATGTGTCGACAGACATACTGTAATGCAAATTATTGTTAAATGTAGGTTTTCGGAAATATTTTGTTTCAGGGACATTGGGAGGCTTTTTTACCACCTTCTGGAGCACCGAGAATGGGGACGTTGATCAAGAATGCAGTCCCATCGGTTGCCACACACCTCGAACTCCCTTTGAAGTTAATCAGAGTTGAGAGCACTCAGAACCTTTCAGAGAGTGCTCAACACTGTGCAGGATTGAGCCCTGGGTTAGATGGGTGTATCTCACATTATTTTCCTGTGATTGCTCTAGTTTGGTCATTGGTGAAACTTGGTCTCTCCCATGTTTTTCTTCTGTGCTGTATTAATATGCACTGCCAGCAAAGTACTTGTGAGAACGTATGCGCCTTGGCTATTCTTCCTTTTCACCAGTTACATCTCTGACTTTCCTGGAATGATATCAGCCTGCCTGAGCTCTGAAAGATGCATTCTTAAATCTGGATAGTGTTTTCAACTGCCAGCTATATTCCTGAACACTCTGAAAAACCCAGCTTCACTTTCACATGCACTATGACATAGACTCAAGGAAAGGATTCAAGGTCTATTGTTTAGATGCTTAGATGAAATAATGTGGGGGCAGGAATGAGTGAGGCTGGGAATCACTGAGTGTGTGCTCCTAACTGTCTGCACAAAATAAAGTCACAGAGAAGATTAAAAGTGTAGCAGATGAGATCCATTCTGGGGATGGAGAATAAATACCGAGTCCAATAGAAGGAAGCTGAGATAAAGCAGAAGGAATTGAGGCTTGACCCTACTGTAATCTCAACTGCAGGAAGA
Source organism: Chrysemys picta bellii (assembly GCF_011386835.1). NCBI lineage: Eukaryota > Metazoa > Chordata > Testudines > Emydidae > Chrysemys > Chrysemys picta. The sequence continues at coordinate 45,384,253 of NC_088792.1, read as the reverse complement.
TGTGGTTTGGAGGGAAGAAAATGCACCAAGCCAAAAAGGAAAAATGTAAACCACATTATAGTGTTTGACTGAAACAACCCAGAAAATGATCTGTCTCAGTAATTTTCCCTTTAGGGTAGTGCCACTGTTGCTAAGCCATCTATTGCCAGAATATGCAACATGTAAGTCATCAGCAATCTGGCGGGTATTTTGTCCCTTATATTGATCCAACAAATATAAGCCAGGCTGTTTGTACCATCTGTTACACTGGAGTCAGCAGGAGGGTCTAAAGGTGGACAGATGGTATTCCCAGTTTTGAAATGCTATTTTAGAGGAAAAATACCAGAACTTGTTTTCAGGGCCTTTTAACACAAAGAGCCTCAGTGCTGAAAAGACTGAAACAAAAGCATTTCTGATGGAGTAGCTTCTCTTTTTAATCACTCAGTTCCCTCTTTATGGTTATTAGAAGTTAACTCCCCAGAATGAAAAGGTTGCTGTGCATGTGAAAGAACATGGCCAGTCTTCAGCAGCACAAATGGAAATAGGTCGGATGCTCCAAGGAAAGTGACTCTGTCTAAAATGGCTGATGATACATTGCCAATATGTAATGAATCCCTCAGCTCCACAGGCCTGGAATAAAAACGTAGCACAAAAGATTCTAGATTGATTTTTTTTGCCAGGGAAACATAGTTACCAGCAAAGCATTCATCAAATGGTGGCCGGTGGCTGACCTCCATTATTCTGCTCCTCCTTGCAGGTTCTTCTTTTGGTAAATAGCTATTTCACACTGTTACGAATATGTTGGCAGAAGAGTAATGCATACCCCAAAGGGGTAAAGCTTGGAGAGATTTTTCACATCTCCAAGGACAAGTCCACCAATAGTCAACTACATAGTATGTCAGCCAGTCCATTGGGCAGTGTTTCAACCAGCCAGCTCAACAAATCTTTAGGAAGAGGTCATTAGGAAATATACAGCACTGTGCATTAAAGGTTTTGGTAAAGTGTACTGTGGCCATTCTGCTGTAGGAATTACAGCACCAATTTGAAACTGACTGCTAGATTAAAAATGTTGCCAACATAACACATGCAATAGAGGATTGTGGCTATACATATGTACTTGTTTTGTGAAATGTTGAAGTGTGGTTTTGACAGACGTAAATGACAACTGCAGTGTTAAAATAGCATCATGGCTGATCATAAATTGGTTACTTTGTCTGTCTGTTTCATTAAGCCCAGAGAAATCCAGAACAAACTTCAGAAAGAAACATCTTGCCAAAGATCAGCTTACCCAGGATACTCTGTCTCTTGACTTTAAAAATGAAGTTGAATAAAAACATCTTGAAACCACCCCTAACATTTTTAGAATAAATTTCACTGAAGTCAGCACATTCTCGTGGAAAGTTTTGATTTCAACAAAATGGAATTTCCCAACAGAAAATCATTCCGTTGGGAAAATTTTTGACCAGCTGTAGGAATAATCTATATAGTAAATTCCAAAGGTATATAATATATGCAGCATTATACTCTACCTTTGGAATTTACAAGATAGATAAGAGAATCTTTAGGTTGTGTGATTTGGGGGATCTGTACAATTTATGAATTCTGTGTGAGATATGAGCTCTTTGTGTATCTTTATCAGCCTGCAAACTCCATTTTGAATGTGCAGTCCTTTGCCTACTCTGTTGTCTTTTATGTCCACGTTGGACTGAAATTCCAACGGTTACAATATATGGTGGATAAATGTTGATGGGCCTCTATTCAAAAACAAACACATCAAGACACAAGTCTGGCTCCTATCCAGGAAAACTTGGTTTGCCAGTGGAGAGGTCACTTGGCAATGAAGCCACCTGGTAGTGGTCTATGATCATTGAGGAGGCTCATCTTTTAAAAGTGTTGCGCAGGTTTCCTTTGAGGATGAGAGCTGATAGGTGAATATACAGTGATCACTTTGTGAAAAGTGTTCACCCACAGGTGATGGGGTGTTTTTGTCTTATAATTTTCCATCACAAGTTCATTCAAGAGTATGGTGATTGTCTAGTTTCACCTACAGAGTTTTTGGACATTTAGTGCACTAGATGAGATAAACTATATGTTGTGATAGGCATGTGTAGGATCCATGGATCTTGAAAGGGGGGTGTTGTGGGGGTTGTTATGTCTACAGGTTTTGGAACTGTTTTTCTAGCAGGGTCTGGTACCACTCTGAGTTGGTGCGTCCTCGTCTGAGGGGAGCTTGTTTCTGATGATGAGCTTGAAGATCATCAAGAAGCTACAACCCATACTCAATGGGGACCCTATCCTGAAATAAATCTTTCCTGAATCCCCACTTTTGGCCTTCATATACCTCCCATCCCCCCAACCTCTCCAAGTATCTTGGATCAGTGCCACAGGGTACTTCAGTATTTTTAATAAGGGAAATTGGGGGTAAATAAAATTACTCCAGAATTTTACCACTAACTCAGAACAGAATCTGACCCAATATCTTCCTGAAACACATGTGCGAAAGGGAATAGTGCAATTAGCAATAAAAGTATGTGAAAATGTAACAACGGCACTGATTATACCAATAGCAGTGGCAGTAACCATATACCTGTATAACGTCTAAGTGCTGTGGTGCCTATGGATAACTCAGTCTTTTTCTCTTCCTGCTAAATTAGGGCAGGTCTACAGAGGCAAAGGTAATCTGCTTCTCTAGCTGCATTTTTGTCTTTGTCATGTCAATGGCTACTATGACAGAGTGGATAGCAGACAAGGAGAGACTTGGGGTAACCCCAGGCAATCACTTCCACATCTGAGCAATGAATGTCCAACATTTACCTTTAGACCTGTTATTAGCATTGCCATATGTAGTTTTAAACATTTAAAACTATAGTAAAGAAAAGGACAGATGCTACTCTGATTCTCAAAGAAATATTTGGAGCATTATTGAATTTTTTGATGAGACTCCATGTGAAAGATATTAAAATGCAGACTTTTACCTGGGTACCTATTGTATCTTTATTCTTTCCAGATAACACATCTCCCTGGATTAGTACTATTTCATGCTGTTTTAGCATTACTGAATGATTTCTCTATAGCTGAAGTATCCATGTCAAATCATAATGAGATATTAAAAACTGTAGAAAAGACCACATTTTTCAGTAAGTCAATATTTTGTTGGTTGTAATTTGATCTGGGTTAAGCTTTGATCCCACACATGCTTAGCTCACAGGGCTAGAGGTTAATTGTGAATGTGATCTCAGCAATTGGGAACCCCAATATGAATGGTGAAGGCAAATGTCATCCCTCGGACTTCTTGTCAAGTTGGCACTAGAGATGAGCCAAAACTCTGGATCTAAACACGCCCAAACTTTGGGGATATCCAGTTCTGAACTTAGATCTGAACACAGAGGCTGGCCCTATATATTTAGTGAGATAAATCAGGAAGAACCAGCAGTACTTGAATCCGGGCCTGTGAGGCTACCAGCCAACCAAAATCCCCACACTGCTACTCGGCAGCAGCTGTAATCGGACCACTCCCTGTGCCCCACAATTTGCCTAGATTGCATGCCATGGGAAGTTCTGCCTCAGGTAATCCGACTGACACCAATCTTAGTGATTCCTGATTGGCTCCCTGATCCTATATAAGCCCATAGGGCATACCAGCAAGTGTCCAGGCATCAATGTGGATCCTATGACTGCCTTGCTTTGGAACTCCTGGTATTGACCTTGGCTCTGACTTGGATCCTGACTCCCGATTGGCCTTCCGTCACCCCACAAGTGCAATACTGACCCTGATACCTGGACCCTTGGCACAATTCCTGACCCCATCTCTGGCTCTGACCCTTGGCTTGCCTTCAGACTCCTGCTTTGACCCATGGCTTTGATTCCTTGCTCCCAAGCCCCTGCCACTAGTTCTGTCTTATCTTCACCCATGATCCTGACACCTAGCCCTGAACGTCTCTGAACTATAGGAAAGTTTGGGTCTGGAGCCAAACGCTCTGCCTTGAGCCCATCTCTGTGCTTTAGCCTCCCAATTGGCCCTTCTCCCTTCCTGTCAACAGTCACTCTTCTCCTTCAGCAAACCTTGGAGGTACCTTCCTTACATTTGTATTTTTTTGGGGAAATTTTTTCCTAAAGTATTGTAATTTTACCTGAACTTACTATGTTATATGTTGTTTATCCAGAATCAGGTTAATATTCAAAGATTGGTCAAAGATTTTGGTTCTCTAGCTGGGGAGCACTTCTCAGTGCACCAAAAAGAGTGACAAAACTTATACATATCCTCTTTTTTTGACACTTACCTTGTGAATATACTTGATGTGAAAGCTTTTCTGTTAGAAGGACAGTCTATATTTTACTATGCCACAGTTTCATAGGAGGAGAAGTCACAGTTTTTCACTAATGTGCAATCTCTCCAACAAAGCTCCTTCTTATAAGCAAAAATATGATGGATCTTAACTGTAGTCATATGCCATCTATATAGTAATTTTATTAAACAGTACAAAGTCTAGCTGCTAACAATAATAAAAAAAAGAAAATCATTTGGCATTCTCTGTAAAGCGTAGATCTTATCTGAAGCATTAAGTAAGCAAGTTGGGGGATCTCTAGGAAGCTTGCATTTTGTCATAAGATGAATCTCTTTAATTTCCTTCCAAAACTGTCTAACTGCTGGACACAACCACCACTTATACAAGTTTGTTCCCCTTTCCCTGCAATCTCTCCAACAGAGCGCCTCCCTATTAGCAAAAATATGTTGAATTGTAATTGGAGTCAAATGCAATCTGTATAGTACAGTAGTACACCAGAATTATGAACTGAGCAGTCAACCACACACCTCATTTGGAACTGGAAGTATGCAATCAGGCAGGAGCAGAGACCAAAAAAAAAGAAAAGAAAGCAAATACGGTACAGTGCTGTGTTAAACGTAAACTACTAAAAAAAAAAAAAAAAAAAAAAAAAAAAGGGAAAGCATCATTTTTCTTCTGCATACTAAAGTTTAAAAGCTGTATTAAGTCAAAGTTCAGTTGTAAACTTTTGAAAGAACAACCATAACATTTTGTTCAGAGCTACGAACAACCTCCATTCCTGAGGTGTTCGTAACTCTGAGGTTCTACTGTAAAGTTATTAAACTTCTTTAGGAGTTACACAAATTGAGATGTATATTCCCTTCCCCAGGGAGGCCGACTCATCCAGATCAATTTATTTGTCCAAATCCCTCTCCCATTTTTTTGTCTGGGTTGTCTTCTTATCAACATCTCTTTCAATCAAAATTGTATGTACCTTAAATTTAAATGTTTTGTTCCAGCTTGCCCCTAGGTCAACTCCTCAAATATGGTTAAAGGTCTCAAGAGTCGTCTAGAATCCATATTTCACAGTACAATATTTGACTTGTAAATAATATAAAGATCTCGTGTTTTCAATATTTACATTATTACATATCTCTTGGTAGGATTTCAAATCAGGACACTCAGCAGCAGTCCAAATTGAGTAATCTCAGCTCTTATCAACAATCAACAGTCATTTTGATATTTCCTAGGAATAAATTCCTGATTATGAATGAAAGGGAGAGGGCTTCATTTATAGGAACTTAAAAATCTTGTCCAATGTTGCTAAGATGGTCTGGATGAATGAGTGATTTTTTTTTTCATTTTATTTTTAGTGACCTATTTGTTTGAACTCAACAATTACTATGAGTAGCTATATTTGTGTACGGTCTCATTTTGCATTTTACCCAGTGTTTGGATGGTTTATTGTTGACTCAATTGATCATGCATAATAATAAGCTAAATTAGTCAATCCTGACTTTGTGGGCTTAAACAGGGCTCTGTAACTCACCCGTTCTCTTTTCATGTTAATTTTAATAGTGCATCCTGCCATATTTTTAATGTCATCATGTCTATTTTGAGAGAGAGAGAGAGAGCATGCCTAATGTATCTTACCATGTAGTGAGAACAGAGAGGCTTTCCTTCTGTCCTTCGTTTTATTGAGCTGGGACAGAGAAGATCCATAACCCCTTATGCATGTTCAGGGCAGTTGGAGAATACAGGACATCCCCTGCACCCTGTAGGGCAAGTGGCAGCTCTTTGGTGTTCTTAGTATGTTGTTCATGTGGTAGAAGAGAGTAAGTTTGTTTGAAAGGTCCACGATCGCTTCAAGTTTATAACAAAACCCTAACCCATGTGACATTCACCTGGCGTCAGATTTTAAAACAAAATTTAACATGGCTCCGGATGTGCTTTTACCTTTTGCTTTACCTTTTGCTAGATGTGATGAAACTGTCATTTGATAAATAGTGACGCTGTATTTATATATTTGTAGGTTGGAAACCAAGTAATACTGATATTAAGAAGTAATCAATCTCTTAACAGCATATTTTAGCTAATAATCTTACTCTGCATTATCCCAACATTCTGGTAAACTTGTATCTGTCATTTAAAAAAATCACAATGACTTTCTGCAGTCAGAGTTCCAGAATACATAAATTTCATCACTGTCAATTAAGAAGTCACTGTCTCCCTTGATAACTAAATGAAAAATCTAATTTTAAATAACACCTACGCCGATGTTACAAAGTACCCAAAAGCAACATAGTGCTATTATCTTATGTTAAATGGATTATTTAAAGTGGCAGTAGCCAGATGGAGAGTTCAGAACTGTCTGGTAAGCATTAAATAATGAGTTTAATTGATAACTCATTTAAATTAGGCAGAAAACCATGATCAGTAATTGACAGGAAGCAGAAAACCACTTAGATCAAATTATTGTCAAATTATCTTTCTTCCAGCAAATAAAATTGAAGTGAAAGGTAAATTGAGCAGAAATATTGGCCAAGGCTGCAGGAAAGATTATAGATTAGATCAAAGAAATGATAAATGGAGTGGTATAAGTTTACAATTATCTTCTAGTAAATTAAATATATATATTAGATTAAAAGGTTATGGGAGCATTAGTCTTTGTCCAAAACAATCTAGTATTAAATATATTGCTTAATCATACCATTTATTGAAGGGCCAACAGTGTGCTTGGCATAGTATTGGACACGGAAGACAGTATCCCGCTCTAAAATGTTTACAACCTAAGCCCCAGTTATGAAATTGATCACATAGGCATAGGGACCCTTCAAACATTAAGCCCCATTAACTCCTGTGGGGTTGTGCCTGAACTCACCGGTTTATCTGTGTGGATCTCAATGCAGAGTCAGAGCTTAAGAGCCTAATTCTGCAAATGCGTTTGCATTGGTAGACCCCTGCCCCTGTGTAGAGTCCCAAAGGCCTTGTCCCCAAAAGTGTGTTCTTAATTCAAGTAAGCTAACCAGACTACAGGCTTTAATTCAACTTGGAAACAACATGAAAGCTACAAAGTGCCTTGTATTCACTAAGATTTTCTTCCAGCTAGCTCTCTCCAGTTAAGAACTCATCTTTCTCCCCAGGGAAGAAAAGGTCATTGATTTTAAGGGGTCTGCCTGTAGGGCTAGAGTTGGGATCTAGCTATCTATATACAGCATAAAACACATTGAAATGTTCTTAGAGCATCTTTTTAGAAATAACCAAAAATACTGTCACATACTAATTACCAAGTATCAGAGGGGTAGCCGTGTTAGTCTGAATCTGTAAAAAGCAACAGAGGGTCCTGTGGCACCTTTAAGACTAACAGAAGTATTGGGATCATAAGCTTTCGTGGGTAAGAACCTCACTTGCATCTGAAGAAGTGAGGTTCTTACCCACGAAAGCTTATGCTCCCAATACTTCTGTTAGTCTTAAAGGTGCCACAGGACCCTCTGATACTAATTACCAAAAATATATATATTTTGTTTTTTACCAAAGGAAACAAAATGCCAAACCATCTGCCTTCAGACTTTCAACAGATAAGCACACCAATCATATAGGAGGTCAGTTGATTGAACTTTCACAGACAGTTGTATATTGATATTGCATAACACTTCCTATATACATAATTGAAAATTCATCTCATGTCCCTCTCCTTGGAGTACTTTGACCTTTGGTGCATTAAAGAGCAAAACCTTTGCCAGAAATGCAAGTGTAGGGCCTGATCCTACTCGCATGGAAGGTAATCAACTTCAATTGGCAGTAGAATCAGAACCATGGATTTAAAAATAGTAAATCATGACTCATTTTTAATAATAGTTACAGAATAACAGATAGCAAGAGAATGTGAACAAGTTTAGCACAGAAACATTACATAAGATTATTAAATCACCCTCATTGATGTTTCTCTTTGCCAGAAGGAAGATGGGTGGTAAGAGGTCTAGAAGGGAAGAGAGTGCCAGGGAGAGGAAATCATGATTTTTAATGTTTGTCTTGAGATTTTGGAAATTGAAGTCTTAATGATACCACCTACAAACACAAACAACATTTCTTTTGTGCAAACAATGAAGGTCAGTTACCAAAGATTGACTAAGGACCTGAGTACATGTTTTGCTTTAAACCTAATCCCATTGACTACAAGATCACATTGACAGATCTTGTGGTCATTGGGTAGTTCGATCGAGATCTGTTATGCCAGCTGTCTGCACAGAGCCGGGACAGCACACACAGAGAATACACACGCAGCCAAACATCTGAAACATCTGATACAATTACGAGCATTAATGCTTAGTGGTTTTATAGATCGTGACCTAATAGCACTGGTAAGAATTACATCTAATACTTTCAGTGACTGCACGATCTCCTCACATCACCACCTCAATTTTGAACTGTACTGGCCTTTTCTTTAATACAGTCTGCCAGATATGCTCAATTCAGTGGTAATTTTGGGATATGGAGGAGATGATCAAACCAACTGTGATGGGGTGCATAAACCCCACACTGGTGACAAAGGGGTCAAGAGCTGTTGTTGGCAAAGCTGGCCCCGCCCCTCTAATCCTGTCAGTCATGTCGTGATAAGAATAAGGGTTTGAAAGCAGAAAGTTCAAGGCAGTTGGTGGGCAGCTCTGTGGGAGAGCGGACAGCTTCCAAGAGGAACTCCTGGAGAATCTCAGGGAAATTGCCTTCAAGGTCATTCACCAATTCCCTGCACCTACCAGGAGGCCGTGGGCCCCAGTGTACTGGCTGGGCAGGAAAGGTTTGGCAAACCCCTAGGTGAGCCATAAAGCATTCTGTGATACAACCCTCCACCCGTCCCAGGGGTAGTGAATTTGTGACTGTACTGAAAGAACCCCCATCTCCTTCAAACTATTTGGCTCATTTTAGTATTGAGAAGACTCCCATTTATGTGGGCAGGGGTGCCCTGTGGATTTAGCAGAGCCCAGATAGTAGGCAGTGTCCATCAATGACCTGAAGAGTTTTACAAATGGTAGAGAATGTGGGCATACGATCAAGTGTGATGTAAAGGGAGGGAGGGAATAGAACAGAAGTTACTCACACTCATGGGCAGTCTGAGCAAAATGGACTTAGGCTACTGAAATGGCTGACAGAAAATCAACAGCAGCAAATCGTGCAGCAGCAGCAACAGCAACAACCACTGCTACAGCAATTAGCTAAGCAGCAGCAGGAACAGATGCCACAACAACAGCTGCGAAGGGAAATAACAGCAAGACCAACAACAGCAGATGGTCCAACGCATTTTGTCTCTTTTTTTTAAAGACAACCAGAGTACCCCTGGGGATGCCAATGAGCCCGACAAGTCCAATGACAGAAGCCCCATCCATACTGGTGAAATTGGTAAGAAATGGGCCTGGACAATGTCCCCAATCCCTTTCTTGTAATATTTGAACAAGTGGCTCAAGCAGCCCAGTGGCCACAGGAACATGGATCCATCCTGATGGCTCCTTTCCTTACTGGACAAGCCCAGGCATGTCTCGAGAATGACATGCAATGGCTGCACAGGACTATCTGAAAGTCAAAATGTCTGTCCTAGATTATTTGGATATTACAGTGGAAATCTACTGCTGACACTTCCAAGTGGAGAAGTATCCTGCAGAAGCATGTCCCTGAGCGGTGGCTCTGTGCTTGAGACATCATGTTGGTGCTGGTTAATGCCAGAAGCCAGGACAGGAATATGACTAGCTGAATTTGTTTTGGTGGAATCATCCATTCACATCCTACTTTCTGGGGCAAAGGCCTGGGTGTTAAAGCATTTCACAGGGATGCTGGTGGAGGCGTTCTGCCTCATGGAAAATTATATGACTGCTGATTGCCCACCAGCAACACCAGGAAGTAGTATATGGGTAACTGGAGGGCCTGACTGAACAGAACCTTGGATGGGTTGGGGAGACAGTCCACCTCAAAGTGGGACTCTGGAGTCAGATGTAGGGGTGTCAAGGACCCCAAGCAACATTGCTGAGGAATGGCCCAGGGAAGCTGCAGTAATCTAGGAAGGGACTTTCTCAGACAAATCCAGAAGTCTGTCAGATGCACTCGGAAGACCAACTGGAGGCTCCTAAAGGACTTCTTAGAGGTTTGTAGTTCTTTCTGGAGAACATAAAAATGACCAACTGGGTCAGACCAATGGTCTGTGTAGCCCAGTATCCTGTCTTCCGACAGGGGCCAGTGCCAGATGCTTCATAGGGAATGAACAGAACAGGGAAATTGAGTGATCCACCCCCTGTTGTCCACTCCCAGCTTCTGGCAGTTAGAGGTTTAGGGATACCCAGACTGGGGGGTTGTGCCCCTGACCATCTTGGCTAGTAGCCATTGATGCGCCTACCCTCTATGAACTTATCTAATTCTTTTTTGGGCCCACTTAAACTTTTGGCCTTGACAACATTGTGTGGCAACAAGTTCCACGGGATGACTGTGCATTGTTTGAAGAAGTACTTCCTTATATTAATTTTAAACCTGCTGCCTCTTAATTTCATTGGGTGACCCCTGGTTTGTGTGCTATATGAAGGGGCAAATAACACTTCCCTATTCCCTTTATCCACACCATTCATGATTTTATAGACCTCTATCGTATCCCCCCTTAGTCATCTTTTCTAAAATGAACAATCCCAGTCTTTAATCTCTCCTCACATGGAAGCTGTTCTATATCCCTAATAATTTTTGTTGCCCTTCTCTATAACTTCTCTAATTCTAATATATTTTTTGAGATGACATGACCAGAACTACATGCAGTATTCAAGGTGCAGGCATACCATGAATTTATTTAGTGTCATTGTGATATTTTAATAATAAAATAATAATAATATATAATTTATTATATTATATATTTTCTGTCTTATTATCTATTTCCTAATGGTTCCTAACATTCAATTAGCTTTTCTGACTGTTGCAGCACCTTGAGCAGATGTTTTCAGAAAACTATCTATGATGACTCCAAGATCTCTCTTGAGTGGTGACAGCTAATTTAGACCCCCTTGTTTTATATGTACAATTAGGGTTACGTTTTCCAATGTGCATTAATTTTCACTTAACATTGAATTTCATCTGCCCCTAAGACAGAGCACAGTGCCTCTGCAGTGCCAGGTGTCAGTGGGCAGCTGGGACACTTCTGCTAAGACTGCCTCTACCAGGAGCAGTTAGGTGGACAGAAGGAAAGGCTGGGGAGATGGTCTTGCTCCAGTGTAGGCAGGGAGGCGTGAATCCCTACCTGACACAAAATATACATTAACGCTGGCAAACCTTCTCTTTAGGTTAGCATACCTTCCTTTGCATACCCTGTCATAGTAGAAAAAGATTGGCAGACTTTTTCAAGAAGTATTAGGTGAATGTGGGAGAGGATCTGTGACAAGGCCAGCCTCTCTAGGCAGTTGGAGACAAAAGCTGGCCATTGTGAATTGGTTGGGGTAGGCTAATAACCTGACCCAGAGGAAGTTTCTGCAGGGTGCAGAAACCCACCACCCAACTTCTCAGGCCTTGACAACCTTATAGAAGGTGACATTCTTTCCTGAAGTACTGACTTCGTATGGGGACAATGGGCCAACCCCCTGCTTAGCCAGGTCTCCAATAAATGTTGATAAAAATGGCAAACTGTGGGAACCCCAACTACTGAATCAGTGGCCTTGTTTTGATCTTTGGGGTGAATGGATCCATCACATTGAGCAAGACAAACAGATCAACAAAGTCAGGCCCTAATTTCTGGTCCCCACAATATATAGGAAGGAGGTAGTGGGGCTAACCTGTGAGGTACCATGCTGTCAGGAGCCTTAGGTCTCAAACCCTGGTCTCCTGGGCTCTTAGGAATTAGTATGTTCAGACCCACCACCTGCTGAGCTGCTAACACTTATCACAACTTGAAGTCAACTTTGGCAGATGATTTCCAGTCCTGGGATCTAATTGGCAAAACCTGAGGGTTCTGACTGGTTGACTGCTTCTATTTAAACCAAGCAAATGAACAGGAAGTTGTCTGTGCAACTGGGTTTTTCCCTGCTTTGGACTGCTTCCTTTGTCCTACCTGCTCCTACTGCCTGACTCTGAACTCCTGCTGTCCTAACCTGGCCCTCCTCTTGACCTTGACTCCCAATCCACCCTTTGGTCTGTCTCACACTCTGATCTCCTCATAATCTGACTCTCTGCCTGCCACCTGACTTTCGATCTGCTCTCTGGCCTCTCAGATTCTGGTTTCCTGGTATCCAGACCCAGCCTGCCTCTTGGCTCCCACCTTCCGCTCCGACCACTAGGTCAGATAACCCCTGTCCCAGTCATGACACATCTACAGGACACCTGGGGAGAAAGGAAAACCTTCAACCAAAGTACAGCCCATTTTTATTGGTCTATCATCCACAAGGATGTGAACAACTACTGTGGGTTCTGGTCATAGTGTCAGTTGACAGGCTCCCGGGGCATCCCTAATGTACCCCTCATCACACTTCCCTTGCACACAACTCTTTCACCCTTACCCTGATTCTGAGGGGGAGATGGAGTGTTCTGAGATGTGTAGAAAAAGAGGTTAAAGAGCTGCTATGGCAAAACTGGCCCTGCCTCTCCATCCGTGCCAGTCTTGACAGGGGAGGAATAAGGATTTAAAAGCAGGAAGTTCCAGGCAATTGGTAAGCAGCTCTGGGAAGGAACAGACAGTAGGTCTACAGCTCCCAAGAGGAACTCCTGGAGAAATTCAGGGAAACTGCCCTAAGGAAGGTCATTCACCAATTCCCCATGCCTTCAAAGAGGTGGCTGGCCCCAGTATACTGGCTAGACAGGAAAGGTTTGGCAAATTCCTAAGTTGAGCCATTAAGCATTCTGCGCTACAGCCCGCCACCCTTCCCAGGGGTAGTGAATTGGGGACTATTCTGAAAGGACATGAGGAGTGGGGAACCAGGAGCCTCAAACTCCTTTGAATGCAGACAGACTGTGTGGCTCAGTCTAGTATTGAGAAGACTCTCACTTATGGGGGCAGGGGCCCCGGCAGATTTAACAGCAGCAGGAGGTTCCTGTCAGTGACACAAGGAGTGTGACACTAACATATTTTAATTTGTGTCCTAAATCACGAATTAAGCCCAGGTCTTCAGAGGTGACCTGATAATGCCACTGAGCTACCTAAGCCCCCCCATCCCCATGTCTTACATCAGTTTATCAAGATCAAGGTAATTTTACCTTCAAGATTCTTGTTTTAGAGTCACAAAAGTGCCTATATGCTGCAGGCTCCTGTTATACTGGTGTTGGAGGGCAGAGCATGCTGCTCAGACTCTTCAATACTAAATTCACTCATGTCATCTCACCTTTTCTAGTTAGAAATCATAATTTTTCACTGTGGCATGAAAGTTCATGAACACGGGCCATTAGCTTTGCTCGTAGCTTAGGGTAATTAGTGAACTTTGCTCTGCATTTTCCACACCTGACAAACATCTTGGATACATTATTTTTTTTTATATAGCAATTCAGTGCTAAAGCATGTTGAAAAGTTCTGTTTTTTTCCTGGAGTCAAATATTATAACAGTTTGACTATGGGTTTGAATAGTTAATAATCTGAATATTTTCCATTACGCTTTGCTGACAGAATTATACAATACAGTGAAACTTGTAGAAGAGGCCACCCTTAGAAGGCAAAGTCTTCTCTTTAAAAAAAACACACCCTGAAATGTCCTCTAATGTTCCCCTGCTCCACCCTTAATAATAAATGGAGATATACCTATCTCATATGACTGGAAGGTCATTGAGTCCAGCCCCCTGCCTTCACTAGCAGGACCAAATACTGATTTTGCCCCAGATCCCTAAGTGGCCCCCTCAAGGATTAAACTCACAATGCTGGGTTTAGCAGGCCAATGCTCAAACCACTGAGCTATCCCTCCCACCCTTATTTAAAGAGTAGCTCTGATAAGAAACCAATATTTTTGCCGGTTCACTGACTGACTGTGACAGAGTTCATCGTAATTATCTTTTCTTGAATTGGTCTAAAAGCATTGAAAAAACCAGTCTGATTACATGTCATACCATGCCACTTTCGCTGAAGTATGGATGTGGCCTGGTATCAGTCAAGACAAGCAAGTGTCGGAGAGAGATGTACATAACAAAGCATGAACTAACACCAAAATCTTGAGCTGGTGCACTTTGTTTCTGGCAAACTCAGAACATTTATATTATGTCAGCTCTGTAGTCAAATATAATTTTTAATATCAGACAATGGCTAAATCAGAGTTTTTCATTACTGCCTTGAAAAGTAATAGTGTAATTGCCACCTGAGTCCAGTAAAATGGATTCTGCACTGCGATATTTAACACCTACTGAACTAGCAAGCTAAGATCAATAAAATGCAGCTTGTAACTTTCTGCTTTGCCTCCTATTTCTTATTGTTGCCTAAAAGCACTGGATAATGATGTAAGCATTTAATGTAATATTGGACTCTACACTCTGCTTGCATAATATTTCTCCATAAAAACTCTGAAGTCCAGTCAGATTATAGAATAAGCTCTTGAAATTTGTTCAGATGGATTTGCTACATATGGTAGCCCAATCACAAGATCAGTTTGCTACAAATTTAACTTAGTCTCTCAAGGTCTCTTATCCCAAAAGAAAAACAATTGAAAATTATTAATAAAATTAACTTGCGAGAAATCACTGAAAATATTATTTGCTTTTGATGCCCTTTGAAAATGTTTGTTCACTAGATTATCTCTGTCAAATGCTGAAATGGTTTTGGTTACAAGTATGCAAAGTGAAATCTCAAGTAAAGTAGTCTTCTTTAAAGTCAATATTTACAATAATTATCACATATGGATATATGAGATTCTACAGGTTTTCTTTTTATGTAGAACATGAAATAACTGTGGTGACTTTATGTCAGTGTATGTATTAAAGCAGGAAGAATATTTCACAATGAATAGTTTTATCTATTTCCCCTCCCACCATTTGACTGTCTTGTTTATTTAGGTAGTAAGTCCTTTGGGTTAGGCCCTGGTTCCATTGAATACCCAGCAGTAGTTTCACTTGGCTATAATGCAGATGTGGTGTGATGTAGAATGGACTTCCATCTTGAATGGTCCTTTACAAGTCTTCTTCCTTCATCAAGAGTCAATATGGGAGGATTTAGGGTTTTTAGATCCCTCAAAATTGCATCTTCCAACCTCCTTCATGACCGAGCTCATGCTCTACTTTCTTTGACATCAGAGCTGTAAACCTTCCTTTATGGTAGACAACTGGCCTTCCAATAAAGCATATTTATTGGCAATCGCTACTGCATAACTGTTAGCAATTGCTTCATTGTGAAGCTTATCAACATTGAAGCATCTCGATGAAGTAAGTATTCATCTCTGAAACCCATCTCTGATTCAGTGGTGCCAGGATTTCCCCTTTGGTTGTCTGTGCAGCATCTAGCACAATGGAACCCTGATTTTGGTTGGGTCCTCTAGTTGCTAATGTAGTTGCTCATGACAATTACATTTCTTTTGTCCTCAAATGTAGTCATTATTTCAAATTATTTTCTGTGAGCAATGGTTTTTGCTTTTCATTTGCTTTAAAGTAGTTGATATTCAGAATTTGAAATCTGAGATCTGCTGATTGGAAACATAAGTGACATGATATTGTTTCTCTTTCCTGATTGATTGAATGAATAAGTGCCACTTTGCTTCTATCTTATGGTACAGCCAGAAATTTGGAATATAGAAATCAGAGGATAGGTGGAAGATGTTGTGATACATGTCAAATATTTACAAAGCCAAAGTGAAGAAATAATTTAGATAAGGATACAAAGCAGAAATTACTGCCACCAAACCCTGGGCATAGATGACAGTGAGAGGAAAAACAACTCTAAGTTCTGTGAGCCACAGGACATAGAAATCATGGATGATTTTTACATAGATATCTGTTGGGTAACAAATACAGCCGGACTGACATAATCAAAGAGGCTCCTCAGGTGTGTAGAAGAATATCTTAGTTTTAGATTTCAGGAAAGCACATCTTGGAGAATTACAGTGAGTGCAATGGGAGGGTATATTAAAATTCACGTTTGTGGGTAATCCTGGGGAATCTTAAAAGAAAACAGAATTAAGGCACAACAGTCTAAAATTCCTCTGAAAAGCAACCAATTTAGAAAAAAGGCAAATAATGTGACTTCATGAGGGGTTGCTCAAAGATCCCATGATTTTTAAAGAATAACTCTAATGGAAACTGGAGAAGGCAAACAAATGCAAATATTCAGTTAAGGCTTGGAGAGAAAAGAAAAGATTAGCAAAACAGGAGAAGAAGTTAATGATCACCAGAGGAGTTAAGGAGAATATAAAAGAGGGGAAAGTACTAGAGAGAAAGCAGGCTGATTTATTTAATAAATGGAAGACAAAATTAACAATGAATCAAAAATGGCTGAATCATTGAATTCCTTGTAAAAATCTGTCTTGAAGAAGAAAAATAAAGAAAACAGTTTGCATACTTTGAGCCAAATCTTGCAAGATGCCTGAATATTATGTTATATGGCAACCTATTGCACATGTGCCAAAGGCGGCACGCAAGCTGATTTTCAGTGGCACTCACACTGCCTAGGTCCTGCCCACCGGTCCGAGGGGCTCTGCATTTTAATTTAATTTTAAATGAAGCTTCTTAAACATTTTAAAAACCTTATTTACTTTACATATAACAGTAATTTAGTTATATATTATAGACTTATCGAAAGAGACCTTCTAAAAACGTTAAAATGTATTACTGGCACGTGAAACCTTAAATTAGAGTGAATAAATGAAGACTCAGCACACCACTTCTGAAAGATTGCCGACCCGTTATATGATGTTGTGTGCCATCAATATCTGCTGATGTCAGTAAGAGGGTGTTCAGCAGGATCAGGCCCTTAGATAGAAAGAAAGAATCTGTAATGGTAGTGATTGATAAACCATCAGGTAAAAGAATAGTTAAAGGAGAGTAACACATTCATCTCAACCCATGCCTTTATGCCACATAACACTGTCATGTATTCCATATACATAGAAAATAAAAACACACAGGCAGTTGGGGAAAGTCTACAGTTGATTCTAATCAGGTTTGGTTCCTTGGGCCTAATAATAAGACATTGTTTAGTTATTTACACTACATTGACTTTCAATTAGAAGACAGAGAATAAAGAATACCACTATTCCAATGGAAAGAGTACCTTAGCAACAGTAGTGAAATATTTATTTTCAAAAGATAATCTCTGTTACCATAAAGAGCCCTTTAAACAGCAACATTATCTTGGAATTACCTGCTCTGTGACATCATAGAAAGAATCCAGAACTGAACCTATTCTGAGGTTTCAAAAACATTAGGCTAACTTTTTTTTCCCTACTAGAGTTCAATTTCATTTTTGGTTTCCTCTGCTTTTTTCAGTCTAGTCTATTTTCTGGAGGGACTGGAAACACAAATACCACAAAATCCTCTTGGAACAGTATTCTCAGGACAGCCTGTTACATGGGATAACAATTCCTCAAGCGATGACCCAAATCCTCAGAGTTTGGATCTGGATCCATACATGAAGGACGTTTGGATCTGGAGTTTTGGTTTACAGTACAGTAACTCCTTGCTTAACATTGTAGTTATGTTCCTGAAAAATGTGACTTTAAGCTAAATGATGTTAAGCGAATCCAATTTCCCCATAAGAATTAATGTAAATAGATGGGGTTAGGTTCCAGGGAAATTTTTTTCACCAGAAAAAAAACTATTGTGTGTGTGTATATATATACACACACAGTATAAGTTTTAAACAAACAATTTAATACTGTACACAGCAATGATGATTATGAAGCTTGGTTGAGGTAGTGAAGTTAGAGAGTGGAATGCCTTACTGCTAAATGATGAACTAACATTCAGCTGAGCAATCAAGGGTTAACACATTGTTGTTAATGGAGCCTCACACTCTGAAAGGCAGCACAAATGGAGGGAGGGGAGACAGCATGGCAGACAGAGACACATACCCTGTGTGTGGAAGAGAGAGAGAGATGCACATTGCCGCTTTAAGTACGCTGACACCACTCTAAGTACATTGTCTTTTAAAGTATATCAGGAAGTTGAGAAAGCAGCTGCGGCCAGCAAGCTCTCTCCGCTCTGAGCCTTGCTGTGTCCCCACCCTGCTCTATATGGAGAAGGGGTAAGCGGGGGGCAGGAGCAGGGCGGAGGGGGAACTCTGACATTAGCTCCCTCTTTCCCAAGCAGGAGGCTCCCGGGAGCAGCTCCAAGGCAGAGTGCAGAAGCAGCACATGGCAATGGGGGGAAGGACAGCTGAACTGCCCACAACTGATAGCCTGCTAGGTGGCTGCAGCACAGAGAACTTAGGGAGCGAGGAGCTGATAGTGGGCTGCCAGTCCACCCAGGGCCGGTGCAATCCATTAGGTGACCTAGGTGGTCACCTACGGTGCTGCGATTTGGGGGGCGGTGACTGCGGCGGTATATCTGTGGGGGGTGTGTGTGGCATTTTGGGGCGGGACCTTCCGCCGCTTAGGGTGGCGGAAAAGCTGGTGGCGCTCCTGGGTCCACCCTGGTTCCAACCAGCTAGCTGCAACGGGCTGCTCTTCCTGCAAGCAGTGGACAAAGCAGGTGGCTGCCAAACAATGTTATAAGGGAGCATTGCACAACTTTAAACGAGCACGTTCCCTAATTGATCAGCAATGTAACAACGTTAACTGGGACGACTTTAAGTGAGGAGTTACTGTACACACATCTCACTCAAGACAAACTTCTCTCTTAAAATTCCTAGGCAAATGTTGCAGCCCTAAATGGTTTGGATAGTTCAGATATCATTTGGGTAAGCATTCTGGGTGCTTATTGGAACTGAAACTTAGAGCTTTTAAAGTTTTGCCCCCCGCAGCCCATCACTAGTTATAGGTCTTCTGTTAATAACTTTGTACACTTTATAATGCGCTGGATGACATTAATGCCACATATTTCACACTGGGTTCTGATGACATTTTTAGAATACAGTATAGTAGCACTAATGCATTGTAATTTTTGAGCACATGTGCCCAAAGGCCACTGGAAGCCTTAAAAACAAAATTAAAAGCAAAATTACATGAAATAAAGTAAGTTGTCCATCAAAATCAAGGAGTCTAGCAAAAGCCCCCACTGCGACCTACCCAACAGCAAATAAACAAACAATGTAAAACCTACCAACCAAACTAAAAAAAAGGAAACACAGTTGAGTCTTGCCCTGAAGGAAGCCACAGATGTACAACCAAGGTAGAACAGATCCATGTTAGACAAGGCTGCAGGAGCTCATAGACTAGACCCTGCCTCTTGTCTCCTTCGATAATCAGCAGGCCAAGCTCACTGCTCTCCGGTGTCATTACTCAAGCTAGAGGAACAATTCATAGAGTAATTTATTTGACATTTCATTTCTTTATTGGTCACAAATTGCCTGTGAACAAGTAGCAAATTTCTGCAAAGTAGTTATTACATAGAATTATTCATGCATTTTATCTGTGGTCTGTTGTTCATTCACAAACAACTCACTGCAGGTACTCAAACTTTGCAATTCATGATTTGAGTTATTTTGTAAGCCATGTTGTTATTCTTGTTTCTTTTCTTGATAACTTGCATATAGTTAACAGTAATGTGAATTTTGAATTGTATGTTTGGCCTAAGATTTGCATTTTGAAAGTCATACTTATTTAGTGATTTCAAAATGACCTCTCAGTGGACAGTCAAACATTTGAATATTGCCAATAGTAAAGTTAATTTGCTGAATACATGCCAAAGCAGTTGAATGGGGAAGGTGTGTATACTCTGATTTCTGAATGAAGATCAGGAAGATTGCATGGGCCAATCTCACAAGTTACAGAACACGCTTTCAATGATTTCACAAAAGTTAATGTAAAGGCACACTCTTGTAGGTTTGAAATTCCGCACAAAAATATTGCAGTAAACTTCATGGTATTTTTAAAAAACAACTTTGCAGACCTAATGTAGCCCAGCTAGTAGCTGCACCAGTGATATTAGGTCTGATCCAACTCCTATTGAAGTTAATAGAGACAGTCCCACTGGCTTCATTTGCATTGCAATGCCTGTGTTAGGAACAGGAACCTGCTGAAATTAGATTCCACTTGAGCAAATTGGGTACAATTATGTTGGATCCAAAACTGGCATGGTTTATAGGAATGGGGGAGAAACAAAACTTTCACTTAAATAATTGTATGTGTATTTCCAATATGTGTTATGATATAGGAAATTGCTTTCTACAACAGAGTATTAAGAATAAGAAAAGGAGTATTACTCTACTAAACAGTCATTTAAAATTGAGCTAAATATTGGCTAACTGAGACTGGGCAGAGCGGCCCCGCACTGGCGCCGCAGGGGTTAACCCTTCCTTCCTGGCAGAGGAAGCCCCGCCCCGGAAGCCATGCTGGGCATGCTCCAACTGGAGACAAGGTATAAAAGCCTGCAAAACTGCTTAGTCTGGACTGACCACTGGAGGAGAAGGATGCACACAATCAGCTCCTGAGGAGGGACAGCCAACGCTCCAGGATCCAGCCCAGCCGGGACGTACCATGCGTCCCAGACGGAGGACACGACAGAGGGAAATGGACCGGAACCCCTCCCCCCTTTGGAGTGGAGAATACGACGTTGAGGGTAGGAAGTGACCCAGGGGAACTTTAGGGTCAAGCTGCGTTAAAGCAGCACTGACGCTCGGCATGTTGTGGGTGGATCCCCACCAAGCCAACGGCAAGGGGAACCCCGCCACTAGGCGAGCCCTGGGTCGGGACCCGGTGGAGAGGGTGGGCCCAGGTCCCCCTACTCCTCTGACCATTAGGTGACACTTCCCCGCCTGAGAGGGGGAAAGATGGACTCTGGCCATTGGGCCACGCTGCCCTGATACTTGGGGTGGGTTATATGGATTCTGGCCATTGGGCCACGCTGCCCTGATACTCGGGGCGAGCATGTGGGAACTTGCCATTAGACCCCATCGGGACACCCTTAAAGAAGGCAGGACGGGAAACTTGAGAGGTGAGTCCCTGGCACCCCACCCTCCCGTGCCCCAAAGGGGCGCTGCGGTGCCAGACCCGTCACACTAACATATTTGGAGAAGAGCAGGAATTAAAAATTCTTCAACCAACTTCCAAATTACTCCAACTGTAGATTTTTATCTTACTAATGGAGGACTTTATTCAAACACAATAGGCTCTCCAGCCAATTTATATAGAAGACTACTTTATGGCCCTGGGTACAGTGGTTCTGACCAGAATAATAATTTTACTTAGCTCAAGACTGTGAATACAAAAGAACTCACAGAATTTACCGAGTGATGAAAAATTATGTAGTGGTGGTAATTACAACTAGCGTTGGGTGACTTTTCCCCCCCAAAAAAAGGCATTTTGGGGGTGTCTAAACTGTTTGTTAATTTGAGTTAAATTCGGACAATATTTTCTGCTGAAAATAAAAATGTGGAAATATCAAAATGGTTTGTTTCAACATTTTCAAAACTAAAATGAATTGTTGAAACTAATTAGCATTTTCTAAATGAAAGCTGTAGAAAATGTTGATTCAAATCTACATATGAAACATATCATTTGACCCAAACCAATTGGGTTGTTTGTTTGTTTTTTGCTTTGAAAAAATTCAACTTTATTAGAAATGAACCAAAACTAGAAAATCAATTATTTGTTCAGCTCTAATTGCAGCTGGGATGGCAATTTATATTCATTAGCTATCACAAAACCTGTGTGTAAATGTCCATGTCTGTCACATTTCAAACATTATCTTTCAGTCTACATTTAAATTACAGACCACAGGGCCTGGGCTGCAAAGTTCTGATCCATATGCAAACTTCCTGAAACGTAGAGGTGATCAAATCCAGGTTTTAATGACAAGCCCATTTTGTCATAAACTGATGATGGAGTCTAGTATTTCCTTTTGATGTAGCCTTGTTTATTTACAAGGAATGTGCAAAGTCCTGCTTTTGCAAACACAGGAGGACTCAAAACCAGGGGATAGCTTCTTTGTTTACAGCCCCAAGCCTCTTTAGCAAGCTTCAGACCTAAAAGCTCCCTGTAGGCCTCTTCAAGGCTCACACTGTGATTACGGACTACGGTCTGGCTTTCTTGCTGCCTCTGAGTCTCTTTCCTCTCTGCTTCTTGTCTGGCTCCCGCTCAACTATTTCCATACTATAGACTAGTGGCTCTCAAAGCCGGTCCGCCGCTTGTGCAAGGAAAGCCCCTGGCAGGCTGGGCCAGTTTGTTTACCTGCCATGTCCGCAGGTTCGGCCAATCGCGGCTCCCCCTGGCTACGGTTCACCGCTCCAGGCCAATGGGGGCAGTGGGAAGCGGCGGCCAGCACATCCCTCAGCCCGTGCTGCTTCCCGCAGCCCCGATTGGCCTGGAGCGCGAACCGCAGCCAGTGTGAGCTGCGATTGGCCGAACCTGCAGACGCGGCAGGTAAACAAACCGGCCTGGCCCGCCAGGGGTTTTTCCTGAACAAGCGGCAGCCCTAGTTTGAACCACTGGTGTAGACACTCCCCTGGTCAGAACAATAGCCAGTGGAACCCTCTGCCCACATGGTGCTAGTTTCTAGGCAGACTGTGTAATGCCTTGTTTTAGGTATGTCCCCTTAACTGTCTCTTATAGCAATCTTAAAAGAAGGGTACATCACACATGAGTTTAAATGAGGTTTTAACTTAACCCCAAACGAGGTTTAAAACCCCTCATAATAATATAAATCACAGTTTTACAAGCAGCTGAGTGTTCGGTCTCTAACTATAAAGGTGCTGTATAATATGGAGATACTAATAGTAAAATAGGACTGGGAGAAACTCTTAAATGACAATGCTGTGACAGTGAACTGCAGGTAAAAAGTTTCCTTTTGCAATAATCAGTTGTATGTTTAAAAGGGTTGTCTTTCCCTCCTCAGCCTCCTACTTCCCTTAACAGCAGGGAGTGAACACACTATTAGGAAAATACTATATTGCGTATATATTTGATTTTAGGAAGACTTCTGACACAGTTCCACATGAGGTTCTTATAAGCAAACTAGAGCAATGTGGTCTAGATGAAATTACTATAAGGTGGGTGCACAACTGGCTGAAAGACTAGACTCAGTGAATAGTTATCAATGGTTTGCTGTCAGACTGGGTGGGCGTATCCAGTGGGGTCCTGCAGGGGTCAATCCTGTGTCTGGTACTAGTTAATGTTTTCATTAATAACTTGGATAATGCAGTGGAGAATGTGCTGATAAAATCTGTGAATGACACCAAGCAGGGTTGGAGGGAGAGGGGGGTCTGCAAACACTTTGGAGAACAGGATTAGAATTCAAAATGACTATGACAAATTGGAGAATTGGTCTGGAATCAACAAGATAAAATTCAATAAAGTGCAAAGTAGTTCACTTAGGAAGGAAAAATGAAATAAACAATTACAAATGGGGAATAACTGGCTAGCTGATAGCACTGAAGAAAAGGATTACAATGGATCACAAATTGAATATGAGCCAACAATGTGATGCAGCTGTGAAAAAGGCTAATATCATTCTGGGGTGTATTAACAGGAGAGTTGTATGTAAGACATGTGAGGTAAATGTCCTGTTCTCCTTGGCACTGTTGATACCTTCGATGGAGTATTGTATCCAGTTCTGGAGGCCATTCTTTGGGAAAGATGTGGAAAAATTGGAGAGTCCAGAGGAGAGCAACAAAAATGATAAAAGATTTAGAAAACTTGACTTATGAGGAAAAGTTAAACGGGGCATGTTTAGCTTTAAGAAAAGAAGACTGAGGAGGGGACCTGATAACAGTCTCAACCATCTTGTTTGTAATAGCCCTTAACATAGTTGATTAGTCATTCTCCATGTCCACTGAAACAGGGCCGGTTCCAGCTTTTTTGCCGCCTCAAACGGTGAAGGAACAAACAAACAAACAAACAAAAAACCCCACAGCCGATCGGTGGCACTTCGGCGGTAGCTCAGTTGCGCCACTTCATTCTTCGGCGGCAATTCGGTGGTGGGTCCTTCACTCCCTCTCTTCCTCTTCAGCGGCAGCTCAAAGAGAAAGAGAGGGACTGAGGGACCTGCCGCCGAATTGCCGCCGAAGACCCGGACGTGCCGCCCCTTTCTATTGGCCACCCCAAGCACCTGCTTCCTTTGCTGGTGCCTGGAGCCGGCCCTGCACTGAAAGTAGGACAAGAAGTAATGTGTGGCAAGGCAGATTTAGGTTCAATATTAGAATAAAGTTTCTAACTATAACTATTAGTTAATGTCCAGAATAGGCTTCAAAGTTGTGAAACTCCCTGTCATTGGAGATTTTTAAGAGGAGGTTAGAAAAACACTGGTCAGAGATGGTCTGTACTTGATCCTGCCTCAGCACAGGGATTCAGGATTACTTAAAGTCCCTTCCAGCTCTACATTTCTATGATTCTCTGTAGAAGAGGGAATAATGGCAGCAATGTAGGCCCCTATGCGTCTCTGAAAATGTGAATTGACTGTAGTACAATGTGTCTTTAAAAACCCTTAATGTAGGAAGCGGCATGGGCCGAGGGACGTGCTGGTCGCCCTTCCTGCAGCCTCCATTGGCCTGGAGCGGCGAACCATGGCCAGTGGGAGCCGCGATCAGCCGAACCTGCAGATGTGGCAGGTAAACAAACCGGCCCAGCCCTCCACGGGCTTTCCCTGAACAAGCAGCATCTCTAGTTTGAGAACCACTGAGGCTGTCAGCTACATACCCTGAAAGAGCCACTCTCTTCAAAATTACAGTATCAGATGTGTTAATCCAAGCCAGTGATTTTATAGGCTAGCTGGCTGAAAATTCTTTAAGTGCTTTCTAATAGTAGTGGCTTACAGAGCAAATCATACACATTTTAAAGTTACAAATAAATCTTACAGCACATTCTGGTACTCAAACTTCTACTGCTGAAATTTTGAAGAGTCCTGTTCACCATCATTTTATTAATAACAATAACAGCAACCTGTTAAATATAGAAATATCCAAATGCAATTCAGAGTATTGTTAAAATACTATGCTTGATAAAAGATGCATATTAATAATCTAAATATCAGAACAGTTTTTATAGCATGCTTAATAATTGCAACCACTATTTATTATTATTATATCATAATATAAACAATATTTTGTTTGATTCTGATGCATCTGGAAGAGAAGTTAGGGCAGCAGGTGCGTCTCTTAATGGTGCTCCTTCTGTTGTCTCTCTAGATGTATGCTTTTTTTTCCAGTGCAGTGAATACCATATATGTGTACTCTCAGTGTTGGGGTACTGCTCCAAGCAATGCAATTTTTTAGTTATGTGAGAGAGAGAGAGAGCAAGCGCCAGGTTAGTGCCACTAGATGTTGTAGACCTGCCTGGTGGGATGGCACCCAGAAGAAAGTTCTACCAAGTGGAACAGAGGTATTTTCCCATAGATTTCAATCAAGCCAGGATTTCACTCATTGAATCTGGTATGCAATTATCCTGGTCAAGAAGTCTGAGATGATGGGGATTTGACAGACAAAGGATACTGTTCTGAAATATTTATACATTAAATGTCTGTCTGCTTGGAGAACAGGAGGGCTGTGACCCACAATGACTGTTATACTGAACCAATATAGAAGATTTAAGAGGGTGCTTTGCTTTTACCTTGAAATGGTCCAAGTCTGTTCATGAACTGTTTTCACTATTTTAAAGCTTGCTGTAATCTTATTTCTTTGGATGCTTGATCTCTCAATATTCCCTCTGATAAGTTAACTCTCTGTGCTGCTTACTTTGCCTTTCAACAACAAAAGACGTTTAAAATGGAGAGACAAATTTGATATCTTTAATAGAATACAATATGATTACTCCAAGTGCAAAAGTTGACATTCCATGCACCTTGTAATTTGGCCATTTTCAAAATACACTGCTACCTCGATATAACATGACCCGATATAACATGAATTTGGATATAACGTGGTCAAGCAGTGGTCTGGGGGGGTGGGGCTGCGCGCTCTGGCGGATCAAAGCAAGTTCAATATAACGCAGTTTCACCTATAACGCGGTAAGATTTTTTTTTTTAGCTCCTGAGGACAGCGTTATATCGAGGTAGAGGTGTATATATGAACGGTCAGATATGAAATCCTTCTAAACCATTAGGAATTGAAAGTCCAGCTATGTCACTGGAAAAGCAATTTTCCCTAGCTATGAATTAAAGTTTTCGTTTTGACCTATAATATTATTGTTACAATTATTTTAATTTGCTTATTCTCTGAACAGGAATGTCCACAAATTTAATTTAATCAATCAAAAAGAAGCAATTTTGAGAAACAGCTGTTTCCTTTATGCTATGAATGAATGCTAAATCCATGTGGTAATTATTTTTCCAGTAAATGCAATAAATATTAATCTTATGCCAGCCCTATAGTTAGATAGCACTTTTAGTATCTGACGCTGGCTAAATTAAAATAGTTTTCCATTACTGCCAAGAAAAGTAATAAGGCAAATGCCATGTATAAGTCCAGTAACAGAGATTTTGCTTTGTGATAATTATGAGGGTGAACTGTGAATCTGAGAATAATAAAACATAGGGATAAATTATGGTCCATATCCTGCTAGTGCAGGTGAGCTAGAGGTGAGACAGGACAAAAGGAACCATCTTCCCCTCCCTACAGGAGCAGCTTCATAGGGGCAGCAGCTGTAAATCAGCTTCCAGCATATGACTGGGAAGAGTTAGGCCAGGTCTACACTACAAACTTACATTGGCATCACACTTCTGAGTGACTCGGTTATACTGACCTGCACCACTCTACCTGTAGACAAGCCCTTAGGGTGATAGAGAGAGTGCTGGAAGCTCTAGCTTTCCCAAAGAGGGAGTGTGGGTAAGGTCTGGAATCCTCCCCCACTGTATGCCAGCAGAGCTATGCTGGTAGACGGTGAACACTGTAAAAGAGAACCCAGGGCAGACATGCCAACATTGGAAAAGAGAAAAAGTCAGAATGAATGCATTCATTTTGCTTAAATTATGCAATGTAGATAAGGTGCTAGATACCTCAACCAGTCCTACTTCCCGCAACCATTCATTAGACCTCCTTTCTCCCAGGATCTCAAGTTCCTTTCTCCTGGTCCATTAGTCCCTCTGCTGACGGCTGGGATGTCCCTGAGGGAAATAGGGAGGTGGAGGTGCTGCCTATCACCTCTCTGCCAGCTTTGCTTCCAGTCCTAAGGAAATGGATTGGGAGAGAGGTGGAAACTCTGTCCTTGGATCTCTGCCAGGTGCAGCTTCCTGTCCTCCTGCAGTTGCTTCTGATATGGGTGTGCTTCAAACATACTTTCAGATTATGGGGCCCAATCCAACTGACAGCAATAAGAAATTCTCTGTTGGGTTGGCATCAATGGGAGTTGGATCCAGGCCAAATCTGTTAATAGTCTTGGGAAAATAAGAGGAAATATATATCTCTATATACACACACTGGTATGTTATAAATAGCATGTGTAGTGCTTTTCTGTGTTTACAAGGTTAGGGGAGGGAGGCAGGAATAACCTTGGAGACAATTCTATTGGTCACATTAAAAACTCAGCCTTTACCAACAGATAAACATAGTAGCTAAGAGACCCCATTCTCCCCCCACATTTAGGACAGGACATACTTTGTAACAACTTAGGAAATGCTAACTTTTAAATGGTGAATACTGCAGATAAAATACGGTTATTATTTATTATTTCTATCTTGTCAGTAGTGTGCCAGGCTATTGAGTCCTGTAAGCTTTTCATTCCTTGAAGTAGGTAATAAACAAAATACTGCACAGTTACTTACAGTGCAAGGCGGCTGCTGCTTAACAATCCACTATATATTTGAAGGGCTGCCCTCTGTCCAGTGAAGGAGGAAAATTCTTCCTTAGATATCATCTACTATGCTGTGATTCTTTAAAGTGATATTACTCACTTCGTTTCTAGGAAACACTGCTAGCTGGAATTTGCTAAGATGCAGTCTTTAAAACCTTCAACAGCCTCTATAGTAAAAATAGTACTACAGACCATTTGAGATACTTACATTTAAAAAAAACCCAGTAATTAATCAGACACACCACTACTATTATAAGTTGCTGTGTTTTGAAACACTACTATAGAATACTGTAGATTTTTAATTATGGAACATTGGGGCCTGTTGTCATTTTTGAACATACCTTCCAAAACACATTTCATCGTGGTACTGAAGGAAACATGAAAATAGAGATGCAGAGTAAAATTTTCATTCGCATTCAAGTCCATTGGGACTTTGAACATTTTTGCCCACAATAAATAATACTTCCAAAATCAACCAGGAAGAATTATTACATCAGCTAGAACACATTTCTATCCACTCTATATCCCCACTGTGTTCTGAAAAAAAGAAAATCACAGCGACACAATCTAATATAAACATAAGTTAGGTATCTGGTCACTTGAAGGCCTGTATTTTAAAAAAACAATCTCCAAAATTCTTCATGCAGATTTTGCCTGTGAAATTGTTTATATATAATTGAGTTAAAGAAAAGTCTTTTCCCCTCCAACTCTTGCTTCTTCGTCCTTTTTTTTTTTATTTTTTAAATAGACTAAGGGGCTACAGCTGCAGGAACATAGTTACAGTGCTAAGCAACATGGGACTTGAACTTGAGACACTGGAACTGAATTCTATGTTCTACAGTCTACCTTCGTTTTGTTTGTAACCCACACTGCAAGCAGTGCAGGATGATCCCACAGTCCAAGGAATGCAATTCTTTAATTAAACATACTGAAAGTTATTGGAGAACTACAGGTTAATATCTGTTGCTAACATACATATTTTGCTGTTGTCTAAGCTATGAACTACTTTTTATAGATCTAAGGTTCAACTTCAAGTGGAAGCAAAATATTTAACAAACTGTATTGTTAATTAATCTCAAAATAACAGCATAAAGTTCTTACTTACATACGGTAGGAGAGTCAAAAGCCTTTCTTGACCAAAAAATGGAGTTCCTCCCACCCACACCCCTATCTCTGATAGTCTAAATCATCCCCAAATATGAACCATGGAGCAGAGCCGGTGCTAAGCATAAGCAGACTAAGCAATTGCTTAAGTCCCCGAGCAGCTCAAGGGTGCCCTTTATTTGCTTTTTATTATGTGTGTGGGGGGAGGGGCAAAATATTCCTGCTTTGGGCCCTCCAGTTGGCTGGCACTGCCTCTTCCTTGGATGACCTGACTCTTGCAAATTGCATCCAAATTAGAGGAGCCAGAGAAATCTGTCAGTTTTTGTCATCTGCCACCAACAAAGATGAAATATATATCCATATTACTCAGTACTTCAAAAGCTGCAATTCCCTGGCTTTCATTCACAACATGCACATTCAAGAATAACAAATTGTACATATACTTTTAGTGAATGCCCCATAGGACTATTAGCCAGAGTGAAAAACTAAATTGATCTAACTGCTATCAAACTTTCAAAATTTGATCCATCAAAAGCATACTAACTAAGATTAAAAAACCTCCAAAGACTTCCAAAGCTACATGTTCTTTTAGACACAGTGCAGCTTTCCCCCTGCATTTCTATATTTTAATCAGCCTCATACAGGATGTTCAATCCTCCATGAAGGCAACTGAATTCCCAAAGCCAATGGTTTTATCATATTTTTTCCAGTTAGAGAGCTCTGCCTAAAAGAAATACTTCCAAGAAATACTGGAAGGGATTGAAAAAACGAAACTTATTTCCGTAAGATCTCCTGTTGGTCACAAGATCTTCCCAATTATTTTAAAAACTGCACAGGGAGCTGTAACTAGGGTAGTTTGTTGAGGATACTGGCTGATATAGGAGCTAAGACATTTACAAAACTGCTTGTTTTTGCCAGCTGATGGCCAGCTGTTTCAGTCCATTACTGAAGTTTCCCAGACAACGGGCCATGTCTGCTTTCTGTTACAAAGGTATAAATCCAGAATATCTACCCTGACTTTAATGAATTACCCAGATATATGCCTGTGTAACAGTAGGACTGTGCTCAGATGTCCAGCACATTACTATACCTGAGTCTCAAACCAAGATTCCTGTGATAAGTAGCTTAAAGTGAGCTGAAATCAGACTGTTTTCTCATTGAGCCAGTGGACATGCTCATCTGAGGTAGGAGTAATTATTTGTACATCTTACTCTGCCCTTAGACATCTATGGTGTTCAGTAATAAAAGATAACGGAACACAAATGACTTGTCTTAGAGTAACATTGCTAAAGATATCAGTAGACAAGCAAGAGCCTTATGTGACAAAGCACGATCCTATCATATAAAAATCTTGCGTGCCATGGATCCTTGAGTTCCTCCACAGCTTATCAGCAGTGTCTCTTTTCAGTTTTGCTGCATTCCCTTGATAGTGCTAGTAAGGACAGAATGTGTCTCTTTCTCCAGGAAGTCCTTTTGTTTTCTATGGAAATCCAGTTCTTTTATTCTACCCAAAGGAACAGATTTCCATTAGGCCCCAAGTCAGCAAGATGCTTAAAGAAGTGGTTTTTAACCTTTTCATTTGCAGAACCGTTTGGAAATTTCAAATGGAGGTGCAGACACCTTTGACAATCTATTGTCTGTATATATAGTTGAATTCTGTTAGTCCATTTTCAGTCTACTAGTCTGAAAACGGACTGAACAGAATTCAACTATAAATGTTGCAAGTGCTTGGCACAGCATTTGTCACACCCGTGAGAAAGGGCGTTAAACTGTTGGCTTCTATGGTAACAACAACACTTCTGGGTTTTGACCTGTAGGTGGGGGAATTCACATACTTCTGATTGATCAGAAAAACAGAATGTCTTTTCTGGGATCTGAAACTTTATTTTTATGATCACCTTTCGCAGACCCCTTAGACATAGTCTGCAGAGCCCCTGCGGTCCACGGACCACAGGTTGAAAATCTTGGGCTTAAAGCATGTTAGTTGTTCCAGTTCAGTTATGTTTCAGAGTAGCAGCCGTGTTAGTCTGTATCTGCACTTGTGGCACCTTAGAGACTAACAAATTTATTTGAGCATAAGCTTTCGTGGGCTACAGCCCACTTCTTCAGATGAAGTGGGCTGTAGCTCACGAAAGCTTATGCTCAAATAAATTTGTTAGTTCAGTTATGCTCATCCTTAAGACTGTGTCTTCAATGGAATGGAATTCAGTGAATTGGGGCCTATACTTTTACTGATTGCTAGCTATCAGTGGGTTTTGAATAAGGTCCGAACGCCTTTTTTTTGTTTGTGTAGCCACTAGACTTAACAGGACAACATGAAATTAGAAAAACAAAAATGTAAAATCCAGAGACCTAAAATCATCTTGGATGGGAGATTAAATCATGATGATAAAGGGTGTAACGGAGAAGCTGGCTGCGGTTAGTGTAGCTGTGGAAAGAGCTGTAGCACCTGAAGACTTCGAAGTCTGGTTTCAGTGCTCAAGTTATTAAGGGGTTTGGTCTGAGAGATTCTGGATTAGAACAAGAAAAGGGTCTGGGGAATCAAATTTGAGAGATGAGTGGGGAAACGTGTACAGGTCTTGTTTCTCCGATGCCTAGCCCAAGCTAGTGCCATCAGTCCCTGACCTGTAGGATGCCATGCTCACTCATAACATTGAAACACAAGTTGGTTTTTTTGTTATAATGAGAAAGTTTAAAGCCTCTGAACATGATTTGTTTTACGTGACCCGGTGTAGCTAACCGTCAAATTATATCTTTCCATCTATGTTTTAAATCCGGCTCTTCTAAGTGACATGCTGAATGACACATACGAATGCAACTTCTGTCAAATGACTTCAGCATGCTTCTCTCAGTTTGTGAGGTTACAATATTTCTGATCAGCACTTTTTAAAAACTAGGAGACATCACAGGAAGACTACAAAATGGAATCTTCAAGTACACAAATGCGGTGCTGCTAATAAAAACTCCCCAATAATTTATTTCCACAGACTACAAATGAGCTAGATTCATGAAGCGTTCCTTAGAATCTTCCGAAGGCTTTTACTTCAAGACCTAGTTTTCTAGCAGAAGAAAACTTGTTGTAATAAGTCTTCAGCACTGGGCATATGAAGAAAATAACAATCGTCAACTTTTGCCTAATTATGCTATTTTTTTCATGACTTGTCAACTAACACTATAAAAGGCTACAGATGTAAAAGTCAGGAGAAAATTAAATATCTTATATGGTGAGTTTCTTGCTCTTTTGTTTCAATGTTTTAATTTTAAATACCGTAGTTTTGATTTTAAATGGTGTTTTGATGTCAAATTTGGCCAAATATTTATTTATTTTATTTTTAGATTTCAATGCAGCAAAATTTTGGAAAAAATTATTTTGATTCAAATCTAAACAATTAAAAAAATGTTTTTTAGTTTGGCCCCTATACCAGAAAATGCATTAGTTGTTCATCTTTAGTTCTGAGCAACTATAGTTCTCAGGTCCTGATTCAGAAAAAGCACTTACGCATGCATTCAAGGCCCACTGAAACCAATGGGACTTGTGCACATGCTTACAGTTAGTCATGTGCTCCGATGCTTTGCTGAATTGGGGCACCATTGATTTCAATGGGATTTCTGGGTGATCGTCAACACTTCCAAAAAGTGCCTAAATACAGATGTAAAGACTAACTTTAGGTACCCAGGTTTTAAATTTTTGGCTGTAGTCCTTAAACAAATTCCATTGATTTAAAAAAAAAAATTGGGTGATTAGTGAACCAGAGGGTTTGATAATTTCTATCTAAATAGAAATGATGAAAAACTGAAATAAAGATCTAGGCTAAGTCCTTTTTTACTATTTTAATCATGCTACAAAACACATGTAAATGGCTTTTTTTTTCCTTTCTACTGCAGTATCTGGAGATGTATAAATACATCCAAAGCAGGAAAATCAACCCAAACCTCCAATTGGTTTGGTGGTAGAATTTTAACAAGAAGTTCCCATCGGGCCCTGGGAGCTCTCCCAAGCACCTTTTTGCTGGCAGCTGCCCTCTTCGGCTCCTAGCAGAAGGCAGGTTGTAATAATTTTGTTGCCCTAATCTCTCCTATGATGAAGTTTCCAGGCCAGGGTTGGGGTGGGGTTGGTTTGGATCTATGCTGTCAAAAGCTGGTACAGACCCTGGACTGAAAGAGTGAGGGATCCTTCAAGGAAAAACTCTATAGACTTCAGCAAAAGGGATATGAAGGAAGTGGATGATTTTTTTTGATGTGCATGATTTAGCCTGTATGCCACTACCACTATAAAGCACTTAAGAGATATCCAGCCTGCCAGTCAGATTACTAGAGTGGCCAAATGTTCCCAGCTCTATAATCTTGTAAATAAATAGTTAACTGCTCTTAAATTGGTCTACTTCAAGTGCTGGACTTGTCTATGCTTTTTCACCCTTAAATCTTTTACTTTATTACCAGTGAGTGAACTGTACCCCTGAAACAGCTTGTTAACTTTGGGGCCCATATCCTTACTATCAGCATGCAACACACATTCAGTACTAATGCCAAAATTTTAAAAAATGGCCTCCAATGTGGTCTGTGCAATCCTGGGTCTGTAACTAAACACAGACTGAAAATCTCAGCTACAATTATCAGTGCCATGCAGTGCACCCATTTAAAAACACTAACTCAAAAACTGTGTGTGCACTTAAAACAATCATTTCATTTGAAGATATTTTACCAGTTCGGTCTGTATTCTCCATTTTCAGCCTAGAGAATCTCTCTGACACTTTTACTATCTCTAAAGCTGGATTAGACTTTTTAAAAGAATTTCACATGGAATTGTGAAACCGCAATAATGGAAGCAGAGAAGAGAACCAGAAAAAAAATATGACCTAAATCTACACAGGTCAGGTTTTCCGCTACACTTTTTGTCAAAAATTTAACAGAATCTAGTCCAGAAAAGTAGTGGCCAAACTTTATTGCTATTTAATGTGACAAAACTCCTATTCCACATGAGCTTGGGAGTTGAATAAATAAGTCTTCTGCCTATGTTGTCTTCTGCCTATGTGTTGTCTTTTACTTTTCAAGGCCAGGACATGTGACCTTGAAATACACAAACATTTGGATTTTAAAATCTAATTTACAGGGTGCAAATCCTCTACCTAGCACCTAACCAAATCAACTAGGCCAGGTTCTGGAAACTTCCGGGGAGCAAGGAGAGAGGAACTGTCCTTTATCCCTCCAGGTTGCAGCCCTAGAAAGCCCCTACCCTTCCAGCAATCACTGACTATGATCCTACTGCATACAGCCGAAAAGTAGCCCTTCAGTTAAGCTTCTAATTCTTGCAAATTACTCCCCCTGCATAGAAAATAAAATGGGTGTTTGTTTTAGATTATAAATAAGAAGAGGTCATGAGAAGGGGAGCTCAGTGCAGCATAGAGAATTTTAATTTCAAGGGACTTCCCTCAGTTTATGCCTCTTAGTTTGGAATTCACATTTCAGTTCCCCAAAATCAATTGGATTTTTAAATCTATCACAGTAATGTGAAGTTTTAGCCTAGCTGACAGCCTCTCTTTATTATGGGTGAAATCCACCTTTGTGCAGAAGGTCAGTAAAAGATCAATGCACCACTTACATTGGAGTCAAGCTATATTTTGAGGGCTGACTTGAGTGGTGTGTAGGGTTTCTATTGGTCCTCTGAGCAGCAGTGAGTTTCTCCCTACATGAATAGCTCCCTTAAAAATACTCCAGTACTGTGCAATAATGACCTGAACTACAGCAGCATCACTACTGTACACTGTGGTGTCATGGGCAGTTACTGCAGATACTGTAGCACTGTTTATTGAGAGCTGTTACAGATGGGAAGACAGGACTTTCGGTTAAAGTCTTATTTGAAACACAGCCTCTTTATTAGCTCAGTACCAGGCCCTACTGCACCATAGCTGAAGAAGGGCCATCTGTAGCAAACAGGCAGAGCAGCTGCTGGTCACCTAATCAGGGACAACAAAGCAGTTAGTGTTTTCTGACTATATGAGGGTATGACAATTCCCGATGTTCCCAGTGCCAGTGCAGCAGAGGAGTTGAAGGACATGTATCCACAACTCCGGTCTTGAGGTTAGAATTAGTGTGGTGAGGTAGAATGCAGCAGTCAGCATATGTAAGTAGAATTGTACCATGAACACATGACACCAGTGCTCCATGATCTGTACTGGCCTCCTTGAGTCTAAGGGTTGGTTTTACCTTTAAAGCACTAAAAAGCCAAGAACTTGCTTACCTGAGAGACCAACTTATCTCCCTCTGGCATATTGCTGCAGCTGTGATCAGTGAAGGCATTTGAGTTGGGTCTCTATTGATATATCAGAGACAGAGAGCAGCCATTTTTGTGAAGGCCTCTTGGCTTTGGAATTTGCTCCATCCCTTTTCTATTTCTCCTCTCCCCCTTCCCCAATCCCTCTGGTCCAAAATAACTTGAATTTTTTGGACTTCTGGGCATACTTCAAAACCCCTCCTTTTGAACAGGCATTTGGAAAGGGTTGAGGTGGTTGGGAGAAAGATGTCTCATTTTTTCTTTTTGTTCACTGGTGTTTAGCTATTGAGAGAAACTGGCTTTTCGGAATGATTTCACTGATTTAAATTCCAATTCAGGAAAGCACTCATGGACATACTTAAGTCCATCTCTACTTAGGAATTTGATCTTGATCTATTTGACTTCATTGGGACTTAAACTTCTGGTAGCTGTGCTTAGCTGCTTTCCTATATAGAGATGCTTTCTTGAATAGGGACATAAGATTTTATTTCTAATTGATGGTAAAGAAACCTAGAGATTTGGAGATATGTTCTTTTTAAGTTTCTAAACTAAAATAACTAAATAATGGAAAAATGAAGAGAAATAAAAATATAATTAACTTACTTATTTAAAGCAACAGAGAGCCCTGTGGCACCTTTAAGACTAACAGATGTATTTGGCTTAGTGGCTAAGACTGTGCAGGCAAGAATCAGTCTGGAGATAACGAGGTTAGTTCGATCAGGGAGGGTGAGGTCCTCTGCTAGCAGTTGAGGTGTGAACACCAAGGGAGGAGAAACTGCTTTTGTAGTTGGCTAGCCATTCACAGTCTTTGTTTAATCCTGATCTGATCCTACCTAGCTATGCCTACCTTCATGCCTCCAGCTTCCACCCCAGACACACCACACGATCAATCGTCTATAGCCAAGCGCTGAGGTACAACCACATCTGCTCCAACCCCTCAGACAGAGACCATCACCTACAAGATCTTCACCAAGCATTCTCAAAACTACGATATCCACACAAGGAAGTAAGGAAACAAATCAACAGAGCCAGATGTGTACCAAAAGCCTCCTGCTACAAGACAAGCCCAAGAAAGAAACCAATAGAACGCCACTGGCCATCACCTACAGTTCTCAACTTAAACCTCTCCAATGCATCATTAGTGATCTACAACCCATCCTGGACAATGATCCCTCGCTTTCACAGACCTTGGGAGGCAGGCCAGTCCTCGCCCACAGACAACCCACCAACCTTAAGTATATTCTCACCAGCAACCACACGCTGCACCATAACAACTCTAACTCAGGAACCAATCCATGCAACAAACCTCGATGCCAACTCTGCCCACATATCTACACCAGCAACACCATCACAGGACCTAACCAGATCAGCTACAACATCACCGGTTCATTCACCTGCATGTCCACCAATGTTATATATGCCATCATGTGCCAGCAATGCCCCCCTGCTATGTACATTGGCCAAACTGGACAGTCACTACATAAAAGGATAAATGGACACAAGTCAGATATTAGGAATGGCAATATACAAAAACCTGTAGGAGAACACTTCAACCTCCCTGGCCACACAATAGCAGATGTAAAGGTAGCCATCTTATAGCAAAAAAACTTCAGGACCAGACTCCAAAGAGAAACTGCTGAGCTTCAGTTCATTTGCAAATTTGACACCATTAGATCAGGATTAAACAAAGACTGTGAATGGCTAGCCAACCACAAAAGCAGTTTCTCCTCCCTTGGTGTTCATACCTCAACTGCTAGCAGAGGACCTCACCCTCCCTGATTGAACTAACCTCGTTATCTCCAGACTGATTCTTGCCTGCATATTTATATCTGCCTCTGGAAATTTCTATTACATGCATCTGACGAAGTGGGTATTCACCCACGAAAGCTTATGCTCCAATACATGTGTTAGTCTTAAAGGTGCCACAGGACTCTCTGTTGCTTTTTGCAGATCCAGACTAACACGGCTACCCCTCTGATACTTTACTTATTTAAAAACATTTTATTTCTGTTTATGAAAGTAAATACATTTTAATTTCCACAGCACATATATAATGACTTATGAGGAGAGGCTGAGGGAACTGGACTTGTTTAGTCTTCAGAAGAGAAGAGTGAGGGGGGATTTGTGCCTTCAACTACCTGAAGGGGGTTTCCAAAGAGGATGAAGCTTGGCTGTTCTCATTGGTGGCAGATGACAGAACAAGGAGCAATGGTCTCAAGTTGCAATGGGGGAGGTCTAGGTTGGATATTAGGAAAAACTATTTCAGAATCTCCATCCTTAGAGGTTGTTAAAGCCCTGCTTGACAAAGCCCTGGCTGCGATTATTTGGTTGATGCTGGTCCTGCTTTGAGCAGAGGGTTGGACTAGATGACCTCCTGAGGTCTCTTCCAACCCCAATCTTCTATGATTCTATGATTCAACAAGCATGGAAAACAGGGTCCCATACTGACCAAAAATAGCAAAATGTATATAATACATGACAATTATATGTGGACTGAGAGAATATCTGTCAAATTTCAGCCCCATGCAAATTAAAATGAATAAGTTATACAATGCCTTTTTAACAGGGTTTGCGTAACGTAAATGCTGACAGGTTAACCGGAGTGGCATACCCTTATTATGGCTTGAGTTCTGTACTGTACCTGTACCACCAAATGATAGTAGTGAGATACATCCTTTAACAAGTGAAAAAAGAAAGCCACTAAATTTTCTCTATTCTAATTATCTTTGTTCCAGCGGATTAGAAAATGGAAAATGTAGAAGTCAAGCTGGAGATGGTTCTGAGTGCAATCGCCTGCCAAGTTAAGTCTGACAAATGGCAAGTGTGTATAATTAATACTGTCATCTTTCCTTAGACCAAAAGATGACTGCAGTAACTATAGATTGTAATTGTCATCGTTGTCACATAAAATGTGCTATTATTAAGTTCAGACTGAATTTTATTGCTGGGAATGCTCATAAATTGAATGGTCAGTCATTTAAATTACCAAGTACAGAGCTTTGTGGCTTGCTTTAAAGCTACTTTCTAAGACAATGTATTTGACTTTAGACCTCCAGAAACTAATTGCATTTCTTTAAACAGACATTAGGTTGTAACCTATAAGTGAAGATGTTCTGACAGATGCACTGCATCCCACTCATGTTTTAAACATCACTGCATTTTAATATCTGTTTTTTGTGAAAAGGCAAATAAAATACATGCTATAATGGCAATTTGTAAAATTGGATTTATTGCCTTGCTAGAGGGGAGGGTAGAGACTGGTTTGAAAAGGTGGCAAACAAGGTGTTTTCATCTAAGACTAAAGGGAATGATGACAAATAGACATATACATAGAAAAGAGGGAACTGGGAGACTACTCATACAAAGTCTTTCACTCCAAGGTCACTGTATCCTTTTCTTCTTCTTCTTCTTCCCCCTCAGTTTGCTTAATTTGGTTGGGAGTTGTGGAAATGTTAAAAGGTAACGGTTGTGAAGATGTTAAAGAGTAACAGTTGTGGTGTTATAAGAAGGAAGTTTTTGGTTTGATGATAAAACCCAGTTATGTAAATATAATTATCTGTGCAACTCGGTACAGTCACATTGGGTGGAACCCTTGTAGTTAAACAAATTACACGAGGGGGTCAGGTGGCTACTACCAGCACTATGTTTTTGTCCCCAAGAGTTTTATAGCTATTCTGAGGGAAAATGTGCCCTTTTCCCACAGAAAGGTCTGTAAAGGACTGCTGCAGGCAGCAAGCAGCCAGATACTCTGATCTATATTATTTGACTATTGGATACGTTAATCAAAACCACTAAAGAAATGTAAGGGGTTTCTATTGGAGCTTAACTTGACTGTCTCTGATTGTACAGATGGGAGTGTAATCTGGGTGCAGTTGTGTAAAAAATAACAGCAGTGCAAGGGGTGTTGGGCAAAAGAGAATTTTTGTGTAAACCGTTTTGTACAATTATGTGAGGTTTTAAGGACCTAAACCAACATTCTTGGTTTGTAAAATCCTGTTTGTAGGTTTAAGATTAATTGGTTTGGTTTGGTTTCTAAACAATGGCACTGAATCCATTTGAATCTTTCATTCAAAGTTGCAAAACTGACAGACACTTTTTGCCAGACACAGGGAACTAGTGTCATTTGGCTTTGGTATTTAGCATTTAACCCTTAAGATACCTCAATGCGGACTGTGATTTTGATTCTTTGTTTTTATACCTCTGTAACTAGCTAAGTGATAAAAATACACCTAAGTTCTTAAAGTATAGACCTTTACAGGCAGGCCTGAATATTTGTATTCTAACAATAAGAAAGACAGTTTCTTGCAACAAAGAACTCTTCTCTTGAAAGTTTGACCCCATCCGATAGCTGCTGAAAAGATGCGGATGCAGCTTTTATTTATATATCAGTAAAAGTATTTACCAGCCT
Source organism: Chrysemys picta bellii (assembly GCF_011386835.1). Taxonomy (NCBI): domain Eukaryota; kingdom Metazoa; phylum Chordata; order Testudines; family Emydidae; genus Chrysemys; species Chrysemys picta. The sequence continues at coordinate 45,344,437 of NC_088792.1, read as the reverse complement.
GTAGCAGGGCAGTCACCCCGCTCCGGCCCTGCAAAGATTAAAAGCCAGTCCTTGGAGAGGGCTGGGATGGAGAGCCAATCAGAAAAGGCTGGGAGGCAGCCAATCAGGGCCAGGCTATTAAAGGGGTGCAGGGCCAGAAGGCAGGCAGTCTCTCCCCAGCTTTGGAGAGAGATGGACCTGGTTGCCTGAAGGTGAAAAGGGTACCTTGGACAGACCAGTGCTGGGGAAGGGGCAGGCTGAGCTTGGGAGCTCAGGCCTGGCAACCTCCCAGGCTGCGACCTGACTGAAGGCCTAGGGAGGTACTGGGGCTGCAGGGAAAGGCAGCAGGTCCAATGCTCATGTCAGTGATGAGTGGCCATCACAGGCTGCAGTTTGCCCCAGAGAAAGGGTGCTAGATGACAACTGGCAGTAGTCACTGAGGCAAGGTGGGCATAGGGGGAGGGGGTTCCCCGGGAAGGGAGACCCAGAGGGTGGGGATGCTGCTATGAGAGCACCCCAAGGGAAAAGGGCACTGGGGTCTAGGAGGGACACCGGCCAGCAGGAGGCGCTCTGGGACTGAAAGAGCTAATTCCTGAGGTAACCAGCAGGAGGCACCATGGCGATGAGTGCTCGACCTGCTACACAGCCTTAGAGTAGCCATGTGACGAAGAAGAGCGTTACCTGGCCAGGTGTCAAAATGGGATTACCATCTATGCGGCTGCATATCAGAGAAAAATCTTATTCTAAAGCTTTATTGCTTTGTTCGTTGTTTTTAATAAAAAGCAAACTTACAGTCAAATGCCAAAAGCAACGGCTATTTCAACAGGACAGCTTACTGATGTACTATGATTATCTATCGCATTAGCCATATTTGCACAAAAGGATTATTCTGCCTTTATCCAATGCATGCTCTCAGATTTAGAACACTAAATATCCCTATAGCCAAAGCAGAACTCCTTTCACATACTAGACTGGGGAGACAAACTAAAAGCATTAAATTGGATCCCCAGAGCTTCTCTCTCTTTCAGATAAACTCTAAAATCCTTTTTGTATTTTTTCTAACAAAATCCCTTGGCAGAAGATAAGGAATTTATGAAAAACTACCCTCTGCAACACATTAATTTTGCTTATTAGACAAAGATGCAGTAATAGGCTCCATTTGAGTAATGCAACTGAATAGTGGCCAGTACAAACACACAATTTACAGTGAACAGCTTGCTAGATTTAGGTGGTAGGATAATCTCAAAGTACAGAATTCAGAGTCTGTTTTGCTAGTTTCAGTAGAAACCAATAGAGGCTCATGATTCCAGCCAGCTCCAAAGGTTTCAATTTATGGAATCTAACAACAAAACTTGAAACCTCCCTGTTGGCTCCACCAACGTGGGAGTAAATCTTTTTCTGAGACAGCAATAAAAGAACATAGTTTTATTCAGACAATGTTTTACAGTCAGTTCCCCATGCGCCACTGGGTCAAATATAGCTGTGGTGAGTATGGGGTGAAACTCCCTTGACATCAGTGGAGTTACATTTGTTAGCATTAGGGTTTGATATGCCACTGTCAAAATTCTATGCTGCAATTCAGTCCAGTGAGAGGTTGTGACACTGCTTGTCCTGTAACTCTTAGTGCAGTGGTCCCCAAACTTTTAACCTCGTGCCCTCCTTAACCCTATCCATGTCCCACCCCTAGCTGGGATTGGGCTGTGGCTCCAGGAGGGGGGATATGGACAGGGGTAAGGGGGCTGAAGCTGGGGTCACAGCTGGGGACGGGAGCAGAGCCTTGGCCAGCAGCCTTGGCTGGCAGCCAGGGCCCCGGGTGCAGAGCCTGCAGCCATGGCCAAGAGTGGAGCCACTGGCCGGGGCCAGGGCCAGGGCCAGGAACGGAGCTGAGTGGCACTCCTTCCCCATCCCCCATCGGGGTTGGCCCGGGCTCAGCCGTGTCCCCCTGAATGGTTCTTTGCACCCCCCTAGAGGGGGTGTGCCCCACAGATTGGGGACCTCTGCCTTGGTGCCTTAAAATGCTCTCCTTCTGTAGCCCCCTGTCTGGACTCTCCTAGCCAGCATACAAGCATGCTCTGTGTCTGAGCATTGAGTAGTCCTGGTTCAGCAACTGACTCCAGATGCCTGCTGCTTGTCACACCCCAGCCACACTCTGGTCTCCGCCAGCCTTAGTTACTACTAGCCACGTGAGCCCAATACACTGCCAGTCCCAAAACTTCCCCCAAACTCTCTGCCTTGAAATATCCATCCTTCTCCTCGAACATTCAGAGGAGTAATAAGGACCGTTGCTCCTTGAAAGAGACAAAAGCACAGCAGCGTGTTGCTTTAACTGGAATTAATAATCACTTCAAATCAAACACAGCATTGGGTTGATTTACAATAAAAGCAAAAAAGTTTCTACATGAGTTCAAGTACAATGGATAAAAACAAAAGTGATTACAAGCAAATACAAATAAAAATACACTTTCTAATGGCTCAGACCTAACTTAACAAGCTCCAGTGTTTGTTCAAAGTAGATTTCTTACAATCTTTTTCTTCCCAGCCATGGCTGACTTTCTCTCAGTCAGGACTTTCCACAGAAGTACAAGGTGCTGGTTTCCCTGGTTTTCCTGGCTGAAAGATCTTGGCCTAAGCAGGTTTTTCACCTATATTCAGTTCCCACAGACTTCATTTCCTTTGGCTGAAGGACCCATCTTTCTCAGCTTGCAAGAGTTCTGGCCCTTGTTTCTGTCCAGTGATGGATGCCAAGATGGCTGCTTTTCTCTCCTTATATCTTCACAGACTCATTGTTTTGTCCCCAGACTCAGCATGACCTCATGCTGTTTTCCCCTTCCTGTGGACTTCCCATCCCCCTGCCAGTTTGTATATAAATAGGGCATCCACTGTTTTTGGTCACACCTTGCTTAATTTCATTGGAGACAGGTAGATAGCTGCCTTCCCTCCCATCTAGGAGAAAACCTGTTTCTCACTTTGTTTTGGTCACAGACTTTCAAGCATAATATTAGTGAGCATTCATAATTCCTCATATAATGTTAATACATACATTTCACAGTTATATTAATTACCAGTGTGTCATTAGCTTTCAGAGAAGACCTTACATGATACATTTTTATAATACAGTAATATTGTATACAGTCAGTTAATTCAATTATCATTTGAGGTTCAGATCCCCTATCTTTGTTGTACAGCAAGCCATTGAAATGTATCCTCAGATAAAGTTCCCTTTCTCCTTCTGGGAAGACACGCCATGCGGTGTGTTGAAGATTTCATGCTGGTAATAGCTGAGTCATTACCTCTGCCCCTTGTTAGCTTGATGGCTTTGTTTACCTTTTATGTAAATGTGCCTTTAGTGTCTCCGCCTGACAACCAGGCTGGTGAGACAAACAAAGAAACATCTCTTTGTCTAGGGCAGATCGGGCTTATGCATTGTGTGCCAAACACATTTTAAGAACATAATTCTAGCATATATCCATAACTCTTTGTACTCATGCCGTATATAAATCATACAAGAATATTAATTATCAGTGAGTGATCAGTTTTCCAATGATATCTGACCTGACACCTTTTAGACCTTTTTGTTCTTTCTTTTTTCCTTATAATAAACCTTTAGTTTTAGATGCTAAAGGATTGGCTGGCAGTGTGGTATTTTGGGTAAGATCCAACCTAATATTGACTTGGCAATGTGTTTGGCCCTTTGGGATCAGAAGAACATTTTGTATAGTGAGCAGAGTTTTTGAATAACTTCTTACTGTACTGGACCTAGGTGCTGATTGGGAGCCAGAGAACTGGAATGCAATAAAGGGGCAGTGAGATGTATTTATTTATTTATTTATTTATTTGCTTCTTGATAACCAGTATGGGGGATCAGAAGTACACTTTGTGACTAGTTGATGAGTTTAACTTCAGTGTTAACCACCAGTTTTGGGAATATCTATTCTCCCTTTTGCAGCCTGCCCTGACCTTGGCATTTTCAGTGAGGGCTCCCCCAAGCACTTGTGGTCACAGACCTCACATACCTGCTCCTATCATGGCTCATGAAGCTGTACCCTGATATTGCTGACCCAAGAAAAAGGGAATTCAACTAAAGACTGAGTAACTGCAGAATGGTGGTGTAGTGCACCTCTGGGTGGCTGAAAGCCCATTGCTAATGCATCCAGCCCAGTGTGGATGCCAATGTAGCCAATGTGTTTCTGATTATCGTGGCATGCTGCGCCTTGCACAACATATGTGGAGCTAAAGGGGAATACTTTCACAGTCAGTGGGCACAGGACAGGTGTGTTTTTCAAAGCCTGTACGGGCAACCAGATCCCACCCATGTGCATACAGATCCTGGTTCCCAGCAGGCCAGGAAAATTCATGATGTTGCATGCTTCTACATTATGGAACTAGAAGATGACTTGTAACTGTGATGAGGGACACTATTCTGATGCTATGGTGCTGCTGGAAAAGCTCAATAGAACATTGCCACATGCTTTCGTTGTGTGACACCTCAGTGGGTTTTGATCCCCTGCCACTGATGTTAATGTACTTACTAATGTTTGAAAGCAGACAATTTGAAGAGGGTCGTCAAGGCTAACACCTTGGACCATTGTTTTATGCTGAGGAGTGTTTTAATGCACGTTAAGGGCTTCATTGAGCAATGTTTTTGTTAAGAGTTGTGTTTCGGCTTGCTTTATGGGGAGCATTTAAGCATTGTTAAAATACTTTTTAAAATGTTCTGTAAGGTTTCGGAAGGGACTTTATATATTCCTTTTTCACAATGTTTTCTGACTCCATTACTAACAGCACTTATCAGCAGCTATGCATGATTACACCCATGGTTTCCAGAGGTGTCTGGAGTTTGGGGGAGGGTTGTAAAAGCACTGCTCAGGGTCAGAGAGCTTCAGCATTCCTTTAGTTTTGTTTCCCTTGTGTGTATTATCGCTTAAATCATTAACAAAACCCCAAAGACATTTCAGTTAAATTGCCTTTTGTTTTTCATTCCAGTACTTTGGACAGCAACAGTTATTTCACAGCTTACTTCATTGTCATGAATGCTTTTTTTTTTTTTTTTTTTAAGCATTAGCCAATTCATAGCAGAGGGAGGGAAGGCATTGTGGAAAGGATGCAATGCTTTGCATTTCCATGGCACTAGCCCTTTAAGAAATCAATCATGTGCTGTGATTTCTACTAACCCATCCCAAACTTCTGGGAAGTATCTCATTGATCATGCTCAGAAAACAAGGTGCTCACACAGGTGAAGTGAACAGTAATTTTTATTTACATACATACATTAAACACAGAGCTAAAATGGTGTGTAAAAGGAACAAATGAACCAAAAATAAAAAGAGTCAAATTCCCTGAGAAGTGGGCAAACATTAATGTCTGTGGACACATCTCTTCACCTTTCCCCTTCCCCTCTCCCTGAGAAGAGGGGAACAGCTGTAGAATATTGTGTGTGTGTGCGTGTGGGGAGGGGGGGACAAATGGGAATGTCTCCTGGACAGGCTTGGGGAATGAACACAGCTTGGGCTACAGGGACTGGATCAGGCTAATTGTTGTCCCTCTGAATGCTCTGGCGGGATCCCAAGAAAGGTTTGGAGTACCTGCAGAGGATGTTATGCTGGGCATCCAGCCTGCTCCACCCTGTCAGAGGTGGTGGTAGGATCCATCATAGGCGCTGACTTTTGGTTTTGCTGGTGGGTGCTTTGGAAGAGGTGTGTGTGTTTGGGGGAGGGGGAAAGGGACACTGCCTGTTTTTTGGGGGAGGCTATTTTCAGCATATTTATTCTTTCATATTCTAGTTACTGAATGTGTCTATCATTGGTATCTTTACTATTTTAATAATGATTAAATTGTTATGAACTACATAATTACATTATCATGAATTACAGTATATTAAAATCATTGCAATCACCTACAAGCTGTCTTTACTAACGTCCCAGTTTAAAGACATTATGTCTTACTGTAGCTTTCTGGATGAAACTGTCAGCAATCTTATTCACATCTAGTTCCCTGGTATTGTTTTGTTGCACGTTAAGGACAGCTACATTATTCAGTTGCGTTTGTCCCATTGATGACTGGAGATAATTTTTAAGTCTTCTGAAGCTGAAGAATGAGTTGAGGATGATACAGGCAGAGTGAGAAGGATTCTTATACATTTGCAGTATTCTGGAAACAGTGCTTCCAGAGAACTGCAAATGACTCCAAGACTTTCTTGATGGGTAACAGCTAATTTAGGCACCATCATTTTGTAGGTGTAGTTGGGATTATATTTTGTCATGTGCATTGCTTTGCATTTAACACTGAATTTCATCTGCCATTTTGTTGCCAAGTCACCCAGTTTTGTGAGATCCTTTTGTAACTCTTCGCAGCCTGTTTTTGGAATTAACTATCTTGAGTAATTTTGTATCATCTTCAAACTTTGCCACCTCACTGTTTACCCCTTTTTGCAGATCATCTGTGAATGTTGAACAGTACTGGTCCCAGTACAGGACCTTGGGACACACCACTATTTACCTCTCTCCATTCTAAAAATGGTCCATTGATTCCTACCCTTTGTTTCCTATCTTTTAATTGGAATGCCTGAGAATGCTTTCAGGATCATCTAGCGATCCTTAATTCAATTTAATGACAAGCCTTTTGTTATCTTAATCACCCTGCCTCTGTTTTTAAACAAAGTCCCTGTCCCAAGGGCAGAAGTTGTTAGCAGCACAGAACTCATCACGTTTCCACACTCAAGCTCTGGCTTCTAGGTGCTGAGCACCCACTATTTTTTCCCATGGGTGCTTGAATCCTGGAGCACTCATGGAGTTAGCGCCTATGGGATCCATCACGTAGGCAGCAGCCTGGGCGGCAGCTGGAGGAAAAGGTGGTGCCTATTCCCAGAGAGGAGCAGCTGCCTGGGCAGTGGATGGGCCCAAAAATGTTGTGCCATTAGTTGGACTAAAGACTGCAGGAATGCATGATCCTGTTCCCTCTGTGGGCGCTTCCATTGCCTGTGTGGTCTCTCCATTTGCAGGAATGCCTCATCCTGGCTAAGAGCACAAGCCTCCCTTCCTCTAAGAAAGTTGAACTTTGCACAGCAGAGGCATATTTGTACCCACACACCTCATGCGTGCTAACTTTTACTCACTTTTACTCACTTGTCTGTCCTTTAGGAACATCCTTTAGAGCTTCAGGAGTGGACGTTAGGGGGTTATAGCACAACAACACACATATATCCAGGTACAGTCACAAGTGTAGATGCACCCTTACTGAAGTCAACTATCTTGCTCTCTTTGCACTAGAGATTTACCAGAATTCAGCTGTGTTCCTGTGGCCAGGTAGCAGCACACTTGTTGTAGGGCTTCTCCCTATTGGTGGCCATAACTAATACAAGAGATTGTTAAATGTGTTTCCACACATTCGTACCGGGCAAATTAGTTGAAACAATAATAAAGAATAAAATTATCAGACACGCAGAAGAACATACATTGTTGGGCAAAAGTCAACATGGTTTTTGTAAAGGGAAATCATGTCTTATTAATCTATTAGAGTTCTTTGAACGGGTCAACAAACGTGGACAAGGGGGATCCAGTGGACATAGTGTACTTAGATTTCCAGAAAGCCTTTGACAAGGTGCCTCACCAAAGGCTCTTATGTAAATTAAGTTGTCATGGGATAAGAGGGAAGATCCTTTTATAGATTGAGAACTGGTTAAAAGACAGGGAACAAAGGATAGGAATACATGGTAAATTTTCAGAATGGAAAGGGATAACTAGTGGTGTGTCAGTCCTAGGACCAATCCTGTTCAACTTATTCATAAATGATCTGGAGAAAGGGGTAAACAGTGAGGTGGCAATGTTTGCAGATGATACTAAACTGCTCAAGATAGTTAATACCAAAGCAGACTGTGAAGAACTTCAAAAAGATCTCACAAAACTAAGTGATTGGTCAACAAAATGGCAAATGAAATTTAATGAGGATAAATGTAAAGTAATGCACATTGGAAAAAATAACCCCAACTATACCTACAATATGATGGGGGCTAATTTAGCTACAACTAATCAGGAAAGAGATCTTGGAGTCATCATGGATAGTTTTTTAAAGACATCCACGCAGTGTGCAGCGGCAGTCAAAAAAGCAAACAGGATGTTAGGAATCATTAAAAAAGGGATAGAGAATATGATGGAGAATATCTTATTGCCCTTATATAAATACATGGTACGCCCACAACTTGAATACTGCATACAGATGTGGTCTCCTCATTTCAAAAAAGATATACTGGCATTAGAAAAGGTTCAGAGAAGGGCAACTAAAATGATTAGGGGTTTGGAATGGGTCCCATATGAGGAGAGATTAAAGAGGCTAGGACTTTTCAGCTTGAAAAGAGGAGACTAAGGGGGGATATGATAGAGCTATATAAAATCATGAGTGGTGTGGAGAATGTGAATAAGGAAAAGTTATATACTTGTTCCCGTAATATAAGGACTAGGGGCCACCAAATGAAATTAATGGGCAGCAGGTTTAAAACAAAAGAAAGTTCTTCTTCACACAGCACACAGTCAACCTGTGGAACTCCTTGCCTGAGGAGGTTATGAAGGCTAGGACTATAACAGGGTTAAAAGAGAACTAGATAAATTCATGGAGGTTAAGTCCATTAATGGCTACCGGTATTAGCCAGGATGGGTAAGCAATGGTGTCTCTAGCCTCTGTTTGTCAGAGGGTGGAGATGGATCGCAGGAGAGAGATCACTTGATCATTACCTGTTAAGTTCACTCCCTCTGAGGCACCTGGGATTGGCCACTGTCCGTAGACAGGATACTGGGCTAGATGGACCTTTGAGCCAGTATGGCCATTCTTATATTCTTATGTTCTTCCAGCATTGAAAGGAAGAGTTAAACGCTGAGCAGCTTCATTTGAATTGTACTTGAGTTAATTATATTTCCTGGGAAGTTTTAGGGTAGAAAGATTGAGAAACACAGAGCCAGGGGCTTGGGGGATAGCGTTGGTGGTATCTCTGGACATGAGTCTGGTGACCAAGGCTTGAGCTGCATCCAGACTGCAAAATGACAGGCTTGGATATGGGGTCAGCTGGGACTCAGGCTCAGACCTAGGGCCCCCTAGGAGGGTATTCAGACATGGGTCCTGACGGCTTATTGACCTGAGTCAGAAGAATTTGAGTGTGGACAGCGGTGGTGGTGGTTGGCCTTAAACTTGACTCTGAGTCTGTATTTACAAGGCCATGTAAACTTTGGGTTTCAGCTGCCCAAACCAGTTCTGCCTGACTCATGACACATAATTTTCTTCCTTCTTCTTCTCTTTTTCTCTTCTTCACTTTTCCCTCTCATCTTCTGACCTTTTATGTAGGTTCTCTTCCACAACTCCTTCACTGCCACTGATAGTCTGTTCTGCACTTTTGCATGCAAAAATATTGCCCCTAAACTTATCCCTGTTCCATCCTTCCATGTTTTCATTTAAAATAGGGGTGTCAAGTGATTAAAAAAAAGTAATTGCAATTAATCGCACAATTAATTGCACTGTTAAACAATCATAGAATACCATTTATTTAAATATTTTTGATGTTTTTGACATTTTTAAATATATTGATTTAAATTACAACACAGAATACAAAGTGTACAATGTTCACTTTATATTTATTTTTGATTACAAGTATTTGCACTGAAACCCCCCCAAAAGAAATAGTATTTTTCAATTCACCTAATACAAGTACTGTAGTGTAATCTCTTTATCATGAAAGTTGAATTTACAAATGTAAAATAACGTACAAAAAATTGCATTCAAAAATAAAACAATGTAAAACTTTAGAGCCTGCAAGTCCATTCAGTCCTAATTCTTGTTCAATCAATCGCTCAGGCAAACAAGTTTGTTTACATTTAGAGGAGATAATGCTGCCTGCTTCTTGTTTACAATGTCACCAGAAAGTGAGAACAGGCATTTGCATGGCACTTTTGTAGGGTATTTACGTGCCAGATATGGTAAACAGTTGTAAGCCCCTTCATGCTTCAGCCACCATTCCATAAGACATGCTTCCATGCTCTGAAGTTTTACATTTGTTTTTTGAGTGCAGTTATGTAACAAAAAAACCCTACATTTGTAAGTTACACTTTCATGACAAAGAGGTTGCATTACAATATTTGTATGAGGTGAATTTTTCCAGTGCAAATATTTGCAATCAAAAATAATATACACTTTGATTGAATTACAACACAGAATTACAACACAGAATACAATATATATGAAAATGTAGAAAAACATCCAAAATACTTAATACATTTCAATTGGTATTCTATTTTTTAATAGTGTGATTAAATTTGCGATTAATTATTTAAATCATGGTTAATTTTTTTTTGAGTTAATCGCATGTGTTAACTCTGATTAATTGACAGCCCTAATGTAAAGATATCTCTTCCAGTCCCAGTATTGACAAGTCCCCTTTCCCTTGTAGCCAACTCTCTATTCAGACATTACCCTCCCACTTAACATCATGTTCCTTCCCTCAGTTTCCCACCTACAAATAACTTTTCTGTCTGGAGATGAAGTTCCCAGGATGTCTTACACATAAAGAACCAATGTTGCTGATTTCCAAAAACACCATGGCAGCAGCTCCTCAAATGCAGGAGATACTTCAGGGTGCAGATTGTGAACCATGAAGATATGAATGGTTCCTGCATGAGAGTAGAAGAGCAGGGGCAGAACAGAATGGGGTTAAAAGGGAAAAAGCATCGTGGGGGTGAGCAGGAAATATGACTGCAGATATTACCCAATCAGCATGAAAGCGGATTGTAAAACCTTAATTTTGTCAGACTAACCGCTTTGTGACTGTTAATTCTATGTAAATGCAGAATGCAGGCCTGGCCATCACACATACTGAGAGTGTCTCTAACTCCAAATTCCTTTTAATTGAACAGTAGGTGACCTGAAGATTGGTCCTTATTTGTCCATATGGTAACTGTTGGGCTGGGTTTATTATCTTCAAACAGCGAAGTCTGATGAGGATATTAGACCCAGCTGCTCTGTATATGTCTAAATCTCTTTTATCCTCTGTGGTTTCCCTATCACAGCGGATAAGAGTCTAATGCTCATTGAGAATAATGAACTCTCGTAAAAGAGAATGCTTTAAATACAGGAAGCAGACTGTATGCCACTAATAAGTAGCAAAGTTTGGGTGATCTTGTCAGCCAACCACTGAGTATTGTATTCCTTTATTTACATAAAAGTAGATTATAGTGGGCCTAATTCACCCACCACAGGATGCAAATAATTTCTTTGATCCTGTGGTGGGGAAGTTGGGCCCCAGGGCTCAAAATTGCTCTTTTTCTTTTTGGGATCTCCAAGGAAAATTCTTCCCCTTTAGAGCCTTTTTGGAATGTACTAGTAAGGTGAACTTTTCTACTTGATGCAAAGATGTTAGGGTGCTTATGTTTAAACAGAAGCATGTCAGACAATGAATGAAAAAAATGTCCTGGCATTTACATAAGAGTAGTGGAAAGTTGCTTCTGGACATGCTTAGTGAGCACCTACTAAAGATTTGAGCAGAGTCTAATGAAGCCCCACTCCATTTGTAAAATCCTATGGAGCTCGGCAAGCTGGACTGCACTCTCAGCAAGTTTGCAGATGACACTAAACTAGGAGGCGTGGTAGATACACTAGAGGGTAGGGATCGAATACAGAGGGACCTAGACAAATTAGAGGATTGGGCCGAAAAAAACCTGATGAGGTTCAACAAGGACAAGTGCAGAGTCCTGCACTTAGGACGGAAGAATCCCATGCACTGCTACAGACTAGGGACCGAATGGCTAGGTAGCAGTTCTGCAGAAAAGGACCTGGGGTCACAGTGGACGAGAAGCTGGATATGAGTCAACAGTGTGCTCTTGTTGCCAAGAAGGCTAACGGCATTTTGGGCTGTATAAGTAGGGGCATTGCCAGCAGATCGAGGAACGTGATCGTTCCCCTTTATTCGACATTGGTGAGGCCTCATCTGGAATACTGTGTCCAGTTTTGGGCCCCACACTACAAGAAGGATGTGGAGAAATTGGAAAGAGTCCAGCGGAGGGCAACAAAAATGATTAGGGGTCTGGAGCACATGACTTATGAGGAGAGGCTGAGGGAACTGGGATTGTTTAGTCTCCAGAAGAGAAGAATGAGGGGGGATTTGATAGCAGCCTTCAACTACCTGAAGGGGGGTTCCAAAGAGGATGGAGCTCGGCTGTTCTCAGTGGTGGCAGATGATAGAACAAGGAGCAATGGTCTCAAGTTGCAGTGGGGGAGGTCCAGGTTGGATATCAGGAAAAACTATTTCACTAGGAGGGTGGTGAAACACTGGAATGCGTTACCTAGGGAGGTGGTGGAATCTCCTTCCTTGGAGGTTTTTAAGGCCCGGCTTGACAAAGCCCTGGCTGGGATGATTTAGCTGGGAATTGGTCCTGCTTTGAGCAGGGGGTTAGACTAGATGACCTCTTGAGGTCCCTTCCAACTCTGATATTCTATGATTCTATGATTCTAAGCTGATGCTGGGACCACCAACCGGAGGGGGACTCTAAAGTCTTGTTGAGAGATGTTGCAAAGTCCACCAAAAAACCCTGCAAAATTCAGGGACAAGTGAAAATTGTGGCTCTGAAAAAAATTGCAGATACCCTGATGTAAAGGTCTCTACTTATTTCTTGCTGCAGTCCACAGCTTTCCACAAATCCTAACCCATTGTCCTGAGCCTTTCGGCTATTAGAACTGCACTCTCTTGCAATGCCTTAGTGAATGGATGCTACTTACCACATCCCCCTTTGTAATATGTCCCATTACAGTTCCTGCTATCTCCTGTTCTGTCCATTTTCTCTGTCCTTTCAGTGTCTCACTCTGCAGGCCCTCCCAACTTGCTTTTTCTTCTCTCTCTCTCTCTTTATTCATGTACTTATTTTGCATTTGTTTTTTAAATCTCTTGTCTTGTTTTTTTGCTCCCCTAGAGGGCCTGCCTCTCATTGTCTGACCTGCCCATCAGAAATCTTCTTAAGGAGGTGGTTTTTCTGAGAAGTTTCCACCAGATACAAAGCTGCATTTACCCGGCAGGCCATTTCATTCACTGAATGAGGCAGGGGTCCTGTGGAAAAAACAGTATGTGCTCATCTAATTAAAGATTGTATCATAGTGTATATGTAAAAAGGGGCTGAATTAAAGTTATGCAAACAACTTTAATTCTACCATTTCCTGTTTTCAGTGCTAGACTTTGTAATTTTAACATTCTTTTGACTTGGTTGGGTTGGTTTTGTTTGTACAAGTGTTTAACCGTATACACGTGATGTATGTGTGTACAAATGCAAAAATGTCTCTATAGAGTGTCTATAATTACTACCAAAGAGACAAAAAAGGGTAGCATCCCCGAGCTTCTTTAAAAAATAAAAAGCTTTGCAAAGAAAAACAAGATCATGTAAAGCTTTAACACAACTCAAAGCCAACACAATTTGGTTTGATACATGACCTTTTTATTTTGCTGCCTTAAAATGTCTCCCTCCTGCCAAAACCATTTGTTACCTCCGTCCTTGGGGAAATATGCAAAGACATGCAGTTGCGCTCCGTCCTCCCCACTGGAAGTTTTATTTCAATCCTCTCAGCCTCTATTCTCACCAATCATTTTTCTTTTGTTCTCAGGATCCATTGTTTCCAGTAATTCACTTGAGCTATAATAGACTGAGAGCCATTGTGATTTAACGGAAAAAGATCTCTGCAGGCTAATTTTGTTTCAAGCAGCTCTCTGTGAGAGAGTTTGGTTTGCAGCCTGCAGACAGTTAAATACATTGAGTAAAGTTTATTGCTAATTAAGCCATATGAAAATACTTTTTTATTTTATCTTTGGCAGAAAACATACTAAAAATGTCAGTTAATGTTGATTATAGCTAGTTGGTGAGTTATACTATGAGGTCAATTTAAGTAAACAAATGATAGTCACCTGCAGCAACTTCAACAAAAATGTAACTGTGGTGGCACAACTCCCATTGACTTCAATGGGGCCAGGATGTCACCCCAGACTAGAATGCAATTGAGTGTGGCATCTAGAAAGAGGATTGGAGAAGGAACAGCCTATGTAGCCTTTGTACAAATCTGGGGTTGCCTGGTTCATGGCCCAACAACGAACACTACACGGAACAGTCATATGTACCTTGTATATCCATCCACTCCTCTTCAACAATGAACCACATGTGTGAAACACACCAGAGGGGCCAAGAAAAACAGTAGGAGGGGGTCACACTGCAACAGTTAAACTGTTATGGTGGCAGTATCCATAGTTTGACTGTTTTATACTTTCATTTGTTTAATTTCTTAATATGCACTGTTTTTTTATGTCATGATGGCAACTGGTCTGCTTGTCAGGTTTTAAATTAATTATTAATTTCATATGTGTTTAAAATAAACTGTTTAATTTGCACACAAGGCTACATATATGGGTTTTATTACATGTATTAAAATAGAACTTCATCACAGTAATCCATAAACTATGTATTAGGTACATAACCAGTTTCTAGAACATAAATAACAAAATTCATAAAGCTTCATCACTGTAATCCAGAAATTGTGTGCTGAGGTACAAGACACTTATTATAAAATGCATAATAAAATATTCCCGAGATGCCCAGCCCCAGAGATAGTGGGGTGAGTATGTCAACCTTAATATTTTTAGACAGACCTGCAAAACGATCCTTTGCTACCCCTAAATGTAAAAAATCCTACCATCAGCACAGGCGAGGTAATATCTTTCATTGGACCAACTTGTGTTGGTGAAAGAGACAAGCTTTCGAGCCACACAGAGCTCTTCTTCAGATCTAGGAAAGGTGCTCCCAGAGTCTAAGCAAAATTTTAGCGTAAGTAGTTAGCACGTATTGTAAGGGACCATTCAATGCAGAATGGCTCATTAACACCTCTGCAGTCATAGGACAAAAAGTGGGCTACAGATTTTTGTAATGATCCATAAATACAGTGTCTCTGTTCAGTCCATCTGGACTTTGACTCTGATTCTGACCACTAGACCGGGCTGCATATGTCTCCATCCTGACACTGGGTCAACAGACTCCAGCTCCTGGGGCTTGAGGTATGCTGCTAAAAATAGCTGTGTTGGGCATGGGCTCTGAAGCCTAGGGAGAAGGGGCTCTGGAACAGGAGGGGACAAGGGGCCATGGCCCCATCACTTTTAAAAGCCTGACCACTTTTTACTGGCAGTAAGGATCAGCGATGGGGAGAGGAGCAAGGGGGGGTGGGGCAGGGCCTCAGGGAGAAGGGGTGGTGCGAGGCATGGGGCTTGGGGAGAAGGAGCGGCATGGGGGCGGGGACTCTGAGTGGAGGAGTGGCATGGGAGGCGGGGCCAGATTTGGGCACTGGTGGCCCCCACCCCACTTTTAGGGAGCTTCCACTGCTCCTGCTAGGGAGATAAGCAGGTTGGCTTCAGAGCCCAAACTCCAGCCTGAGCCCAAACATCTACACAGCCACTTTTAGCACCATAGTATGAGCCCCACAAGCCTAAGTCTGTAGACCTGGGCTCTGAGACTCTCTGCTGTGGGCTGTGGCTTCCTGTGTAGATGTACTCCAAGAGGACAAGGACAAATGACTTCTTCCAGTTTTGGTTCTGACTTATTACAGAAAGGAATGATCATTACCAACTTATAGGTAGAGCTGGTCAAAATGTTTGTGAACAGTTTTGTCAAAATTGAAACATTTAATGGGTATGTGTCTATCTTGACAAAAATTTTCAACAGAAATTTGTTTTCTTTTGTTTCTACTTTTATGTTATATGTATATTTATATTATAGAGTTTTGAAGATGTTTCCAATTTGACTTTTTTCAGAATTTCCATTCCATGACAAATTTCAAAACGTTGACTTTTTGTTATGATTTAGCATGAAAACAAATTTGGAATGTAGGAATTTCCTCGGGGATGGCAAATCTGGTTTCCAGCCATACCTACTTATGAGTGTTAAAATAATTTTTATATTAACGTACAAATTTTCATCTCTCTCAACCCATCCACTTCCTTGTTGATAACTTCATTTCTTATATTTCTGTAGTTTGACCAGATTTCTGCTGTTGGCTCTTCTAAAAAGTGGCTCAGAGACCATCTACAGAGTTTGAGTGCTCAGCAATTAAGCTGATAGCTGAGCTCAGCATGAGGGAACAGTAGGGAAATAACAGAAGAAAGAAGATTTAAACAAATCTTCCTTAGAAAAAAAAATCATTTTATAATTTTTTTTCTTTTTATTCTCTCTCTCTTTGTGTGATTGTAAAAATAATGTTCTCTTGACAGTGCTTGGAACTGAAATTAACTATTTATCCATGCAGTGGGTATGTCTCAAGAACATGACTCAGTACTGATTTCTAGTGACCATTCAAGGCCAATGAGTCTTTGTGCTCATTCAGTAATGAGAATGCTAATTAGGAGAGCTAGTTGGCAGTTTTCCATCCACATAATTTTCCAATGGAAAATGCTCCTTTTGCAAAATCACAATTTTCCAAGGGAACATTTCAATTTGGCAAAAAAAAAAAAAAATGATTTTATGCCAGGAAAACCTAAATAGTGGCTCCCTGGAAGGTTCTTGTCGATTTCACTTTCTGCCCACAGGGAACAGAATGGAGTTTTTCAGAATTTCTGTCCTGTGAAAATGCTGAGGTTTTTACTTTGTGTCCTGAATTAAGACCATTTCTTCTCTGAAACCTCAAAATTTTCCAAGGGACAGAAATTCTATTTTGCAGCCAGCTCTACCAATTAGTATCATTGGTGGTAGTTTTCCTTTTTCCCCCTCTAACATTTTTCTGCATTTTCCATGAATATAGTCATGAAATGGAAGTGGGATGGTACTGGAGAGAATTTTGGTTAATGTATATTTTGGGGAGAGTTAAAGTGGGATACTTGATTGGGAGAGAAAAATATGTAATATAGAATTATGTTTTTTAAAAGATACAGGATTTGGGGGTTGGTGTGACGATGGCCTATGTAAGGAAATTATTATAGTGAAATGCATGTTTTTAAGTTTTAGGTAATGGATGGAATGGTGAGTTAAAAGATAAGCAAGAATAAAACTCTAAGGGAGGAAATCCTTATATCCTCTTAGTCTTCTAATGAACAAATGAACCCTTTTACTGAGAAATAATCTGAGTATGTTTGCCTTTTGATTAGCTGTTTTGGTTCACAGTCTCAATTATGTAGAGATGAGTGAGCCTGATTCTCTTTGTCACCTATACTCATTTTAAACCTATATAATTACTCTGTCTTGAGTAGAGTTACTCTGTTCCTGGGGTAAGCAAAAGTTATAATCGGGCACATTTGTTGCTTCCAAATTAAAGTTTCTATTATAAATCCAGTTTTGATGACCCTGCTAATTTACACAAAACAGCTAATTTGCCTGAAATCTCCTATATCAGCGTAACCCACTGAGGAGTGTGTGCTAGTGCAGCCCATAGCTACGGGGCCTAGGCTCACACTTTGGCTCTGGAAGTTCCCAGTTGAATCCTGGTTGTGTTGACCAATAGGGCAGCCAACCCACCAGGTCTTAGCTTACTGTAGAATTTGTCTGGAAAGTTTGGATAGGCTTTTACCTCCAGGATATTTTCCTGTTGAGCCAAAACAAGCAAACCAAAAGGCTTAGCTCTAAAACAGTTGGGCTTAGATACTGCAAATTGCTTTTGGTCAGATGGTCCTGATTTTTAGTAGTTTACTAGTTTTCCAGGGGAAATTCTATAGCTAAAAACAGAGGAACTGAGGGTTGTGCATATATATAATAAACTTTTGTATAGCCAATGTGTGCTTTATAAAGCACACACAGGGACGATGCATCTTTTATAAAGGGTGAAATGGCAGATGTGCATGATGGGAGCAGCTGCACAAAGGCAGTCTTGAGAATACAGAGAAGAAAATTATACATGCACATGGAAAGGGTCTGGGGAGAAATAGGTTGAGTTACACACAAGACTATTTCAATTAAGTGAAAGTTTTGCTTAGATTCTCCTCTAAATTTGGCTCATTGACCCTGATTCCACTCTCAGACACACAGGTGTAAGTCAAGAGTACCTGAATTGATGTTGTTACAGGATAGTAGGATTTTCCTGGTGTGATTTCCTGATAGCAGGTGTTGCAGCCCCTCAGAAGCTACAGGTTAATTACTGCTGGTTCACTGGGGGCAGGTGTGGCTCATCAGACTGCATCGTCAATGTAAAGGAGATGGCAGGGGGCCTTAGTGGCTGAGATAGTCAGTTTCTGAGTGTCAGTATGTTAGGAGAGGCCAAATATAGGGAAAAGTTTAGACTGGGGTTTGTAAAATGTTACAGTGGAGTTATCTTTTTGTTAATGAAACTAACCCCATTGGGGTGATTACTGAGATTTATAACATGTGCAAAAAGAGCACCTACGTAAAGCCCTGGCCCACTCACCATCACTTGAAAGTTACACTAACTCTACAAAGAGGTGTCACTCTTATTTAGAGATAGGGGGGAGCTTTGCCAGCCTGCAATAGTCTCAAACAGGTAGGAAAACCATGTAAGAGAGAATAAAATTAAGCCTGCTGCATTCTAGAAGCCTCTCTGAAGGAATGGATCTAGTTTACAGCTTTCACATAAGATAACTACAGTATAGTTAGCTGATGAGATAAGATTCATCTATGAATGTTCAAATTTTGTTAATTACATAAACTGATTGTTTTCCATGTGACTTGCCATGTTATAAGGGAGAAATGGGTTAAAGTATGACTAGAATCTTTCTCCATTGTTATATAATAGAAAAATGCAATATCCCATATTGATTGATAGAAAGTGGTACAATAACTGAATTGAAAAAAATCTGCTCCACAAAAAGAATAGGGGGCTGGATGGGGGAGGGGGGCTCAGCCACTCTAGATGGGTTTGTAAAGATTTATTGGACTCGTAGCAATCTGCAGTCTAGTAAATTGGCATTTGTGGGGTGTCACAAACAATAATGTACTAAATCTTGCAGGACAACATACAGGTGTCCAAAAGCTATTACAATCCAACCAGAAAGTAATAGCACAGTCTGTATGTGAGTGGGAACCAGCAAACTTTTTTATTTTATTTTTCTATCTTTTTGTTACTACTATCCAGTGAGGCCCCTACCCAATAAAACTCCAGTGAGTGGAGAAATTAAATTTTCTGCTCCTGCTTCAGCAGCTCCTCTTGTCAGTAATAACTCAAAGGGAAAATAATGGTATGTTGAGAGTGTATTCTGAACTTTTTGTGGTTATGATTGCAAGTACTGGCAGTAGATGGATGAGAGGAGGGATAGCTCAGTAGTTTGAGCATTGGCCTGCTAAACCCAGGATTGTGAGCTCAATCTTTGAGGGGCCCATTTAGGGAATTGGGATAAAAATCTGTCTGGGGATTAGTCCCGCTTTGAGCAGGGGGTTGGACTAGATGACCTCCTGAGGTCCCTTCCAACCCTGATATCCTATGATTCTATATTGTAAGAACCTGAGCTGCTCTGTGGTATTATGAGTGTGAAGCTGCTTTAAGAATGAAATGTACCTTCTTTTCATCCTAGTCCCACCTGGGCTGGTTTGGTCTCTCTCAAAATGGTACTTGTCACAATTTCCATGCCTGGTTGAGTCTGCCAACCATGACGGTATAGCATTATGGGGGATGTGTTTCCCATCTCTAGTAACTTGACTGCCTTAGGCATAACCCCCTAGCATGTGCTGACAGAAGGAGTCTTTCTGCTGATCTAGGAACACCACTTCTCCAAATTGCATCGCCTATGCTGACAGGAGCACTCTTCTGTCAGTATGGCTGCAACTCCACTGGAGGTTTTGTTGCATAGTTATGTTGGTAGGGGGTGTGGTTATTCACACCTCTGACTGGCATGGCTGTGCCAGTATAAGTTTGAAGTGTAGACCAGGCCTTACCGGTTGAGTCCTCCTATAAAGCTCTTGCATTGGCACAAGATGTAACCCATTCTCATGGAAATCGTAATGGCATATTCTCCTTAGATGCCTTAATGATTAAATCCAGTACAATACTAATGTTGTGCTAAACAATACTTCACAAAGTAGTTCCTACAAACATCTTCCCCTTAACCTACAGTAAAAGTTTGTTTTAAAAAGTTTAATGTTTAAACCGGTGTAATTGTAACCCCTTTGTAGAAGGAGTAGTGATCAGGTCTCCTCCATGCTTTGTTCAGAGATAACCACATGGATGGTGCTCAATAAGTTTAAAAATTAAACATGTATATGAAGGGGGCATTCAGTTGAAAGCAAGAATGATGAGAGACAAGGGATCTTATTCATTTTCCTATTTAAACAAACACTTTCTCTTCATCATAGCTAGAGGAAGCACCCCTTGGAGAACAAACTTTTACTGAGAGAAAAGTCAAGTTTTTGAAAATCATATTAATACGGTTGCCAACCTTCCAGACCTAAAGAGTAATCTTTAATTGAAAATTGTCATGTGATGAAACCTCCAGGAATACCTCCAACCAAAATTGGCAACCCTACATACTAAATAAATTGATAGTGTAACACAGCAATCAGGATGTGTAACTTGTGAGTAGGGAAAGCATGAAATAACTTAGAGGGAGCCAGAAGCATTGTCAATTCATGTACAAAAGGAATTTCTTTGGGATTTAAAAATCTAACAAAGCACATCAGGGTAGCTGAAAGAATAATGTCCTAGATCAATGAGACCTTTCAATATGGCAGTGTCTATGAAGCACATTGGTATTAAGATTTTATGTGGACAACTAAATTGTTGACTAACATTTGTACACTAATATGAGCTTGTTTCCATGGTCCAAAGACTTCCAGATGATCTAAACATTGGAAGAGGCTTTCTTTGGACACTGACAGCTGTAGCTCTGTATGACTAAAATTTAAGAACAGATTAGCTAATTTACTGTATGCACAAGGTACTCTCAAAATCTCACTGTGAATTCCTGGCCAAGTTGTGGGGGTGGGGGACAAAAGATAAATGAGGATTTACCCTCACCAATAGCACTAAATGACAGCATTGACAGGGAGGATTCAAAGAACTAGAACCCACCTACTGAAGTGGGGAGACCAAGCTGTACTGATTATTAGTTAGATGTCCTGCATATTACCAACAAAAACTGTTTAGAAACAGTTAGGTTTAAGGCATGGTCTACACTGCAAAGTTTTGTTGGTATATCTATGTCAGCAAGGGGTGTGAAAAAACTGCATCCTTTAGGAGACAAAGCTATGCCAGCAAATCCTTGGATGTAGATACAAGTCTGCGGCCAGAAGTGTCCTTCTGTCAGCATTAGCTAATGTTGTTCATGGAGGTAGTATAGCCATAGCAGCATAACTCCTTCTGTTGACTTATGCTGCTGCTTCATGAGTGGAGTCTGCCAATGAAGGATCTGTAGACAAGGCCTGAGGCAGAGCACACCCCATCCACTAAAAACTTTAAAGGAATGGGAATAAGCTAAAGGGAAAGAATTGTACATTCCTTGCCACCTTCATATTGCTTACAACATTGGTGATAGCACACTCCATAGCGCTTTAACTAGGGTGACCAGATGAGATGAAGAAAATATCAGGACACCAGTGGGAGGGGCAAAAAAAAAAAAAAAGCCGAGTGATCCCGGCGGCGCAAAATATCAAGACAAAAATTGCGTCCCGACCACAGATTGGTTGGAACGCGGGACAAACAGCTCAAAATCGGGACGGTCCCGATTTTATCAGGACGTCTGGTCACCATAGCTTTAACTTCTCTCTTCAACAGAGACCCCAAGTAATATGTACTCCAACTTCACCACACTTGCACTCTACCAAAGCACCTTAACAGTGACCTCACATGTTTCTGCATGAATAAATATCAATTCTCTCAACAGATCCACACATGTGACTGTCCCACTAGCAAATTCACTCCCGGGGGGGCTACAAACAGTTTGCACCCATCAATATTGCCAACCACAAACATTAAAAAATAAATCTGCATGTGAACTATTATGATCATGTTAGGACCCTACAAATAATGACATTTAAAACAAACATTAACAACAACAAAAAAGCCTTGAGTTTTTTGTTTGCCTTCTGGATGTTGAGCCTGGGAACATTTTCCAACTTTTCTCTGCATTTGTGAGGGATAGAAGCTTCTGTCTCACATAATCCCTTGATTCTAGGAGCATGAGGGGGGGTTATGTAAAATATCAGATATAGCAAGACTCATGATGAACTCTGAATCATGCAGGTTGACACTGGCTCTGGATTGCCGCTGTTTCAAAGCCAGACAACTAAAACATATTGTAAACCATCTTTGGCATACAGAGTGATAACAGGCAGTGGTGCTGGAACTAGGGGAGGCTGGGGGTGCTGCTGCATTCCCTGATTTAAAATAGTAATAACAAAAACTGAATACATGATTTCCATCATTGGCACCCTCACTATAAAAATTGTTCCAGCACCTCTGATAACAGGTACATTAGCATTGCAGGAGCTGCTTCAACCTTGGGATGCAAAAGCCTCTGTGCAGTGGCTCCACTACCATTCTGACACTGCCTGGGGGCCAGGAGCGCCACCAGCTTTTCTGCCGCCCTAGGTGGCAGAAGGTCCAGCCCTGAAATGCCGCCCCCCACGGAAGCGGCGGAAGGTCCCGCTGCCGAAATACCACCGTGGTCGCCGCCCCCCAAATTGTAGTCCCCTAGGCGACCGCCTAGGTCGCCTAATGGGTTGCGCCGGCCCTGCTGGGGGCAGTTCCTCTGTAGTACCTCACTGCTTGGTTGCATGGGAGGATTTCACCCCAAGTGATGTCAAGGTCTTGCATGAGTCTCTTGCACAGGGGTGAATTTCATTGCAGAGAATAAATGGGAGCAAATGTTCTCTAAAAGCAGGTTAGTGAGTGAACGCTGATACAGTAAGTTAGTGGCAAATGATTCTTTCCTAAAGTAATCCCTAAAGCTCATTTTTATAAATGCCCAGAAACACAGTTCTGTAGGCTCGGCTCCTTCGCTGCTTCAGCCAGTCTCTATCCCCCAGTTTTCTCATATTTATCTGATTTCTAGTGTCGTCACCTGCAATAAATGATCTACTCTACACCCAGGCTGCTTCTCTCAAGCTTCTTTATGGTGTTTTTTCCCATTGATTATGTTCTGTTCAGCTGCTAACAAAGCCTGAATCAATGGTTGGTGCAGATGATTCACCTGCCACTCTAATAATATTCCCTCTGATTTACTATTCACACCCCACAGAGATAAATTGTGTTTTTTTTGTTTTTGTTTTGAGCCTGATTCTCCAACCTCTCAAACATCTCAAGCTATATGTTTGAAGGATTGCTTGCAGCAATTGTTTGGAGAATACCATGCCCACAGTTCTTATTGATAGTTTGGAAAAAGAATCCATTACAAATGACTGATTGCTTTCTCACAACAGTAAAAGCCTGTAGATTATTTTTAGATTTACTTTCATGTTATGCATATGGGATAGACAGCAAAAGCTTACACAACCAGTTACCATAATCAGTCTTGCTTGGGATCAGTCTGATGAGCTTGGAAATTAACAAAGTAGTTTGTGTTCAATTTGGGCCTAAAAGTAATCGGATTATTTTTGAGGATTACATTTTATGGAAGGAATTTGACGACTGATAAAAAATCATTGTTTAACAAAACTGTTTAGGCTCATTCTCTATGTTGTACTTAAAGTAATGCACAGGATCTTTTCAGGGGGAATAAGGCAAAACACCACATTTATTAGTAATACATGTATTCATTAACACTGTATCATATGCATATGATATATATTACACTCATGCACTCACATACACACACACACACACACACACACACACACACACACACACACAAGCACACTCCATCTTGTTGTTGTTACCAATTAGTTGCTCCCCTTAACTGCACTGGCCAGGTGAGTTAGATGGGAGAGGGGATGGAGCCAGGCTTCTGCCAATCCCGATCGATGCTCCCATGTTGACAAGACGAGTCCCGGGGTCCTCTGCAAGACACCTCACATTTATAGCAGCTTCCCACTCACGCAAATCTGTACCAGCTTCAAAATCTGTGTCTGTGTCCATTGGTCCTTTGTGCTGCTTTCTTCTGGGTGTTGTCCCAATGCTGCAAAGAGGGTGTTTCCAAAAGAAGGTGCTTTCTTCTAACCCCTGAGGCTGTCAGTATGTCTGCTTGTCTTTAATGAGCCCACCTGACACGTCTTATTGTCCTTGGGTCTGGCTCCCAGCCCCTCTCCAATGGTTGAGGCTGTCTGGAGGTGCTGGCTTTCATGCCTTGCTCATCCACACCTCATTCATTCAACAGGGCAATTGATTAAGAGTGTGTGTGGGGGGAGATCTTGTTCTACTGCTAGCAAAAAGACATTTTTCTTCTATCTTATTCTATCCTTAGGAGCTATAATATTATACCAAGAGCAATGCAAAGTTTTTACATGAG
The DNA here is from genome assembly GCF_011386835.1 of Chrysemys picta bellii. Lineage (NCBI taxonomy): Eukaryota > Metazoa > Chordata > Testudines > Emydidae > Chrysemys > Chrysemys picta. The sequence goes on along the minus strand of NC_088792.1, from coordinate 45,320,091 downwards.
GTTTGATACAAAGTCTCCATATACCAAGACTCATCAATACAAGGTTTCTATATGAGGCTTTGATACAAAGTTTCATGAAAATAGAGGTCACACGTGGGTAGACCCACCACAAGGTTATATGAAGAGGCACAATGTAAAGTCATATGAAAATTATCAGAGATTTATCTACACTCTAGACCAGCTGAACTACACTTGCTATAAGATGGGGTGGGGATGGTGGAAAAGGTGATGCTAAGTTGCTGTTGCAGTTCCCCAATCATGGGATGGCAGGATGCTGGGCTTGTACACAGCACAGGAGAGAACGGCCTGTAGGATGCTGTATCTATTGTCAGCTGCCAACACTACCCTCCACAGTAGCCTTTTTACCAGCTAGGGATCAACCTGTAACATCATTCCCTCCTTCCCCCAGAGCCAAACCTCTAGGCCAGAGGCTAGAAGGGGGGTTGTATAAGAACCATTACACCAACTCTATGTTCTCATATTCTCCTATTTTCCACTAGCCAATTATGTCAGGTGTAAGTCGGCTTGTGCTGCCAGAGCATCATAAAGCAGACTTGACTGGCCAGAGATTCTGGCCCTTAATATGTACATAACCTTGTGTGTGTGTGTGTATGTGTGTGTATTTATATGGAAGAAATGGCAGTTTATTATCAGCAGTTTGTCAGCGCATTGTTCCAGACATAAATGGGCCAGAAACTCGGGCACTGAGGCTATTCACTTTGTATGGTCCAATAACGAGTCTGTGCTGACCAGGGTGAACACTTATACTTGGTGACGTGGTCAAATCCAGCATCCACAACAATATCCAATCAGTTTGTTTCCAAAAATCTCATGAAACTGTCTTTCATGTGGTATTTCAGCAGAGAAACTGAAATAAAGGCCCATGCCTTAAAAGTGGTTTATCTTTCAACTAGGAATTGTGAATTTGTTTGAGAAAGTGGTACAAAAATGAAACCTCTGCAATGTCTGCCAAATTGGACTATAGATGTGATACTACATCACCATCTGGTAAGCATTTGTGGTAACTAAAAAGTTGTATTGTAATGAGGACTGGTGAGTTATTACTTGTGGATAAATGATCTAACAAACTTAGCCCTATTTACTATTCATAAATTTTTCATGAACTGATCCCAAGGAAGAGAAGGCAGTTGTAGAGAAGCTAAATGAGTTCTTTGCAGCAGTCTTCACTACCGAGGATTTTGGGGAGGTCCTCACATCTGAGCCAGTCTTTTTAGATGACAGATTTGAGGAACTGTTCCAGACTGAGGTATTGATAGAGGAGGTTTTGGAACAAATTGATAAATTGAAAAGTAATAAGTCATCAGGACCAGATGATATGCACCCAAGAGTTCTGAAGAAACTCAGATATGAAATTGCAGCACCACTAACTGTGGTATGTAACCTAATGCTTAAATCAGCCTCTGTACCAGACGACTAGCAGAAAGCTAATGAACACAGTTTAAAAAAAAAAGTTCTTGAGGTGATCCTGGCAATTACAAGCTGGTCAACCTAACTTCAATAGTGGGCAAATTGGAACAGAAAAGAACAGATTTATCAGACACCTACATAAACAATACAATGGGGAAGAGTCAATGTGGCTTTGGGTGAGTCATAATTTCCCTTTACAAATCTATTAGATTTCTTTGAAGGTGTCAACAAGGATGTGGACAAGGGTGTTCCCAACTGATATAGTGTACTTGGACTTTCAGAAATTCTTTGAAAAAGTTGCTCACTAAAGGCTCTTAAGCAAAATAACCAGCCATGGGATAAGAGGGAGGGTCCTCTCATGGATCAGTAATTGGTTAAAAAATAGGAAGCAAAAGGTAAGAATAAATGGAGAGAGGTAAACAGTGGAGAGAGGTAAATAGCAGTGTCCTTCAAAGATCTGTACTGGGACAGTGCTATTCAACATGTGCGAAGAGTTACAAAGGGGTCTCACTAAATTGGGTGATTGGGCAACAAAATGGGAGATGAAATTCAGTGTTTTTAAATTCAAAGTAATACACATTGGAAAACATCATCCTAACTATACATACTAAATGATGGAGGGAGGGATAGCTCAGTGGTTTGAACATTGGCCTGCTAAACCCAGGGTTGTGAGTTCCCTCCTTGAGAGGGCCACTTAAGGATCTGGGGCAAAATCAGTACTTGGTCCTGCTAGTGAAGGCAGGGGGCTGGACTCGATGACCTTTCAAGGTCCCTTCCAGTTCTAGGAGATAGGATATCTCCATTAATTAAATATTAGCTGTTACCACTCAAGAATGAGATCTTGGAGTAATTGTGAATACTTCTCTGAAAACATCTGCTCAATGATAATGGCAGCAGTCAAAAAGCTAGCAGAATACACCGCTACCTCAATATAATGCGACCTGATATAACACAAATTCAAATATAATGCAGTAAAGCAGTGCTGGGGGGGGGGCAGGGCTGCGCATGCCAGTGGATCAAAGCAAGTTCAATATAACACAGTTTCACCTATAATGCAGTAAGATTTTTTTGGCTCCCGAGGACAGTGTTATATCGAGGTAGAGGTGTATTAGAAACCATTAGGAAAAGGATAATTGAGAAGACAGAAAATAACATAATGCCACTATATAAATCCATGGTACACTCAGATACTTCAATACTACATGCAGTTCTGGTTGTCCCATCTCAGAAATATACATATTAGAATTGGAAAAGGTACAGAAAAGGGCATCAAAAATCACCAGGGGTATGGAACTGCTTTCATATGAGGAGAGATTAAAAAGACTGGGACTGTTCAACTTAGAAAGGAGATGACTTAGGGCTTGCGGGGAGGGAGGATATGGTAAAGGTATATAAAACCATGAATGGTATGGAGACAGTGAACAGGGAAGTGTTATTTACCCCTTCATATAACACAAGAACCAGGGTTCACCCATAGGCAGCATGTTTAAAACAAACAAAAGGAAGTACTTCTTCACAGAATACAGTCAACCTGTGGACCTCGTTGCTATGGGATGTTGTAAAGGCCGAAAGTATAACTGGGTTCAAAAAAGAATTAGATAATTTAATGGAGGATAGGTCCATCAATGGCTATTAGCCAAGATGCAAGCAAACACTCTGGGTGTCCCTAACCCTCCGCCTGCCAGAAACTGGAATTGGGTGACAGGGGATGGATCATTCGAAATTGCCCTGTTCTGTTCATTTCTTCTGAAGCATTTGATACGTCCACTGACAGAAGATAGGATACTGGGCTACATGGATCATTGGTCTGGCTCAGTATGGCCATGTTCTGCAAATATTTGTTCACAATTATTTTCTGAATATTTTGGACAAATAATTTTGAACTAACTGGTTTTTAGTGGGGGGTATTTGTGAGGAGTATTCATTACTTTTGTTGTGTGATTGGTTATTTAAGTCCTATAAGATTGGCTTGTATACCTGATTTGAAGACTGAAAACTTCAAATCAGGTATACAAGGAGAATAACAGGAGAATAACAAGTGGCAAATAGTGAAAACTTGTTCATATACAAATTCTTTTCCCATTTGTGAATATAGGTATTGGGACAGAAAACAGCAATTTCCCAGACCCTAGGACATATAATAACCTGTTCGCATGAATACTCCTAAATAATGTGGCTCAGACATGTTTGATTCAAACAGCTACTTGCAATCTGCACGAACACTTCTTTTGCAGCATTCACCCCTCTGTGACAGGAATATATTCAAAAATAAGCAAACAACCAAAAAAGGTAGCTTTAAAAACATATTTTACAGTCTAATAAATTGGCTTAAATTTCAGTAGTATAAGTTGGCTGCTTATGTCTTGTATATTTTACTCAACTAGGCTTTGGAGTTAATAATCAGCTGGTTGAATGTATGATACTGCCATTAGTATCTGTTCTGTTTCTCCACTGGGTATGTCACAAGGCAGCACACTACAGATTCTGCCCCTGTAAACTCATGTAGTTCCTCTGAATTTAATGAGATTCCAAATGTGTAGTTGAGGGCAGAACAGGGCTCTTTATTTACAGCTGGCAGGAATGCGATTATTTTTGAAGGGTGGGGGAGTTCTTCAATAAATCTTCTGAGTCTAGATAATAAAGTAAATTTTTGGGATAACCCTATTCTCCTAGTAATCTGATTTTCCCCATACCTGTAGATTTCTGTGAGGAGTTTATTAAAATGCCATGTAACAACCAAACTATTGAGGAAAGAATTGCTTTAGAGATCACAAATACTCTAAAGGGAGTTCTGAGGGCTTGCGAAAGGTGACAGATCAACAGTGCTGGAGAATGAGGCTCTCCTTATTTACAGAACACATGTAGCACAGGCAGTGACTGTGCAAGTTTCCTCCTGCTGCCCCAACACTTTCCTATTCCCTGGAGGGAGCACTTCTAGAAGTGAGGGAACTGTTCAATTCCAGACCTCAGTGCTGTGACTGCCTATGAGGGTGCCAATTAATAGAAAAATATGGTTGTCGTTTTGGGGTGTTGATACTTGTCCCTAAGTACGAGGAACTGGACTGAGAGCAACAACAAACACGCATCAAATCATAATGACTTTCAGACTTTTCTAGCCTGGGCCTTCATTGAGCCAGTGACCCCAAAGCCTTGTATTGCATTATCCACTCTGTGAGCCATCTGGGATAGGGCGCTGTATCATATTTTGAAAAGACTAGAATACTTTAAGTACCTAACAGTTTTATTTGGTGAAAATTTCTATTAGGAACCCAGATGTGGATTTAGGAGCTTAACTTCTGACGTTTGAGTAACCCAGATTAAAACACAATGCTTTTTTAATGTTTCCAAAAGAAGATTTTTTTTTATTGGAAATAAAACCTGAAAATTAACGGAAGCCTATTCATCCTCTTAGAAAAAGACAGCATTCATGTGGCACACCTTGAGTGTGCTGGCAGAACTTTGGTGGATTGCTCCTATATCCTACTTTAGCTAGGAGATGACCTGGATGGTCTAATAGGTCTTTTAGCAATCTAACGTCTTTGATCCTGTGGTTTCACCAGAATCTTAGAGCGTAGAGAAAACAACTAGAGTGGAAGCAATTTTGCATCTAGTATTTAACAGATAAGGAAGAAATATGACAGGAATCACTAAGGAAAAGGGGAATTGGGGCTGAAACTCATCATAGACTAATTGGATTCACTTTATTTAGAACAGAATTAATATGGGACAGAAAAAATCACATTTTGGGTAAACTGATTGCCCATCCATTCCTGTTTGCTGTGTTATTCATTGGCTGTTATTGAAACAGGATGAAAATGAGGAAGTCTTTTCCTACAGATCAGTCAGACAGCTGTTAACTGAACATTTAAAAAACTCTTCTACAATCTGTCCCTGATTGACAGCTTCCTAAAGAAAGGAAGTCAAATTTGGTGACACTTCAAACCCATACCAGTAGACCATGGTCAGTATTGTCAAACTCAAATGTCAGAAGTTAAGATCCTAAATCCATAGCTGGGTACCTAATAGAAATGGGCTAATGTTTAGAATTACTGAACTCGCCCCCCCCCCCCCCAAAAAAACCAGGCCTGGTGTTTAAATATGGATTTAATAGTCTCTTTTTAGACTAGAGGTCCCCAAACTGTGGGGTGCACCCCCCTAGGGGGGGCGTGGAAGAATGTTTGTGAGGGCACAGCTGGGGCCCAGGCCAGCCCCCACAGGATGGGGGTGTTGGTGTCACTAGGCATCACCCTAGGTAACTTGGGGGGTTGGAAGACCCGAGAGTTGATGAAGCCCCCCCGCTCTAGGCCAAAGTGAATCAAAGCCCCTGCATGTTAAACTTTACTAACCTCACAGGCCAGCAGCTGAGAAGCAGTAGTGATAAGGGAAACCTACATGCTTCTAGCTAAAGGACAAGATTACTTGCAGAAAGAAACAGTGAGAACAAGCTGCACAGCCAAGGTTGTGTAATGTAGCCAGAGGGAGAAAGGGAGAGAGGTGGGAATGGAGGAGGGGGGGTGAGAAAGGATGGGGGAAGAAGGGAAAGGCTTAGTTACAAACTGTATAAAAGACAAAGGCTGCTTATGTTGGTGTGCTTGATTTGAGACGTGCCTGTCTCCTTGCACCACTTTGAGATCTCAAATAAACTTTGATTGCTTCTCCACCCTGGTGTGTTCATTGGCACGAAGCACACCGGGCAACGGACCTCGCTGTTGCTGTCCTTGGGCACTCTGTGCCGACAACAGTTTTGGCGCCCAAAGTGGGGCTTGAGGCTGAAATTTAGCCTTGCCCGGATCCCTCCTGGAGGCCGACAGATTGCGGCGACGACCGACGCCCAGTGCGAACCGGCGACTTCATCGGGGGCCTCGGCGGAGGCGTGGTTTGGTCGACCCCAGAGGGCACAACGGTGCAATGTGCTTGAGTAGTGGAGAAGCAGCTGCAGGCGACGGTGCAGAAACGGACCCATGGATAAGGTAGGAACAGTCCAGTGGTGTGGACTTTTACCTGTTTTGACCTGGGGACGCCCAGTGTCTCCCTAGGGTATGGGGCAGGGACAGAGTACTCCAGGCCGGGCAAGGTGTACGCCCTTAGAATGCATTCTGGTGAACTGGAAAGTGTTTGAATCAGATCCATTGACTAAAAGTAGATTAAAAAGGCTCTGTACAGTAGGCTGGCCTCAATATTCGCTAGAGGACCAGGAAAGGTGGCCACTGGAAGGATCACTTAATTATAACACGATCCTTCAATTACTTCTGTTTTGTCAGCAAACGGGTAAATGGAATGAACGTATGTGCAGTTGTTTATGTTGCTAAGAGATAGGTCAGATATTTTGCAAAAGTGTAATTTGACTCCGACAGGTTCGGTAGTAGCTACTGTTAGTCCCCAGGACCCACCCCCCGCCACAGCTGTAATGGCAGGTCCGGTGTCCTCATCGGCTATCACACTCCCACCATATAAATTCCAGAGGTTGCCCCCTCAGTGGAATTTTATCCGTTGATCACCGAGACCCGTGGTGTCCAGACATGGCTTGGATAGGAATCAGGCCACTACTATGCAGGTCTATACGCATGTGCCTTTTAACCCAGTGGACCTAGCAGCCTTTAAGGCACAGGCAGGGGAATTCTCAACGAATCCAAGCAAGTTTATCTTGGTCTTCGAGGGGTGCCTGGCTAGCCATAAGCCTGACTGGGATAACTGTAATGTCCTCATGAGGACCCTGCTGTTGAGGAGGAGGAAAAGGAAACTAAAAAGGTTTAAAAAAAAAACTGGGATTGGGAGCTTATGAACGATATCAAGCCAATTTGGCAGAGACCATCTAAGGAGGTCAAAGAAAATAAAATAACCCTTACCTTACCCCCAGAGAATGCCTGGATAATGACCCTTGCAATTGAGCCCTCAGCTATGCAAGCCCCAGAGTGAAGCCAGTGGAAGGACAAAAGGAGGGTTAAAAAGCAGCTTTGCTGGACAGTGCTGGCCCAGGGATTTAAAAATTTCCCCACCCTTTTCGGCCAGGCCCTGGCCAGAGACTTGGAGGAGTGGGACAATGAGGACAAGGTCCTCCTCCTGCAATATGTAGATGACTTGTTAGTTGCCGCTGTGGGTCTAATCCCTTGCCTTAAAGCCACTATGAGCCTCCTGAACTTTGTTGGACTCCGAGGATATCGGGTAGCACAGAGTAAGGCTCAGATCGCCCTCCCAGAAGTACTGTACTTAGGGTTTCACATAAGGCAGCGGGAGCGTCAACTTTCGAACGAAAGGAAGGAAGCTATCTGTCAAATTCCTATCCCAAGCAATCGTAAACGGCTCAGGGCGTTTCTGGGCATGGCAGGCTTCTGCAGAATATGGATCCCAGAGTTTGGACTGTGGGCTAAACCCTTGTACGAATCTGTTAAGGGAGCGGATCACGACTCCTTTCACTGGTCCTCAGAAGCCGACAAGGCATTTAAGGTTTTAAAAAGGAAAGCTATTGGACACCAGAGGTTGTACCGAGTAGAATCCTCAAAAGTGGGTGTGCTCGTCCTGGTTTGTTGCTCCAAAGCTCTGTATAGAAGTTATTTTACTGGAAGCGTGTATAATGGCAATGTGTATGTGTTCATTGTTGGGAAAAGGTGTATGAGTGAAGAGTGGAAGTTTCCTTTGTAGGTTAAAAGAAGCCAAGAAAGGGAGAAGGAAAAAGAACAGAACGAGTTAACTGGAAAATATAGCTAGCAAGCTCAGTGCAAAAATAAGATGCTGGCCCCATCCAAGGACATTGTTCACAGCTAAGACTTGGCTGACAACCAAGAAAAGGGGGGCCTGAATGTGCCCAAGCAACTATGAGATCTGCAAAATACTGCCAGGCATTAATGAAATGTGTTAGGTTTCTTTTCTCACAGATAAAAGAAGTGCTAACCAAAGACCCTAGCAGCCCTGGGTCTGCCGGACCTCACTAAGCCGTTCCAACTGTATGTACATGAAAGGAAAGGGGTGGCCCTGGGAGTGCTTACTCAGTTATTAGGCACCTGGAAATGTCCCATGGCATATTTCTCTAAACAACTGGATCAAGTTGCCAAGGGGTGGCCGGCATGTTTACGTGCGGTCGCAGCAACTGCCCTAGTGCTTGGGGAAGCCGAGAAACGGACACTGGGGGGAATTGTGCAAGTGTATACTCCCCATATGGTCCAAGCCCCGCTGGATATTAAGGGTGGTCTCTGGCTTACACAGGCTCAGGTAGCTCGGTATCAGGCTAAACTTTTAGAAAATCCTGAAGTTACCCTACATACCTGCCCCTCCCTTAACCCAGCGACCCTGTTACTGGAGACAGAGGAGCAGGAACACGACTGTTTGGAGGTCATAGATGCCCAATACTCCAGCCGACCGGACTTAAAAGATCAACCCCTCCCGAATGCTGATTATGAGTGGTATACCGACGGCAGTAGTACTGTTACAAACGGACAAAGGAGGGATGGCTCCACTCCAGGGAAGGAAAAATCTTCCTACCAAAGAATCTAATACAGCTAGTGCTACAGAAACTACATCAGACCACCCACACTGGCAGGGAGGCTTCCCTACGGTGGCCTGATGCTTTGCCCCTTGTTTTGCTCCGAGTTCGCGCTCTCCCAAAGGGCAGATTAGGGCTTAGTCCCTTCGAGATTATGTTTGGAAGGGCATGGCCTATGAACGGTACACCGGTTCTGTTAGGGGAGTGGGAGGTAGGCTGTGGCTTCTTATCTCAGTACATGTGCTCTCTGTCTGCTGTTCTCTGTTCTCTCCACAGGTATACCAGAGATTTGCAGCCTCTCCTGCTGGATGCCCCTGTCCACTCCTTGCAGCCAGCTGACTCCGTTCTCATTCGGACCTGGAAGGACGAGCCTCTCCAAGAGAAGTGGAAGAGACCCCACACCGTCCTGCTGGTTTCCCACACAGCAGCAAAGGTCGAGGGACACAAGAACTGGATTCATCACTCCCATCTGAAGGCAGTGCCCGCTCCTGAACGGTGGACCGTCCAGCCTGCAGAAAAGACTGCCAGCGACGACCTGGAACTTAAACTGTTATTCAAAAGACAATAAGGTCTGCTGGGAATGCCCTGTGACCTCTTTGGACAGTCGCAGCGCACTCCCCACGAAAACTCTGAGCCTTGATTGTGTTTATTTTCACAGGGCCGGCCTAACCTGGTGGCCTGGTCCCTTTTGTTTTTAGTTTGCCTGCTATTGGTAATTGTTATTTTGTGGGTATTTGGGGAATTCTAATCGTTAGACCCCAGGGTTACCTGTCCAAAATGGAATCAGGTCCAGGGTCTGCTACTGTGTTACTCTTTGCCATAGGGGCATTCCTCTCATTGACTCCCGTTTCCCCCCAGGCACATGCGGGATGGAGAGGAATCCCTAAAATCTTAGAAACAAATACGTATGAGGCCCTGAAGGTTTGCTTTGCCCAAGAGTTTAACCTCTCTAACTGCTGGGTATGCTCTCAAATCCCGCACCACGCGGCAGGATTACCCTGGAGGGTAGTCCCCCAAAATTGGTCAGATATCTGCTGGGGATGGTTCAGTAGGGGAAGAAATACCTCGGGTACCCACTTGTAGCAAAACTGCACCATAGAAGCCCCCTTTAGCCTGCTAGGAAATGACACCTGGAGGCCATTTAGTAATTCCACAAGCACATCCTGTCCTCTGAACAGGTCTTCAATCAGTGGAAGGCCCAGGAACAGGAACCCACTCTATTTAATACCCTCTGGAGCTGGCTCCCTAGCCTAGAGGGCTTGGGAGGTGGTCTTGTCCGCCTCCTGCTTACTGGTCTTGTACTTTGTTTCTTCACCCTAGCTCTCTTCTCATGCCTGAAATGTTTAATGGTTAAAGTATGTACCACCTCTAGAAGTCAAGACACCTCCTTTTCCCCTTTAATCAATGATCCTAAGACCATGGCCTTAAATCACATCTTGTCCACAGAATATGAGAAAACTCACCCAAAAGCTTGTTGAGTATTCTCAAAGGAGGGAGTTGTTGGCGTCACTAGGCATCACCCTAGGTAACTCGGGGGGTTGGAAGACCCGAGAATCGATGAAGCTCCCCTGCTCTAGGCCAAAGTGAATCAAAGCCCCTGCATGTTAAACTTTACTAACCTCACAGGCCAGCAGCTGGGAAGCAGTAGTGATAAGGGAAACCTACATGCTTCTAGCTAAAGGACAAGATTACTTGCAGAAAGAAACAGTGAGAACAGCTGCACAGCCAAGGTCGTGTAATGTAGCCAGAGGGAGAAAGGGGGAGAGGTGGGAATGGAGGAGGGGGGGTGAGAAAGGATGGGGGAAGAAGGGAAAGGCTTAGTTACAAACTGTATAAAAGATAAAGGCTGCTTATGTTGGTGTGCTTGATTTGAGACGTGCCTGTCTCCTTGCACCACGTTGAGATCTCAAATAAACTTTGATTGCTTCTCCACCCTGGTGTGTTCATTGGCGCGAAGCACACCGGGCAACGGACCCCGCTGTTGCTGTCCTCGGGCACTCTGTGCCGGCAACAGGGGGAGGAGTGCCACCCAGCTCCGCTCCTGGCCCCAGATGCCAGCCCTACGCTCGGGGCCCTGCTCCCAGCTTAGGGCCTGGGCTGCCAGCCCTGGCTGAGGCTTTGCTCTCACCCCTCTGAAATATAACCTGTGAGTTATCAGGAGAAGAAATTTTGGAGTGAAATATTTAACAAAGCAAAACTAACATTTTCAGCAAGCACCTACTGTCATGTGAGAGATTCTTATTCACATATCTAATAGCACTGACTTCAGTAAACCTATAAGCATGAGTCAGGGCCATGCATGTGAGTAAAGATTTTTCAGGATTAAACACACACCACCTGATGTCTATCAGGGATGGTCTAGACAGTATTTGGTCCTGCCATGCGGGCAGGGGACTGGACTCGATGACCTCTCGCGGTCCCTTCCAGTCCTAGAATCTATGAATCTATGAATCTATTCTGCCTCTCCCGGCCACTCCTTCACACCTCCAGTGAAAGGCGCTGGAAAATTGGTTAATCAGCCAGCTGTGAATTTGCCCAGTGTGTGTAAATCTGCACATGTAAAGTTGCCATATGGCTATGATGCCCTCTCCCAACCCTGCCCTTATGGAGCATCTTGCTTTGACACTTTCCAGCTGCATAATGGCCCCTTGGGGGCTCTTACCAGCTGGACTAACTTAGAGAAGCCCAGAGGCTCCTTTTTAAGTGGTGCAAGGGGCGAAACGAATCCCCTACTGCTCCCAGGACTGAGGGAGACCTGGTAAGGTGGCATAATGCCAATTTGCTTACTCCCCACCCCGTTCCCTCTGGTTCTGTGCCAAGCCCAGGGAGCCTCAAGCATCAGACCTATCATATCTAGCTTTGGTGGGTACACGGGGTATTATTGCCATTCCTCTTTCATTATTACATTTTCTATTTTAGGCCCTCCTAGTTGGGTTTGGATTCATTAAATGTGAAGCCTGCATGGCTGAAACTGAAATTGCTGTGAGCTATAAAGTGGTGTCACTAATTGCTATTACTCTTGCTAATGGTTGAAGAAATGCTGGTAAGCTCACAGGACAAAAAAGGAAATTGGATATTTTTAACCTGACTATTGTAGATTAAAACACAGCTAATAATCCTCATGTGAAAAGCTTATATTTAAATTGGAAGTGTCTCTTTTCTGCTGGAAATTAGCATTCCATTTAAAGTGCTGTTTGTTTGTGACTTCCTGTTAACCACACAGGGACTATGTATTACATTATTCTTGATAATGGTGGAGCAAAGGGGAAAAAACACTTTCATTAAAGGCTACTTATTTATATAGGGTATGTATATTTATACCTTTTACAGTTATATAATCAAAATGTTTCTACAATATTGAAAATTAAATGTTTTCATTGGTTTTTGTGAGTAGGCCTAACTCAGCATTTAATTAGCAATTTTTATAGCTTCCCCCACTCACCCCAGATATACACATGGAAATAAGTCTATTAATTTGAATAGTGAGCTCTACACTTTTTTGAAACCGGTATGATGATTATTAGTGTGCTTGGTGTATTCTAGTAACTATTAAGCACTTCATTGCTTCACTTCCATTTGTTTCCTGTGCATTAGGTTACTGACATTTCATCCAGAACTCCAGAAATTAATTAAGCTTATATCCAAGATGTGACTTGGACATGGGTTAGGGAAGAAGGAGGAAACAATGTTTTTTATTTATGGTCAAAGAAGATGTTTGAAAAAAGACCAACCCCCAAGATAAAGCAATCACAGAGATGTCTTTACTCATGGAGGGAATATGAACAGGTAGTCCCCAAAGACTGTCTGAGTGGGAATCTGAGACTTCCACAGTTCAAAGTCTCATGGAATGTCCATTTCCCCAACATTTTAAAGTGATGCCTCTGTACTTAAAATTTCCAAAGGCATTTGTCAGAGTTCCTCTTAGCAGTTTAATGCCTATGCTGACGAGCCATGGAATAGGACACATAGTTTAAAAAGATGTGGTAGATGGAAAATCGGGACGCATAATCACTTAAAAAATGAGGGCCTATATTGTTAATGATCAAAGCATTCACTAGCAGCAAACATAATCTTAAGGCATTTTTATTCTAAACTTATTTTTTAGTAGATGAGAATTATCTCAATCATTTTTTCCTTTATTGTGTATGTAACATATATGGTTTGGATTGGTCAATTGAAAATAAAAAGCCAGATCCTCTCTCCTCTTCTGGCTTCTTTGTGATGCTCTACTATCATAAAAGGGCTGGAAAGTGGGCAGATCACCCAAGCTGGTGGACATAGCCAGCTCCTACATGAGATCCCTTATTACCTACAGCCCTCAGCATAGGGAGCTTTTCAGGAATAGGAGTGGTAAAAAAGTATTCTTGGTATTTCCTTTTGGAGCCAGCTAGCATAACTTAGAGCAGCTCCAAGGCTGCTCTATGCTACATTGTGACCAGAAACATGTAAAACAAGCCCCAGAATCAGCAAGTCACAAATAGTTCCTTTGTGCCACTCATACCCTTATACAACAATAGAAGAAAACTAAGACACTGGGTTGCATTAAGAGGAAGACAGAATACAAAACAAAAGAGGTGAAGATAGAAGGCACTTGCCAGACTCCATATGCAGTATTTTGTGCAGTACTAGTTACCCACCAAGGGGAAGAGCTCATGATAAAAGTTCCAAAGAATCTAATTTGAAAAGAAAGATTAAGGGTACTTTTTTTTCAATAATAATAAAACTCTTCAAAATTACAAGAGATACACTTTTCACACTGTGATAACAGGGAATACAATTTTAAAGTTAGAAATAATCATGTGAAAAAGCTACCAAGAAAGGCTACGGAAGTGAAGAATGAAGATTCCTCATTAGATTTGTTTCCGGGGAATGAGAGAGATGGGGGCAATGTAAATAGTGGCGTTAAAATAAACTATAATGAGGCAATGGATGGCTCAAGGAAGTGTTAATCACAACCAGTGGAATTTGTTTTTAACATCAAATTATAAAAAAGTCCTGATAAAAACAGACAAAGATCAGTCATTCTTGCAAGAAACTTTATAGTTCAAGATTTTGCAAATGACAGCTGAAAGACATAAAAGTGTCAACCTGCAGAACATGTTGCCAGGGGATGCTGTGAAGACCAAACTATAACTGGGTTCAAAAAAAGAATTAGATAAGTTCATGGAGGACAGGTCCATCAATGGCTATTAACCAAGATAATCAGAGATGCAACCCCATGTTCTGGGTATCCTAAGCCTTTAACTGCCAGAAGCTGGGAGTGGATGACAGGGAATGGATCACTCGCTAAATGTCCCTGTTCTGTACATTCCCTCTGAAGCATCTGGCATTGGCCACTGTCGGAAGACAGGATACTGGGCTAGATAAACTACTGGTCTGACCCAGTATAGTCATTCTTATGTTCTTTCTCCTCTATGGCAGTAGTTCAAACCAGGCTCTAGTGACTGGAAGTTGTTACATCCAGAAGATGAGCTATGCAAAATGAATTGCTGGTCTTAGTCCAGTTCCTGGACTAATTGCTCCATATTAGCTTCTCATCCCCATAGGCAGTCTCTTCAGGTTAGGATTGAGGCACGATGGTGAGGCTGCATGTGGCAGCTACTGGTCTTGTTGCACCTATTCTGTGGATGAATGGAGGACTTCACCCTGAAAGATTTTCTATTTAGTAGGTACCTTTCACTGAAAAGAAAAGCACAACAAAAGCAAAGCCTTCAGTGATTTTTCTGGTTCCTAACACTTTTCATGGCATGTTTCTCTTATGAGATTTATATTGGCACTTTTATTCTTTTTTTTTTCTACAAATTAGGGCTGTAGCAGGCTGCAGACAAGGAAAAATATAAGCAAATGCTGAACAACTTATGATTTTAAAGATAGCTGGTACAAAGTGTATGGTATGGACAAGGCAAAAGGGTATAATTACTATAATTTTGCACTGTTAGCTTTTTCTGTTCTCATTTGCAGCATCTTGAACACTAAGGTCTCTTGCAAGAATAACTGATATATTTCTGTTGTTTTTATTTTGACTTTTTTAGAATTTTGCAGTTAAAAACCAATTGATGTAGTTTAATCACTTGAAAGACTTAGGAACATACCAGCTCTCTTCAATTTCCAAATTGTATTGAGATTTTTTACGTCTTATTCAAAGGGAAATAGAGGGTCACATTTTTGATGGAACTCCTTCATTGCGTTGGAAATAAGTTCTTAAAAGGAGTTTGGCAAGCAATGCATAAGCTCAGCCTGTCCTAGAGAAAGGAATGTTGTTTCACCTGCTGGAATGTCTCCAATGTAAATTGAGCAAGGTGAAACCAGAAACAATTGGAGTATATTTAAATAGAAGGTAGACAAAGCATTCAAACTAGCAAGTGGCGGAGATGACCACTTAATAATCATGAAGGGGGGTGGAGGCTGTACCTCCAGGAAGCCTTCCTGGTTCTTGAAACAAAGACAATGGACTTTGGGAGATATAAGCAGAAACAGAGAAAACACTTTGGCATCCATCACCTGAGGGACACAAGAGACCAGAGCAGAGGTGAAAGTAAGCGGTACGTCCCGGTATGGTGTACTGGCAAGAGCCAGTGAGCCGTACTGGGGAGGATCGGCTTCCCCTGGCAGCAATTTAAAAGGCCTGGGGTTCTCAGCAGCGTCTGGAGCCTTGGGCCCTTTTAATTGCTGCCGGAGCCCTGGGGAAATGGCGGCGGGGCTTGGGCAGCGATTTAAAGGGCCTGGGGCGCCTGCCGCAGCTACTGCCCTGGGCCCTTTACATCGTCCCTGGAGTCCTGGGGTAGCGACGGTGGAGGTCCAGTGGCTATTTAAAGGATTTGGGGCTGTGGCAGCCGCTACTGCCCCATCCCTTAAAATAGCCGCCAGAGCCCTGCCGCTGCCTCTCCAGGGCTCCGGCAGCAGGGCTCCGGGGACGATTTAAAGGATCAGGGGCTCCAGTAGTCGCTACTGCCCTGGGCCCTTTCAATTGTCCCCAGAGCCCCGCCCGGGCCCTTTAACTTGCCATCGGAGCCCCGCCGCTGCTACCCCAGGGCTCCGGCAGCAGGGCTCCGGGGATGATTTAAAGGGCTCGGGGCTCCCACTGCCACTACCCTCCCGGGCCCTTTAAATCGCCACCCAAGCTCTGCTGCGGGGCTCTGGCGGTGATTTAAAGGGCCAGGGGCTCCCGGCTGCTGCTACTGCAACGGAGCCCCAGGCCCTTTAAAGCTCTGCCAAAGGCTGAGGCCCCCTCTGATCGTGATTTAAAGTGCCTGGGGCTCCGCTGTGGTAGCAGCAGCTGGAGCCCCGGGCCCTTTAAATCACCCCCACGGTTCCCAGCCACCTCTGCAGCTGGTAGCTCCAGGGGTGATTTAAAGGGCCCGGGGCTCCCAGCTGTTACTACCACAGCCCCAGCCCCAGGCCCTTTAAATCCTGATTTAAAGTGCTGGGGGATTTAAAGGCCCTGCCTCTTCTGGTAGGGGCCATGCCTCTTCCAGTTGAGGCCCCGCTCCCTCCTAAGGACTCCGGAGTACCGGTAAGTCCTTTAAGTTGCTTTGACCCCTGGACCAGAGCTCTTGAAATCTGAGAAAGATGGATCCTTCGACTAAGGGAACTGATTATATGTGAGAAACCTGCTTAGAGAAAGATTGTAACTTGCTGAAGTTAAGTTTTAGTCCCTAGAAAGTGAATTTTGTTTGTTTTGTTTATAACCTTTATATCTCTTTCCTTTTTATTTGAAATCACTTAAACCTATGCTCTTTGTTAATAAACTTATTCCTGTTTGTTTAAAAACTTTTCAGTGCTGTTATATTGAAGCGACATGTGGTGTTCCGTTAACTTAACAGCCTGATGTGTGATGAGTGTCCAGTGAGAAGGATTGGACACTGCAGGGAAACATCTCTGGGGAACTCAGGAATTGGGGGTTCACTCATTGTTACCTGCAAGGCAAGGTATGGGCTGGCAGATTCCTGAAGTGTTAGCTGGCCAGGCAGACACACTGGTATGTCAGGGCACTGAAACATTGCTTTAGCAGCAGCAAAGCTACTCTGGGTGAGGCAGAGCTCTAACACAGTGGCGTGCAGTTTTTGGGTAATCTGAGGGGGCATCACAATTGCTTAATAACTTGTTTCAGTATTTTGCCTGGTATTGACTGGTCTATAACTCCTCAGATCTTCTTTGTTTCACTTTTTAAGATAGGTACTTCATTTGCCCATCCCCAGTCCTCTGAATCCTCATTCATCCTCCATGAGTTTTTAAAGACTGGGAGTAAAAAGATGAGACTGGAGGGCACAGTCACAAGAAAAGGCAGACTACCACAGGCCTAGAGCAGCTGCTGGCAGGGAGTGCTAGTGGAGGAAAGCCTGCTATGTCATGCCCAGCCATGAGAGGGTGCATCAGCCAGTGAATGTACTCTTCTATACCTTCTTTTAGAGACACAACTTACACACTGGTAAAAAGACTCTTTACCAGTGTAGTTCACACCCGTTCTCCAGATGAAACAAGCTATACTGGCAAAAGTACTTCTTTGCTGGTATAACTGTGCCTATACTAGGGCTTTTGCTGATGTAGTGTGGTGGGGGTGGTGGGTTTTTTTTTCCTTTGTGCTCCTAACCAACATATCTATGCTTGCAAAATGAAGTATAGACCAGGATCTTGTTCAAAATCACAACCATTTTTGAATGAATATTGACCTGTTTTTAACTCCAAATTGTTCCTTTTTTTCCTATTAAAAAGCCAAATAAAATTTCAAGTTTTTTAAAAAGTGAAACTAAATCATTTTCACAAATTCAAAATGAAATATAAAAACCTCACATTTCAAATGTAATTGTGCCAGGGCTGAGTGAAATACTCACAATTCATAGTACATTGATTTTAAGGTTAACAGTCTGAGCACATACAGTGGGATAACCAATCTACTTCTGACAACTGATTATTCCAGACAACCCCCTGAGTTTTTCCTTTGGAAACAAAGGCTGCAAGTTGCACTATGTACAGAATGAATAGTAAAGCTGGAGGCATCTGTTAAATATGTCTAAAGTTCATTGCCCTGTTGTAATAGATCTAAATCCTAAGGTCCTTACTCAGATATTACTCAGTCCTTACTCTAGCAAACTCTCAGTGAAGTAAAGCCTTGAAGAGAGGCAACAGACAAAATCCCAAATGTAACAAGTGAATAATGGATCCAGGATTTGGCGCACAGAGAAGTAAGACTCAATACTGAAACGTGAGCTGCTGAAGCAGATTGATGCAAACTTACAAAGTCACATGCAGTGCAAGCAAGTTCCAATCTATAACAATAAAAAAGCACAGCCCTGAGCCACCATAAATTCAAATATTCAGATTTATAGTCCCATAAACATAACTGGCATCTGCGAGTGATTTTTTGGCAACACTATGATATGAAGCAGGATTTGCTGAAAAATACTGTAAAATAAGTAGTGGAACCCTGCAGCAGGACAACACAATAGTAACTTTGCCAACACTGCTAAGCAGTAGATTATCTATGAGGTGCATATTCCTAATTATAAATAATGATTTGACTTGTAAGTAATATGGTAAAATTAGCAGGTTTTAAAATGAAAGAAAACATCAATCCTCTAGAAAATATTATTTGCAGAATGAGTATGGTATCTTGAATGGAATTGCATAATATCGACTTGTAGTCCTATAACAGCTTCTGACCAAATGTTCTTCAAATGTTCAAGGTGAGCTATGCAGCTGGGAGAATATTGCCAAAACAGGGAGGCTCAGCAGGCAATACTTTCAGCAAAACATTTGCTGAACATGTTGAAATGCTACTAAAATATTTTAGTGTTTTCTCACCTACAATACTGGCCTCTTGCACATCACCCCTGGTCAAATGGTATTTGCATGTCAACCAGTGAGCATGCCATCAGCAAGAGTGCGTTGATGAGTCCTTGTTCTAGGGTGGGCCTCCTTATAGTTGTCAAAATGAACTTGCCATTCTTGTTTTGTTAAACACGAACGTCAGTTGTTGCTTGGCCCTTGCAAGTAGGATGCAACAAGCCTTTCCCTCTCTTAGCCACTTCAACACACAACAGCTTTGTCTCTGCTTGGGGGAGCAGAGGGATGGATGCCCCTGTGGACACAAGGCACTCTGAAGGAGATGAGCCAAGTCCGTGCCTCCTCTTTGTCCTGGTTCACATAGTTGGCTGGGCATGTTAGAGGGAGCAGTGTGCATCCTCAGCAGCTGTTGCGGCATTTGGATTCCCCCAGAGTATTACCCAGGGTTTTCAGAACCCAAAGCAGTGGTAACTTAACTGTTTCTCTCCAGGCAATGTCAGAAATAAATCAAGGGGGGCACAGCTCATCCGTCTGATATATAATTGATACAAACCAGAGTGCTTTCACTTAAAACTACTTTTTTATTTGCTCTTAAGCAGACACACACACACACATGCTGTCACAGTAGGTTTAGAGCATTTCAAAACATTTATATCTACCTAAAGTCAAGAAATGATTTTGAGGGATCAGTTGCCAGGCTTCAGCTGCCCACCTTCCGTCTAGGTGTTGGGGAACTTAGCTGCCAGATCCTCGGCCAAAGAAAGCTTCCTTGGATTGCTCCAAAGCAAATTCTTTCGCCTAATCTTTTATAGCTAACTTCAAACAAAGCAGATAACCTACAGTCACCAATTCTCCTAATTTCAGCAAAACTACTCATCTCTTATCAAAACATTTCTAGTCATAACAACAAAATAAAACTTACATGTCAAAGGTGTCAGAGGCACTCAAGACCAAGATCGGCCATCCAAACATTTCTTCTAGTCTCACAATACATTCACTTCTTATACCATTCTCCCATTTTGATAGCAAAACTGCAAACATGCAGTTATATGGCCTTGCCTCTCAGGGCCTAAGATTTTCCTAGCTATGTGATGTTTGCAGGGCCGGCTCTAGCGTTTTTGCTGCCCCAAGCAGAAAAAAAAAAAAAGAAAAAGCCACGATCGCAAGCGGCAGCAGCTCTACCGCCGCTTCATTCTATGGCGGCAATTCGGCGGCAGGTCCTTCGCTCCGAGAGGGGGTGATGGCCCCGCCGCTGAAGGGCTGGACGTGCCGCTCCAGGCACCTGCTTACTAGACTGGTGCCTGGAGCTGGCCCTGGATGTTTGGTTTTCAGATGGCAGTAACTGAACAAACAAAATTGCTGATTGCAGTACTGTCAAATTCTGGGGTACGCACAGGAATGTCAAATTCTGGGGTAACAAGAACACAGGAAAATGGGTAGTATTTGTGCTTCTTGAGGAAAAATCCCTCCTAAGGCCCAGGCTTCCCCTTTAGTGTCTGGAGGAAGTAAATCCAGGTACACATATGCAGGTTAGGATAGGCTGATAAACAAGAATTCCAGCTCATGGAAAATGTTGAGGTTTAACATTTTGTTTTCATTTTGCATTTGGAATGAAAATTAAGACCTTTCAAAATTTTTCATGGAGAAACACACACAAGTGAGTCTGACCTCAGACTAGCCAATATTCCAGTGGCTCGGGATCTCATTTAGGAGAGCTGGGTTTAAGCCACTGTTCTAAATCAGGAAAGACTCAAACGTGAGTCACCCATATCTTAGGTCAGCAGCCTAACCACCTGGCTACTTTGAGACTCTAACTGTCCTCCT
Organism: Chrysemys picta bellii; assembly: GCF_011386835.1. Classification (NCBI taxonomy): domain Eukaryota; kingdom Metazoa; phylum Chordata; order Testudines; family Emydidae; genus Chrysemys; species Chrysemys picta. Next base: position 45,299,579 of record NC_088792.1, on the reverse strand, counting down.
AACCCACCACATTCTGACCGGAAATTTTATCGGAGAAGACACTTCTGGGAAACATTCCTGTCAAAAGTAATAAGTTTCCATGAAAAGTTTCAGTTTTGATGAATTGGCATTTTCCAGTGGAAAAAATGTTTTGTAGAAAAATTCCCAACCAGCTCTACTCAGGGTAATTGTCTCTTGTACAGCTCCACAGCCTGCACCACATTCTTAATGACTGCTGCACTAAACAAATCCCGAACAGAGCTGGCATTCTCAGGTTAAAATATAGTATCTTTACTATATCTTTACTTTATCTGGGGGAGGTCCCAGATGACTGGAAAAAGGCTGATGTAGTGCCCATCTTTAAAAAAGGGAAGAAGGAGGATCCGGGGAACTACAGGCCAGTCAGCCTCACCTCAGTCCCTGGAAAAATTATGGAGCAGGTCCTCAAGGAATCAATTATGAAACATTTAGAGGAAAGGAAAGTGATCAGGAACAGTCAGCATGGATTCACGAAGGGGAAGTCGTGCCTGACTAACTTAATTGCCTTCTATGATGAGATAACTGGCTCTGTGGATGAGGGGAAAGCAGTGGATGTGTTATTTCTTGACTTTAGCAAAGCTTTTGATACTGTCTCCCACAGTATTCTTGCCACCAAGTTAAAGAAGTATGGGCTGGATGAATGGACTGTAAGGTGGATAGAAAGCTGGCTAGATCGTCGGGCTCAACGGGTAGTGATCAATGGCTCCATGTCTAGTTGGCAGCCGGTTTCAAGTGGAGTGCCCCAAGGGTCGGTCCTGGGGCCGGTTTTGTTTAATATCTTTATTAATGATCTGGAGGATGGTGTGGACTGCACTCTCAGCAAGTTTGCAGATGACACTAAACTAGGAGGCGTGGTAGATACACTAGAGGGTAGGGATCGGATACAGAGGGACCTAGACAAATTAGAGGATTGGGCAGAAAAAAACCTGATGAGGTTCAACAAGGACAAGTGCAGAGTCCTGCACTTAGGACGGAAGAATCCCATGCACTGCTACAGACTAGGGACCGAATGGCTAGGTAGCAGTTCTGCTGAAAAGGACCTAGGGGTCACAGTGGACGAGAAGCTGGATATGAGTCAACAGTGTGCTCTTGTTGCCAAGAAGGCTAACGGCATTTTGGGCTGTATAAGTAGGGGCATTGCCAGCAGATCGAGGAACGTGATCGTTCCCCTTTATTCGACATTGGTGAGGCCTCATCTGGAATACTGTGTCCAGTTTTGGGCCCCACACTACAAGAAGGATGTGGAAAAATTGGAAAGAGTCCAGCGGAGGGCAACAAAAATGATTAGGGGTCTGGAGCATATGACTTATGAGGAGAGGCTGAGAGAACTGGGATTGTTTAGTCTCCAGAAGAGAAGAATGAGGGGGGATTTGATAGCAGCCTTCAACTACCTGAAGGGGGGTTCCAAAGAGGATGGAGCTCGGCTGTTCTCAGTGGTGGCAGATGACAGAACAAGGAGCAATGGTCTCAAGTTGCAGTGGGGGAGGTCCAGGTTGGATATCAGGAAAAACTATTTCACTAGGAGGGTGGTGAAACACTGGAATGCGTTACCTAGGGAGGTGGTGGAGTCTCCTTCCTTGGAGGTTTTTAAGGCCCGGCTTGACAAAGCCCTGGCTGGGATGATTTAGCTGGGAATTGGTCCTGCTTTGAGCAGGGGGTTGGACTAGATGACCTCTTGAGGTCCCTTCCAACTCTGATATTCTATGATTCTATGATCCCTAGTCCAATGCTTTATGCACTGTCCAAGGGCTAATAACTCTATAGGTTTGTTTTCATACAAAACGATGTCACTATTACAGTCCTAATCTAGATTTGAAGTAATTTTACCATCGACAGTCTTTATGGATCTTTTGTGGTTTTGTGCAACAGTTTCCTTCATAAAGAACTTGCTTATTTTCCTTTCTGGTGTCTCTTAATGAACCAGACAAAAGGTGGAGGACGCATTCATCTGCCTGGTTCTGTCTTTTCTCTGCTGTCCTGTCAATACAAACCAGATTTCCTCAAACAGCAATTTATTGTTTTCTCTGGCTACATTGCCATCAGTGTTTGGCCTGCGTGGTTATCCAATATTCCAGACCATGCTGGGTATGAGTTGGATATTTCCTTGCACTCTTATTTCATTTTTAAAAGAATGTACACAAATTCCCAAACACAGGAGAAAAAAAAAACAATAGCAGGCAACTTCTTTGCGGGCAATTTCCAAGCCTGCCTTTCCAGCTGGTTCTGTGGCCACACCAGCTCTGCCTCTCTGCTATTTCTCAGGGCCACTCTCATTATGCTTCTCTCACTTGGCTTCCTGTTGGCTTTCTGCTGTCTTTCTGCCTCTCTCACACACAAACACATAGCTGCAACCAATCAATCCCCTAACCCCTGTATTTGCATCCAGTCCTCAGCCCAAGTAATTTAGCTTCTGATAGGGCTTGCCATGTGGCCCATTGCCAAGGTGGTGGATTCCTATAGTTTCCAGCTATCATTACATAAAGGGGGATTTATTTGCTCCTTCCATTGTCTGAAAGAAGGGTGCCCATCTGCTTTAACATGGTCGGTGATTGTGTATTGCTCAAAAACCAGCTATTAAGACCTTCCAGTCTAAGAACACTCCCCTCCCCCATCTTGGCTCCGCCCATTATCCAAATGGAGATTAAAATGATGATATCCTGAATGACTTCTCTCCAGACAGAAAGAAAAGAAATAATTTAACAAAGAACAAATTATGCAAGCTTCACTATTTACATATTTCTCTAACAGCAATCAGTTTTATTCCCACCCAACTCTTCTTGGAGCTTTCCTCTCTGTGCCTGATTTCTTTTCAGCCAACTAGAAGGCATCACTTTCAACAGGCTCCTGATGAGTCTTTTAGCTCGGAAAGACTTTCCCATTGTGTTGTATTGGGGACTTCAGCACTGTTGCAACTCTTCCAGCTTCAGCTTCCACAGCTATATTCTCAGTTTCTTGGGACAGCTCAGCTGAGATTCTGTCCCTCTGGTCCTTGTCAGGTGGTGCCTCCAATTTGTAATCACTAAACTCTGTGTCCAACATGAAAGGGATTTTGAAACATGAGTAGTCTAAGGGCTAGTCTATACTAGAAGCAAGACACAGCAGTTGCATGGCTGTAATACATCTGGTGAAGATATTCTATGCCAACGGGAGAGAGCTCCCCTGTCGACATAATAACTCCACCTCCATGAGAATCAATAGCTGTGTTGATGGGAGAAGGCCCTTGCAACTGCTTCTGTTTTAGGCTTGGTCTACACTGGTGCTTAGGTAGCTATAATTTATGTTGCTCATGGGTGGATTATTCACACCCCTGAGTAATAAATTATATTGAAGTAAGCTCTAGTGTAGACCAAGGCTAAAACAAGAGCAGTTGCAAGGGCCTTTCAATTCTGAAAATGCTAGGTCATGCTCTGTTAACTGCTGAAATGGATCCCCTTTCTTGTCCAATCTTTGGTTTTACAGTATTGGCAAACCTGTGAATAAATGTTCTATGAAAGGAGGAGAGACCCACATGACTCTGCACATCTGGGACTGTCTGGGATTAGGGTTTATCTGCTTTGTCACAGCTTCTTCAGTCTGGCTTCCAGTCTCCTCTTCACAGAATTATTTTTTGTTAACCCACAGGTGATAGGGTGTTTTTGTCTTTTATCACCACAAAACCAATGATATACCTGAGATACATAAATGACATTTTCATCCGCTGGACAGACAGCTTAAACTCCCTCATAGATTTCCACCACAACTTCAACTACTATTCCCTATCCATTAAACTCTCTCTGGAACACACCCACACCAGCATCAACTTCCTGGATACCACAATCACCTTTAACAATGGAACCCTACAGACAACCATATACAAGAAACCCCCAGATCACCACACTTACCTTCATAGATCCAGTAATCACTCCAAACACACCAAGAAATCTGTTTATCTACAGCCAGGCACTCTCATTCCACAGAACATGCTCCGAAGACAAAGCCCGGGGTGTACATCTTAACATACTCAAAACCACCTTCACCAAACAAGGACACTCCACCAAAGAAGTAAATCGTAACATGGAATATGCCACCCAAATACCCCAAGAGAACCTGCTTCAGTACAGAAATAAAGCCCCCTCTCATTGCACACTCCTAGTTGTCATCTGTCACCCCACACTGGAACCTATATGGGGTATCATCAATCAACAAATCATACTCGCTGGGGACCCCATCCTGAAAGAAATCCTTTCTGAAACCCCACTTCTGGCCTTCAAACAATCCCCCAATCTCTCCAACCTCATATCAGAAGCAGGCTCTCCATAAACCAGGATAAACCAACTCAGAGTGCCACCAAACCATGCCAGAACAACAGATGCAAAACCTACAGACATATCTCCATTGCTACAATGATCAGCACTCCCCACAACACGCCTTTCAAGATCCATGGGTCCTACACATGCCTAGCACAACATGTGGTGTACCTCATCCAGTGCACTAACTTCCCCAACAACAATTATAGAGATGAGACCAGACAATCACTACGCTCTCGAATGAACTCACACAGGAAAATAATAAAAGACAAAAACACCACATTACCTGTGGATGAACACTTTTCACAGAGTGATCACTCTATATCTGACCTATCAGTCCTCATCCTCAAAAGAAACCTGCACAACACTGTCAAAAGTGTTCAAGGCTGGGAGTTTACATTCATTACTTTGCTAGACACCAAAAATCATGGACTGAATAGAGACACTGGATTTATGGCTCATTAGAACAATCTGTAGCCCACTAGCTCCTTCTTTTTGTCCTATGATTGCAGAGGTTTTAATGGGTCACACTTACCTTGAATGGTCCCTCACAATCTGTGCTAACTACCTATGTTAAACAATCTGTTCCATCATGCATTTTGCTGTGATGCTGGGCGTTCCTTTCCTAGACCTGCAGAAGAGCTCTGTATGGCACGAAAGTTTGTCTCGCTCACCAACAGAAGTTGGTCCAATAAAAGATATTACCTCATCCACCTTATCTTGATAAATCTCGAATGACATTTGTGAATGGCAGGGGCCAAAGAGAAGGGAGACAGGTAGGGAGCTAATGGTTTCATTAGCAGGGCTGCAGGAGTCTGGCCCTAATTCTAACAGCTCATGGAACAGGATGTTCTCCAGCAATGCTGGGATTTTCAATTTATGATAGGGTGTCTTTAAAAAGTTGCATCATTATAGCAACGTATGTCGTTATCTTGCACACTTTGTCCCTAAATTTGTTGTTGAAAAAAGATACCTTGAGAATGTAGTAGTATCTCAGAGAGGTACTGAAAGGCACATAATTTTAAAAAGTGACATATTTTCCTTCTTTGTCTACTGCTGCCTCTAATCTTGCTATTTACAAATATACATCAATCCAAATGTCATAATAAAAACAAATATCCTGTGCACATCCCTTTCCTATGGCTATAATCAAATGCAGGTTTGATATTCCATCCCGGTTAGAGGAAAGCTGCACCCATTTTGTTCAGACTAAGATTCTTAGGTTCATATTTTATTCTCTGATGTGTAGAGACCTCAGCAGGCTGCAGTAGGAGGCTTGTGAATACCAGAGCAAGAGCTGGCCCTTTAAATTCAGTCAGCAGCCCATTTTAGCATATAAAATCTGAAGTGTTGTAGAAAATAAAGGTTTTAATTACAGTTGGCATTTCTGAGACTGCTGCTGGCAGTGACCAGCTTGTAAAATGAGACATCATTTGTGACACCATAACTAAGGCAATGTAAGCAAACAGGACATATTCTCACTCACCCACCTACCCGCACATGCTGTCATCCAACCATATATCCTTCCTCGCTCCCCAATCCACCTAGTTCTCTACTCACCCATCCACATGTGGTCATCATTGCTTTTGTTATAGTCTAAGTGACAGCTATGGTCTCATGTCATAACTCCTGATCTTTTCGGTAGAATAAACTCATTGCAGGCAACTGGAAGCCTGGGTAGGTGTATGGAATGCATTTAAAGCCCTCCATACCCTAAGTATCACCAAGCACATACAGGAAACAGCTGCAGAGCAAAGTTATTTTCTGAGTGTCAAACAGATTGGACAAGGAAGTAAATGCAAATGCAGCGGCTCTACCATAGACTCAAACTCTCTGGGGGTCAGGGAAGGGACTCTAAAACTAGAGTATAGAGGAAAAAATAGGTTATTCTCGATCTCAGACAGAATCATTGTGATTATGACCAGATTGTAGCATTTAGACAAAATGTTCATTATTCAGTGGGCTAAAGAGTCAGCCTCTTGCTTTCTCTAGCCTGGTGGCTGGGGCTTTCACCTGGGATAGGGGAGAACTTGGTTTAAATCCTAGCTCTAAATCACATGGGGGGGGGGATTCAAATACAGGTTTCCCACATGAACATCCTAACCACTGGGCTATTGGGTATTCTGACACTCTCACTGACACATACACATCTATAATAGCCAGCCCCCAAAATTCCTAAGCTGCTCACCCATTGCTGTCTTTTGTATGGGTTAAGTATGCCCTGAGCACACCTATTGGATTAGCTACTGCTCGGGAGCTAGGTGGGGAATACCTAGCTTGAAAATCCTGCCAGGACTTAGATGTGAGGGCTCTGAGCAGTTCACTAATTGTGGGGTGGTATCAGGAGTTAGGCAGCTTTGTGCATGTCCACCAATGGAAATTTAGGCATCCACGGGGATTTAGACACCTTCAGGGTTAGGCAGAAGATGAATGGTGGTGTGGTGAATGTCATTGGTGCCCAAATGTTGGACTTAGGTGCCTAAGTCCATTGGTGACTCTGGTCCCTGGTGTTTCAGTAGTAGTAGAGGCTTATGGTTTTATAGCCCGTAGTTCTGGGTTCAATTCCCTACCAGGAAACCCAATCCCAGATTGTTATAGTGAAGTAATTCTTTAAGGACAGTATTCTAAGGCGAGAAGGGACCATTGTGATCATCTTGTCTGACCTTCGGTATAACACGGGCCATAGAACTTCCCCAAAATAATTCTTAGAGTATCTCTTTTAGAAAAACAGCCAATCTTGATTAAACAATTGTCAGGAATGGAGAATCCACCATGACCCTTGGTAAATTGTTCCAATGGTTAATTACCCTCACCATTAAAAATTTACATCTTATTTCCAGCCTGAATTTGTCTAGCTTCAACTTCCAGTCATTGGAGGGTCTGATACCTTTCTCTACTAGATTGAAGAGCCCATTATTAAATATTTGTTTCCCATGTAGTTATTTATAAACTGTAATCAAGTCACCCCTTAATCTTCTCTTTGTTAAGCTAAATAGATTGAGCTTCTTGCGTCTAATGCTATAAGGCAGATTTTCTAATCCTTTAATCATTCTCGTTGCTCTTCTCTGAACCCTCTCCAATTTATCAACATCTTCCTTGAATTGTGGACACCAGAACCTGATGCAGTATTCCAGCAGCAGTCACATCAGTGCCAAATACAAAGGTAAAATAACCTCTCTTCTACTTGAGATTCTCCTGTTTATGCATCCCAGGATCATATTTTGGCCATAGCATCACACTGGGAGCTCATGTTCAGCAGATTATCCACCATAACCTACGTATCTGTTTGAGTCACTGCTTCCCAAGATAGAGTTTCCCCCATCCTGTATGTATAGGCTACATTCTTTGTTCCTAGATGCATTTATTTACATTTAGATCTTATTAAAATGCATATTGTTTGCTTGTGCCCAGTTTACAAAGCGATCTAGATAGCTCTGAATCATTGCCTTATCCTCTTTGCTATTTACTACTCTCCCAATTTTTGTGTCACCTGCAATCTTTATCAGTGATGATTTTGTTTTCTTTCAGATCATTGATAAAGATATTAAAGAGTGTAGGGCCAAGAACCCATCCCTGCAGGACTCTGGTGGAAATACACTCACTCAAAGATGATTCCCAGACCTGAAGAAGAGCTCTGTTAGCTGAAAAGCTTGTCTCTCTCACCAACAGAAGTTGATCCAATAAAAGATATTTCTTCACCCACCTTGTCTCTCTAATGATCATATAGACAAAGGATAAGCTACTCTTAACCCAGGAAAACAGGCAGCCGGAGAGAACGTCAGTTGTAACTGTTGAAAGGTGCTAGTAAAAATAATACTTGCCCTCAGAGAGGCCAGATTGTTTAAACAGCTTCAATGTATTTAGGTGAATTGAGTTACTTTAATTAATTTGGACTGTTTTTATGCATGTTTTGAGCTCTTCAGAATGCTTCACACAGTGTTTTACTGATCAGTGCTAAAGGCAACAACATTTGCCAAGAGTGTTATATTATATGCTGACATTTGTGTGCTGTTTAAAAAATTGTCCTGTCACAGAAGGACACTAATGACTTAACAACCTAAAGCTAGCCAGTATGGGAAACCTTGGTGCTTAATCAAGATAAATTTCCTAGTTTCTAATCAATGTATGCAGAAGAGTTATGGTTTTTGTAGGCATTAGCTCTGCTTTACATAAATATTATGTTTTATCAGTGGACAAATGCATCATTTGTACAGCAAGGTACCAAATGCAAAAATTTAGAATTTTAAAGAAGTACTTTCTACTGTGCTTTTTATGGCATATAGAGTGTTTATAGGACGCAGTAAAAATTTGTCACACAGCCTCATGAATTATTCATGCAAATCAAAAGATTATTTGGCTTGGGAAGATTTGATATTTCTCAACCATTAGCTAGTTTGGTTACTCTCCTGACAAATATGGTGTGTGACCAGAAACTCTTAAAAATAGTAGTAGGTGTGTGAGTGCTTTGTAAATTTGCCATATCGTGTAAACATAAGCAATGGTTTAGAAACATCATTTTTCTTTGCATAGGCTATTGACACAAGGGTACTGTGGCTATCAGTTGCTGTGATCTCAGTGATATGAAAATCACAAACGGGAACATAAATAAAAGAATTGGATTTTTCAGACTGGTGTCTTAAAGTGTAAAGCAACATAATGTTCATTGGAAGTGAGTATTTCATCAATACCTCTTCAGTTTGAATTCAGAATGCAAAAGGGTAAATCACTTTTTGGACCAAGGAGTCTTTGCTGTTGGGATATAAAATCTATAGACCTATTTAAAAGCTTAAAGATGTGGGGAACATAACTAATTCTGATGTAACAGAGAAGACTTATTATATACCCTCTCTTAAGTGAATGTTAATTTTACTCAATAAAATATCCTATGGGGAAAATCCTTGCCCCACTAAAGTCAAGGAGAGTTTTGCCATTGACTTCAGTGGATCTAGAATGTCACCCCATATCGATGACCAATCCATAGACTCTAGTGGCAATCCCTGTGGTGGGTGCATGAGCTGTGATAATAGATCCCTAGGGGAAGTTGCAGCTAGTCCTTCTTGGGCAGGATGAATATTGCTGTAATGTGGGGTCTTTGAGAATATGTGGATATAAATAAACAAACTAAAAAGATACTGAAGTGGGGGAATTGGGAAACCTCAGGGCTCCATCATCATGTTCTGAAACATAAGGCAAGAAGCATGTGTGATAGGTTGGATCACAGAAACCCCCTTGGGAGCTGCCACCTAATGTGCCCAGACTACTTCTATCCCTGTTTTCCCTGCCAGCTCAGGACTCCAGCACCCTGTCTTGCTGAGCCAGACACTCCCGTCTGCTCCAACAAAGACCCGAGGTCTGAATAACTTGCCCCAAAGCTGCAGGTTTACCTGAAAACAGCTCACAGAAGTGTGCTTGTCTTTAGCACTCAGATGCCCAACTCCCACTGGGGTCTAAACCCAAATAAATCCGTTTTGCCCTGTATAAAGCTTATGCAGGGTAAACTCCTAAATTGTTTGCCCTCTATAACACTAATAGAGAGATATGCACAGTTGTTTGCTCCCCCAGGTATTAATACATACTCTGAGTTAATTAATAAGTAAAAAATGATTTTATTAAATACAAAAAGTAGGATTTAAGTGGTTCCAAGTAGTAACAGACAGAACAAAGTAAGTCACCAAGCAAAATAAAATAAAATGCGCAAATCTATGTCTAATCAAACTGAATACAGATAATCTCACCCTCAGAGATGCTTTAATAAGTTTTTTCCTCAGACTGGACACCTTCCAGGCCTGGGCACAATTCCTTCCCCTTGTTCCAGCTCAGGTGGTAGCTAGGGGATTCTTCATGATGGCTCCTCCCTCCTTTGTTCTGTTCCACCCCTTTATATATCTTTTGCATAAGGCGGGAATCCTTTGTCCCTCTGGGTTTCCACCCCCCCTCAATGGAAAAGCACCAGGTTAAAGATGGATTCCAGTTCAGGTGACATGATCACATGTCACTGCAAGACTTCATTACCCACTTGCCAGCACACACATATACAGGAAGACTTACAGGTTAAACACAGCCATCTGCAGACAATGGCCCTGGTTAATGGGAGTCATCAAGATTCCAAACCACCATTAATGGCCCACACTTTGCATAATTACAATAGGCCCTCAGAATTATATTTTATATTTCTAGTTTTAGATACAAGAGTGGTACATTTATACAAATAGGATGATCACACTCCGTAGATTATAAGCTTTGTAATGATACCTTTTGCATGAAGCATACCCCAGTTACATTATATTCACTTATTATCATATTTTTATAAAACCATATAGACTGCACAACGTCACAGCCTGTCACTGGGGTGATGAGGAGGGAGATATGGTTACGTGGCTCAAGGACCATGTGTCTAGAGCTGTGTGAATAACTGATTTTTTTTGGTTCCCTGGCAATTCCAAAAAATTGAAAAAAATTGTTTGGGGTCAAACAAAATGTTTTGTTTCAATTTTGAGCATTTTAATATTTTTATTTGTTTAAAAAATGAAACTGAAGGAAATCTGAACCAAACTCAGAGGAAACTCTCATTCAAAACTCTTGAAATAAGCCACTTAATCTTTTGGGGATTTTTTTTTCCCATCTGAAACAATTTGATGAAACTGACACGAATTCACAAACCATTTCAGTGCTGGGGAATCAGCATTTTGCACCAAGATAGAGCTTTGGCTGAAAAATGTCGGCCAACTCTACATGTCTCTTGAGTCTGATGGGGTGCTCATTCCCCTTGGCTTTCCAAACTCAACTTCTGCTTCTTCTCTGCTCTTGAGCCACATCCCTTCTCTGCCCTACTTCCAGCAATAGGCTAAGCTGCTAGGGAGCGCGCGCCGCACAGTTTGAAAACCTCTGTGCTAAATGGAAGGCAGAAATTGGGAGGAGGCACATGACCTGCTTGCCCTCCTCGTGTTGCCTCTAGTTTGGGGGGGCAATGCCACCCATGCCCACCCTCCCCCAATCTCTGCCCCTGACATTGACAATAAGAAGGTATGTGTGAGTTTGAGTTGTACACTTATTGCCGAATACTTCATTCTTCTAAGTTGGTTGCTGAAATAATAGAGAATTAACCAGATCTGGGACAGAGTGACTGCTAGTGTTCTAACATGGAAATGGTGCACACACAAATTAAGGTTTCTGCATCCAAAAATGTAAACATTAAAAGATGCATATGCAGAATTTTAGGCACAAGTTCAGCAGTTTATCTGAAACCCCTTTGAAAATCTGATTCTGTATATTGTGGCCAAGCATATAGTAATTATTTTCCTCTCCTGTTCAGAAGAAATACAGCGCATAGCCTACATATTTTTTCTTGCAACTGTGACTAGAATGCAGATTCAATGCAAATTGTTTATAAGCGGTTTAGAAATATTTTAAGCATAAGTTATTTGTATTCCATGCCTTGATCTCCATCCTCAAGACCCTGAAAATTCTGCCATTTGTGGCACTTTCTGTTGTTTGTTTTTTCACCCACACGCATTAGTAACATTCCTTTTGTGTCAATTAATTCTGACTTAACTTCTTTTAATTGAACAGATAGAAAATTTCTACTGCAATTTTCTTTGCTTATTATTTGTGAATTACAGGACTTGACAAATTGCTATCATGGTTGGACAACACAGGCCACTTTAAAGAATTATTTGTCCTTGAAATGTCTCATATCAGTTTTTCATATCTGTTTTAATTTAAAAGATAATGAGGATGATAGAAAAGGCGATAATAAAATGCTATACTTACTTATTTATTCAGCTTTAAAGTGAACCAGGATTGATTAATTGTCTGAATAGTCATAACCTTTTCAATCCCTTAAAGGAAGACATGCATTAGAAAACAATGTCTGATCAAACCAACTCATTGGGATTGAAAAAGGAAAACCTTGGAAGAAGTCCTATTCTTTTGTATGGCCATTGTTCAACAGCACCCAGCTTCCTCTTAAGCTATGTATGATATAGGCGTTGAAGTTTCAGCACTTTTCTTCCATAGTGTGGTGAAAAAAAAGAAATAAGAAATGTATTACCAGTAGATAAAGTTAAGATAAAGCTTTTCGACTGTGGAGAGTTCAACTGATTCTCTGTCCTGTTTGATATTCCAAATGTTTAATCATTTCCAGACAGGACCATATCCATAAGCTATTTATGCTCCTATAGGCTTTATCTGGCAATGCATGTGTAATACTTATCTTTTTTTACACACAAATTGGTATTCAGCAACTTGGCTTTCTCTGTGTGCAAGCGACTGCAGATAGGAAAAGTAAAATCAATGCACTGGGAAAGAACCTCAGCTGGAATCAGCAGACTTGCATCAACCTCAGTGGGTCTAAGCCGTTGTTTTTAAACAATACCAGATGGACTTTTAGAGGATTCAATTTAATAAATCATAGACTGTCATGTCTTTTAGTTGGGTGATGTAATATGTTTAATTGGATCAACTTCTGATGGTGAGAGACCAGCTTTCACGCTTACATGGAGCTCTTCAGTTCTTCAGGTGACTTGAAGAAGAGCTCTGTGTGGCTCGAAGGTTTGTCTTTCTCACTATCAGAAGTTGGTCAAATGAAAGATATTACTTCACCCACCTTGTTGCACTAATATCCTGAGACCAACACGGCTACAGCAACACTGCGTACATGTCCTTTAGTTAGCATTTGTATTGTTGTAGCACAGGGGTAGGCAACCTTTCAGAAGTGGTGTGCTGAGTCTTCATTTATTCACTTTAATTTAAGGTTTCGCATGCCAGTAATACATTTTAACGTTTTTTAGAAGGTCTCTCTCTATAAGTCTATATTATATAACAAAACTATTGTTGTATGTAAAGTAAACAAGGTTTTCAAAATGTTTAAGAAGCTTCATTTAAAATTAAATTAAAATGCTGATCTTATGCTGCCAGCCTGCTCAGCCTGCTGCAAGCCTGGGGTTCTGTTCACCTAGGCCAGCAGCTGGCTGAGTGGGGCCTGCGGCCGGGACGCAGGCTAGCAAGGGGCCAGCAGCCAGGACCCCAGACATGGGGGGGGGGGGGTGTTCAGGGATCAGGGCAGAAGGCTGGGGGTGTGTGGGGGTACAGGGCAGAAGGCTGGGTGTGGGGGGGAGTTCAGGGGTCAGGCCAGAGGGCTGGGGTGCTCGGCTTGTGGGGGTGCTCCCAACCCCCTGCCCTGAGCAACTCACGGCAGGGGGCTAGAAGGGATATGCCCTGTTCCACCCCCTTCCCCAAGGTCCCGTCCCTACCTCTTCTCTGCCTCCTCTACAGAGCATCAAGCATGCTGCCACTCATCCCCCTCCCCCTCGCAAAGGCCATCAGCTGATTGGCGCAGAGAAGGAGAGGAGGAGTGGCAGGAAAGCACCATGCTGAGGGAAGAAGCGGGGGAGGGGGAAGCTGCCGCAGGACCAAGCTTCTGCCTCCTGCCCCCGCAGGGGAGAGCGGTGGGCGGGGGGGCTGAGTGGGGCTGGGGGCCGGGACCGCAACAGGCAGCAGTGTGCCACTCAAAATCGGCTTGCGTGCCGTGTTTGGCATGCGTGCCATAGGTTGCCGACCCCTGTTGTAGCATATAAAGGCCCCAGCCCAATTGCACTGGGCACTATGGAAACTTATAATAAAGAGACAGTCCCTGCTCCACAGAGCTTACAGTCTATGGCTATGTCCCTGATTTGTACACCATGCAGAAGGGATCTAGGAGTTTAATCTTGAAAGGTGTCAAGTGTCTCTTGCCGGGTGCTGAGCCCTTAACTTCCATTGACTTAAATGGATCTTGGGAGGGGCACTCAGCATACTGCATGATAAGGGCTTATTATGGATTAGTACTCTACATGGGTCATGAAATTCTATCTCCTGAACAAAATACATCCTAGCATCCTTTTTTTCCCCTGCCAGACCAGTCTCAGCAACAGGGACTGGAGTTTGTGGAAGTTAAGCTTAGAGTTCTAGGTGAGCCCTCCAATCACCTCAGAGCTCCCCGTTTGCCAGTCCCAAACTACAGCACTGCTTCTCCTCAGCCTTGTATTCCCCCTCCACTGAGGGGAATAGTCTCTGGTTTTTGCTTTGTACAAAAGGTCTCTGGTGACATATCCCAAGGTCCATTGTCTGCTTTCTGAAGAGGATGATTCTGATTGTCATAAGTTCAGCTGCCATAACAGCAACTCCAATGAGAAGACTACCATAACTTTCATCAGGCCAGACACACTCATTGCCTCAACATGCTGCTGTCATAATCTTTCTCTAAAAGGTGTCATGTAAGGTGTCATATGTGAACCAGTATCACGCTGGTCATTAATATTATCGCGTGACGTATGCACGGGTGGTGTATAAAGAATTATAGATGTGTGCTGGAAATCTGTTCTTAAAAGGTGTCTTGCAAGCAGTGCATAACCTCACTCTGTCCTAGTCAAAGGACTGTTGTTTCGCCTGCTTTCCTGCCTCTCCAATGTAGCCCGAGCCAGGTAATATCTCAGAGGACAATGAAAAGTATATCTACATGTAAGATAAACAGAGCCATTAAGCTAAATGAATGATGGGGAAACCCGTTTAACAATCACAACAGGGGATGGAGCTTGAACCCCCAAGAAGCCATCTTTGCTCTTGAAACAGACACAACAGACTTTGGGAAATATAACCAGCGGCAGAAAGCCATTTTGGCATCCATCACTGAGAGGATGATGAGTACAACATCCTTCAAGCCTTTGAAAACTGGGTCCTGCTAGCCTGGAAGGCAAGAGTTGCTGGCGTTAATGCAAGTGAGAAACCTACTTAGACAAAGATTGTACCTTACTGAAATTAAGTTTTAGTGACTAGAAAGTGTTTTGTTTTACTTGTAACCAAACCTGTCTCTTCTTTCTTGTTATCACATAAATACCTCTTCTTTGTTAATAAACATACTCTTGTTTTATTACAAAGCCATCTCAGTGTTGTATATTTACTGAAGGGTGAACTCTTCAGCTAAACTCACAGGCTGTGTGTTCTGTCTCTTTGGAGGCAGCAAATTTAGGAACTTCTGTGAGTATCCAGCTAGAGGGACTGGACACTGCAGGGGAGATGGTTCTGAGGAGACTCGGGATTGGAAGGAGTGTTGGCTGTTACTCCCTGCAAGAAGTAACCCCCAGGCTGGTGGCAGCCAGGGTTGAGGCCATTGTGCTGTGTGAGCAGGCTGCTGGTGTCTGGGCTCTGAGCCAAAGCTGCACAGCACAGAAACACCCAGAGTTACAGGGCAGGTGTTGACAGAACCACTTACCAGTTTGAGTGAAACCCCAAAGCATCACCAGAATATTTTCTTCTGGAGTCCCTGCTGCAAGTGGGACTGTATATATCCCTCACCTGCATCTACACCCCACATCCCTGGCTCTTCAAGATAAGACTGGCAGGGCTCACTAACAGTTGGTAAGCCCCAGAGGAGTGGTGTTATATAATGTCAGAGAAATGAATGAGAGTATTCCTTGTCTCTCCTATTGATCTTAATATTAAGTATGAGAATAGGAAAGATGAGGAATTTTTCTCAGTTTGGAATATATTGGGGAAAAGGAAATGTGCTGTTGGAGAAAATCAGGACATATTTACCTAAGTTTTACAGAGATGGTATTACTCCAAGCCAAAAGATACTAAAAGGAAAAGAGACTTCACTGAGACATTGACTGCAAATAGAATCTATTCTATGGGATTCATTCACAGAATTCAAAAGGTCACAATGGATCTTAAATACAAACTGAAATGTGCTTTTATGAGACTTCTGGACGACACGGTTGATAGAGGAATAACAGAACTGTGGCTTAAGAATATATAGTCATAACCTGTTTGTTTTTAAATCTGTAATCACTACAGCTAAAAGTGAAAGAAGAGAAGAATCACATTATTTTCCAGACTAACTTAATAGAATCACAAAGAGCCTCATAAGCAAGTGAAGGCCAATTGCTTAGATCTGCTTTTTCAGAGTAACCACACTATATAGCTTTTGAGACATATCACTGCCCCTGACAGGAGTATTTCAAAGAATGACATCCCTGTGTCAGGTTGGTTGATTGGCTAAGTCTGGCTATTATAGGCTGGGCAATCTACATTCTTCACCAGAGACTCTAGGGCATTTCTATGAGATACCTGTAGCCATGATATTTCAGGGCCATAAACAAATTAATATCAACAGATGCCTGCAAAAGGTGACACCAAATGCTACTGCCATTCATTGTCCTTCTTTGAGTTTGCTACTTTTTGGCCTTGGAAAAATCTTGATCGTTTTCTCTGCTAACATGCTGCTGAAATGAGCAATGCCTTTAGACTGCACCACCATCTCTCTCCTTTTCTTTTACAACTTTTTATACATTTTTATTTGTCTGTTATGATTTGGATAACTGCTGTGCTGTTTCTTTAAATTATTGCTTTCAGGATGAAGAGGATCCTGCTATAAACCCCACAGTATTTTAGGTTGTTACATTGCTTTTTATATATTGAATGGCTTGCTTTTCATCATAGTGATACATTTATAGTACTGTATATTAAAATTAGATGGATTTAATTTTAAACCAACATTCCAAATGCGTTTCCCTGTGTATATGACGTGTAGACATTTTTAGACAAAGCAATATCTACCATTAAACACATGTACTAAGTATGTAATATACATACAGTTCATGCATTATATTTGATGGGCCAGATTCTGTTCTCACTGAAGTCAGTGTATGTGACACCGAGGGCTTGTCTACACTTAAAATGCTACAGTGTTCAGCGCTGCTGTAGCATTTCAGTTTAGACACTACCTATGCTGACAGAAGGGGTTTTCCCATTGGCATAGGTAATCCACCTCCCTGAGAGGCAGTAGCTAGGTAGACAGAAGAATTCTTCCATTGACCTAGCACTGTCTATCTGAAGACTTAGGTCGGCATAACAGCACAGCTTAGGGGTGTGGATTTTTCACACCCCTGACCAAGGTAGTTAAACCAGTCTAGTGAAAGGTTGACTCACTGTTCTGTGCACGTGGCAAGTATCCCCACCTGGGTCAAACTGAGGAGATTATTAGTTAAGGACTGGAAAATGAACCAATTCACAAGGTGATTCAGCTCCTCAGCTGAGGACAGTTAAATGAGAGGCAGGAAGAAGAGGGGGAAGGCCAGAAGGAAGGGGCAAAGAAACTCAGGATCACAGGGAGTTGAGATCTCCCCCTTCTCACCCTGTGCCTTGGGAGAAGGTAAAAGTCTCATATTGTGGAGGCACAAGGACTTGTCTAGAACACTGTAAAGAAAGCCCTCGGTGCTGAACTTGCCACAGGAGGATATGAGGACTGGTGCAGAGAAGAATCCAGGGTAACGAACCCCTGCCCTGCGACAGTGTAAATCTAGAATAACTCCACTGACTCCTCTGCATCTATGTTGGCATAACCGTGGTCAGAATTGGGCCCCGTTTGCATATTTCATAGGGTACATAACAGTTTGAAAAGCCCTTTGGGATCTTTCTGGGTTTGTACATCTATCTAATGCACCAAAAGACTCGCCACCTTTTTTTATCACAATTGCACTCAGCTTAAGCACCAAAACTGAAACCCACTCACCGGGAAGGACTTTCTGTAAGGGCATTCTCCAGGAGATGGCCTCAGTTTTGGAAGTAGCTTCCTTCCTTGGTCAGACAGAACCTGCAAGCACATGAGTTATCCTCCCTCTCATCAGCAAGAGCCCAGTGGAGCTGTGCAAAAATGTCACTATGGAACCTAAAACCCCACCAAATCTTTCTGGCTTGGGGTGTCTTAGCAATTGGAAAATCCCTCTAGTGTCACAAATCTCCATCCAGTTTTTAGCAAGCCTCATTTGCCAAAGTTCTTGCTGAGTTTTTTTTTTTTAATTATTATTATTCATTTGATGGCTGGGTGGGGTGGGAGGTGGTTCTGCTTCGATGTGCCAATATGTCAACTCTGGTCTTGCCTAGCTTTGTGGGAAGACTTGTTGAGGGTCTGTGAGGATGTATTTTGTGAGCGCAGACATCTAAATTGTAGTGTGTGTGTGTGTGTGTGTGTGTGTGTGGAGGGGGAGGATTTGAAACTTTAACCAAGTTTTCTGTTTATTCAAAATGTTAATTAGTCATTGAAGTTCAATAAGTGTTAACAGCAAACAGAAAATAAAGAACTCTGAACAGTCTAGCTAAAATTGCTTAATTACACTCTCTTGGTTCCAGTGATATCATTTGATTAGTTCCCCTGTGACAGTAATCTTGCAGGCTAGACAGAGCCTGAATTTCTAAACTTAAAAATAAAAGGGAGGAGGACCAGTATAAGTTCAGGCTTTCTTTAAATACGTGTTTTAAGGGGGTGGGAGGTAGCCCTTTTTTGGGGTGTGTGTCACTTTTAGCATCTTTTGTGCACATCTTCCCTGCTATGTATTAGGGAAAATAGATTTTTTTCTCCCTCATCTTAAATTCCACTTCTGCCATCAGATCTTAACAGAACAATCTTTATGCTCATGCAGGCAAACATTAATGCCTCCCATTGAAATCAGTAGGTCTCTGTATGGACTCGAGGGCCTGCTTGATGACTGCAGGATCCGGGCAGAGGAACTGAAATCTAAGTTGGTCATTTCCTTACCTGGTTTATTTTTGGAGGTCACGAGACAAGACCGTTTTAAAATTGTAAATCAAGATATAATTTTAAGTAAAATTAAAGGCATAAGCACCTCTCAAGATCATCCCTAAAGCAGACAAATGAAACTAGATAGTCTTCTGATTATAAAAAAGTTGATTGGATCTGGCATTTAGAATAGCTATGAAAGAGTTGTAATGGACTGTTTCTTTACAATTACTTATGGACAGCCCTCCTTTGCTTGCTTTTATAGAGTTTCACTATGATACCATTGTTCCACATAATCAAACAACCACATAAAATGGGATGATTTAATTTGCTATTTCCATTGAATCAGGTTCTGGAAATGGAACAGTTTTCTCTTTCTTTCCTTCACACACACCCTCTTTCTTAAAAAGAATGCAACACCACCCCAGACAGAATATTGCTTTGAGCAGATTATTCCAGAAGTGCTAAAATTGCTCCATTTTGCAGTTTTTATTCAATTTCAAAGTTCACATTTAAAAGGCTTCTCTGTACAAGATAGAATTATGTCTGAGGCTGCCTTCTCCCTTTTAAAAGAAGGTCCAATTGCTGAACAATGTATCCTATTCATAAAGGGGATATTACATTTTTCCTAAATAGCTTCCTCAGGAACAACTATTACCATTCAGTAGTGAATTAATTAAGTTGGAAACTTTTTCAGGGCCTATATTGTGAATCTTCTGGCAAACTGATAGGCTTATAAATCTTAAATCACTGGGGTTACATTAGATATCTCTAGAGTAGAATCTGTTGTTTGAAAAGTTTTTTCGCCTCTTCTATTTTTTTTACTGCGGCTGAAACTTGGAAGACTTTTAAAGGCTTTAAATATGAGGAGAATAAATAATGGAGGCAGAGCTAGTGCATTTGTGAAGCTCGCTCATTGTATGCAAATCTTTTATATCTTTTAACACCAAAGAAATGCAGGGAAAGCTGAGATGTCATATTATATACAAACTCACATACAAACAACTATATCTTTTGGCAGTGGATTCACCTCTAAAATCTTTATGATACTTGTAAATCCTTGTAATGATGACCTGAGAGACATTATTAGTAGATCCTGAATCATAAATTTTATGAAGCCACCCATCAAGAAGCTTCTTTGCTGTCTAGCTTCAGAGTTGGACTGTAAAATCTGGAGACATGAACTGAATGATGGATAGCTGATTGAGGACAGCTAATTAAAAGATAGTCGAATTCTCTAAAACGTACAAAAAATCATTAAAGGTAGGAAGGGTAAGTGACCAGAGCCTTTAATTCCACATACATTTTCTGTAGACAATAGAGTAAGCAACAGTCATCTGAGCTGGAAGGGGAAAAAAAAAAAAGAATGGGATTTTGATAATGCAGCTTGTAACAGTGCTTGAAACCTCCAATGAATTTAATACCACTGGGAATCAATTCTGTGCTGGATCTGTAGGTTCCTGTATCCAGTTTGTCTGATGATTGACAGTCATATCGATGAAAGCATTTCGTGACTCATGCATGATTGATAGCCAGCCATCAGGAGGAAATAAAGCACAACCTTTCTGCAGCCAAAGAACAAAAGAAAAAATGTTTTTTCTAATCTCCATTAATTTTAGTCACTGATACGTTTTGCTTTCTCATTTAGAAAGGCTCGATGTATTTACAAAGACTGAAAGCAAAACTTAAATGAAACAAAGGCAAAACCCCCTTTGTTCTATGAGAGTCTATGTTGTTTGTATTCATGCCTCCCTGATCAGTACGATAGTAACAAACCAGAACAAAAGGTTGGAAGAGCAAGAAAGAAAGAGCTCAAACCACTAAGCATTAAAATGATTCTGAAGAAAGGCTGAATGTCTCAGGGGTCTGGTAGTGGGATACACAGTTTTCATTAATAGATGGGGTTCAGATTCTAGTCCAAGTCAATAATGACTGAAAAGTTGTTACCATCTGATGGTTATAATTGGTGCCTGTGAAATGAATATCATAGTCTCATTTGAGTTTCTATCCGACCCCAGGAGAAAAAACACCTCCATGATCCAACAGCATGATTGACACTGAGGCTTTGTCTATACTAGCACTTTTGTTGGCAAAACTTTTGTTGGTCGGGGTGTGAAAAAACATCCCCTGATTGACATAAGTTTCACCGACAAAGGCACCGGTGTGGACAGCGCTATGTCGGTGGGAGATGCACTCCTCTCCGTTTGTTGCGGGTGGTTTCTCCTGCCGGCATAGAGCGGCTACATGGAAGACCTTACAGCTGTGCTGTGTCCCTATAAGGTCTGTACTGTAAACATAGCTTAACTAGCTGGGAGACTCGGTGCAAGCAAAAGACTGAATGGGTCTGGTGAACTAACTCACCCTTAAAAGTGGTCCCTTCAAATCCGGATATAGTTGGGGAGCGTGGGAAAGCTTTACAGGGTTGCTTCTCACACAGTACTTGTTACGTGGTGAGGAAGATGACTTCAGTTTTCAAGATTGTCCATGTAGCAACTGTAATTAGCAGTCAAACCAGACAAAAATGAAGGGGGGGGATCTTTAAAGTTTGACATACTCCCTATTTTAATTAAAAATCTCATTCATACTGGCATGGAATTCATGAAAGTTATCATGATTCCAGAAATTCATCCCTTTATTATCTGGACTGCTTTGAAAAATGCATATTTTGAATTTAACATAAAAGGCACAGAACAAAATATGAGTTAAGCAGCAAGCTCTAATAGGGCTTGAGTTACTGTGCATTAATCCATACTGGATAAATCTCATAAGAAACATAAGAACATAAGAAAGGCCGTACCAGGTCAGACCAAAGGTCCATCTAGCCCAGTATCCTGTCTACCGACAGTGGCCAATGCCAGGTGCCCCAGAGGGAGTGAACCTAACAGGCAATGATCAAGTGATCTCTCTCCTGCCATCCATCTCCACCCTCTGACAGACAGAGGCTAGGGACACCATTCCTTACCCGTCCTAGCTAATAGCCATTAATGGACTTAACCACCATGAATTTATCCAGTTCTCTTTTAAACTCTGTTATAGTCCTAGCCATCACAACCTCCTCAGGTAAGGAGTTGCACAAATAGACTGTGAGCTGCGTGAAGAAGAACTTCCTTTTATTTGTTTTAAACCTGCTGCCTATTAATTTCATTTGATGACCCCTAGTTCTTATATTATGGGAATAAGTAAATAACTTTTCCTTATCCACTTTCTCCACATCACTCATGATTTTATATACCTCTATCATATCTCCCCTTAGTCTCCTCTTTTCCAAGCTGAAGAGTCCTAGCCTCTTTAATCTCTCCTCATATGGGACCCGTTCCAAACCCCTAATCATTTTATTTGCCCTTTAAAATTGGCGTTACATTAGCTAACTTCCAGTCATTGGGTACAGAAGCCGATTTAAAGGACAGGTTACAAACCTTAGTTAACAGTTCCGCAACTTCACATTTGAGTTCTTTCAGAACTCTTGGGTGAATGCCATCTGGTCCCGGTGACTTGTTAATGTTAAGTTTATCAATTAATTCGAAAACCTCCTCATTTTTTATCTCAAATGGTTTGGTGGTTTAATTCAGTTCAGATAATGTTCACCCAGGCCAGGTAAGAGGCCTCTCTATGGAAGTCACAAAGCTCATGAGATTAGAAGAAAGTAGTGTGTCCCAGAAAAGACCCTTAGGTCTGCTAAGAAGTGAGCAGATTTTCAGCAAAGGTAGAAAACTTTTTAGTAGGGAAGACAAGTAATTTTCAGAACTTTCTGAAACTCCATAATTGTTCTGCTTTGGTTATCTCTGTGGGCTGTTTGGGCTCACTGAGCTTTTCCGGAGTTTCCTTTTTCCTAATTTACAGAGAATTGTTAGTATCTCTCTCATGACATTCGGGATACATTTATACTGCAATAGAAAACCACAGCAATGAGTCTTGGAGTCTGGCTCAATTGATTTGGACTCACAGGCCTTGGGCTGTGGGGCTAAAAATTGCAGTGTAGACCTTTGGGCTCAGACTGGAGCCTGGGGTCTGAGACCCAGTGATTGGGGTGGGTCTCAGAGCCCGAGCTTGAATGTCTACACTGCAAGTTTTAGCCCCGCAAGCCTGAGTAAGTTGCCCTGGGACAGCTGTGGCTATGCTGCAGGTCTTTTATTGCAGATGTACCTTCTGACGCTGACCAGGACCTGGGGTAGTGCACTATAACTCCCCAAAGTAAAATACTTGGCAAAGAGACACTACACGCAAGCATGTGCCTCATGGTTTGTGCTGAGCTGTTGGCAGAAGGAGGTATAAAGGGATGTCTGTTTTTTGATCATATAGACCAAATCAGAGTGTTGTAATCTGGTGCACTGAACAAGGGAAAAAAATGTTCTTTAAAAGTATAAGGGAGGAAGGTTTGTCTTGTGCTTAAAGAACAGGACCTTACACCATGTGTAGTCATTTAGGCCCCAACAATGAACCAATTCCATCAATTTATTGACATAACCAAATGCCATTGAAATCAATCAGACAAGGTGGCTGAGGTAATATGCAAATCAAAGGCATTTAAGCATATGCTTAACTTCAACACTGCCTGAGTGCTCTGCTGAATTGGGACCTTATTCCTGTGCAAAGTGGGTGTAGAATGACTTGACAGTATTTCATACTGACTATTCACATGTGTAGATGACTATACCAGCTGCCTTGTGGTGGAGAATCTTAGATTGTTTTTCTCCCTTTGCCACACACTTCCTATGTGACCACTCTGTACTTCAGTTTCCACCTCTGTAAAATGGGGATAGTACTTCTCATCCTCTAGGTGAAATGTGGTGATTTGTTCATTAACGTTTCTGAGGAGCTTTGAGATCCTCAGATGGAAGGCACTAAACTGGGCAGCGTTTTATTATTGGGTCAGAATCTCTGCTATGTACTAGCTGCTTTGTGCTGTTCTGAAAAGCAGCCATAAACCCCATCTTAACTGGCCAGTTACAGTGTGTTTACGGCTGCTTTGTGTTGCCAGAGTGCCACAAGGCAGCCGGAGCATACCCATGACTCTGGCCCAGTATCTTCAGCAACCAGTGATAAAAAGCATCTCTGGTTACTATATTTAACAGATGGAGGATGAATTCCACCAGAGGCAAGGGAATTCTTCCTTTACTTTCCTCACTTCAATTCAATAACTATTTTTGGAGCTCGTCCTGTACTCCTCATGCATCCCCCTGATTGGGTGTGTGAAGAATGCAGGATGAGATCCTAAATACATTCATCCATGTGCACGCGCTCTCTCCCTCTGTCTCACTCACACAAAATGATTTTAAACCTCCTAGCTTTCCACTGTGAAAACCAGCGTATGGCAGAAGAGTGGAGCCAATAATAATTATATAATGAAGACACTAAAAAAAGTTAGCTTACTGATAACTTCCTAATTTTCCTTAATTGAAAAGACAGTCGTATTGACTGTAATGCAAATGAATCTTCTATGATGCTGCCTTTTGAGACCCCTATAATGTCTAAAGCCAGGACTAGCTTTTCACTTTCCTTTCTGTTGAATCTACACTGGCTATCGCTCTGCAGGAAGCCTCTTTGAAGTAGCTGCATCTATAGGTGAATCTAATTTTCTTCTTGAATGAGACACCATATTTAATTTCTAAATAGATAAGTTAAACTTCACAATACGATACCGTCCTACCTAATTCCAGTAGCTCTTGTGGATACGTTAGAAAGACAATGCTGTGGCAAATCAGTTCTGATCAGGTACAGTGGGTATAGTACAGTATGTTGACACTATAGTTTGGCATGGAATATTAATAGGCTTGAACAGAATTTGATTTTAATTTTTAAAATTTTTTTATGGACATCATTTATTTTTAAGCATTTAAAATTATTGATTTGAATTGTATACTTGTGTGAAATTATGGGGTTAAGCATTTTTTTCTATTTTATCTATGTACTTGTCCACAGTTGGGGGAAGTTATGGTGTGTGTGTTTCAGACAATAATTACTTAATGACAGATGTTGAGATTCAAAAATTCAAAAGTTTTATAATCATTAAAACACAAATTGTCAAAATACACAAAGTAAATATCCTTAAATCAAACTCTTAAGTTCTCAAGCAGTATTTTTCTTATTTTGCCTATCTGTAAATTTTGATGATTACCTATGGAGTTTTTGTTATTTGTTTGTGTATGGTGAAATCAACGTTTAGCGACATTTCCCTATACAAATCCAATCCTTCCAAGCCTATATATTGTTAACACTAGTAGAAGTCTAAATTGAATAGCTCTGCTCTATCGGTAGAATGAGCTGAGCTGTGATACCTAATCTGTACAACTCCCAAACTTTGGGGAAGCTGAGATTTGGATGTGAATCTGAAAACAAATATTGAGGTCAGACTGAGCAGTGTGGCCTAGTGAACTGAACACTGGAGTGGGCTTAGAAGATCTAGGTCTGGCTCTGCTAGTGGCTGTTAGATGACCTTAGGCAAGGTGCTTCAACGCTTTGTGCCTCAGTTTCCCCTTCTAGAAAACAATACTGGACTTCTTTTGTAAAGTGCATTGAGACCTACTGATGAAAAGCATTCCATAAGAGCTAGGTATTATTTATTATCTCCAGTTAAAATGTGTATTAATCAAATCATCCTCCTGGTTCTGCTTCTTTTTAAGATTAAAGTAGATGAGTGAGCATGGTGAGTGTTAAAAGGATCAATGAGAGAGAGCTGGTAGAAAATGCCAATTAATTTTCATGGGAATTAAAAAATAATGTTTTTCAGTGAAAAACTGAAACCTATTTGGTTTTGTTTTTTCCCCCAGAAATTGATATTGGTGTTTAAAAAAAATAATAATAATTAAACACTGAAAATTTTTACCCAACGCTTTTCAGTTTTTATTTTGTAGTTGAATTTCAATCAAAATGAACATTTTCCATGAAAAATGTTTTGACAGTTTTTTTGGACCACTTCTAGTCACGTAATGAGGGAGAGGGGTACCGCAAAGTAGAGTAGAAAGTCAGGAGTAAGGGAGGATTAGCTATGAGGAGGAGAAGGAGGGAAATGGAGGGCAGGAATATGGAGCAAAGACAGGGAGATAAGTGAAAGGAGCAAAGAACTTAGATACTACAGCAAAAGTCACTTTTGAAATACCGTAGGGTTTGTCCTGCAAACATTAATGTGAATAACTGTAATCACCGACTCTCTTGAGGAATGATGATTTCCAATGAAACATTGAAATAACTTTTAGCATTTGATTTCCTTGTTGGCTTTGTTTAAAAGACTAGTAGCAACACAAAGATGGGAGAAAGATATTGGTGCATTGACCTGAATCTACAATCATTTATCTCGCACATTCAAAGAAACACACCAATACATTGTGGGGGAAAAAAGGCAGCCAAGTCTAACGCTGACAGACCCCAGTCATTGGGCCCAGGGATCAAACCTGGGCCCTCTTGTGCTAAATACATAAGCCTCTATTGCCTGAGCTAATACACACCTCTCTTTTAGTCAAGGTTGTAGCAGGCTCATCAATCTCTGGCTGGTCTAGCTACCACTAGAGGAGGACAAAGTACACAAGCCACCTCCTCAGGAAATGTTATTTATGAGTCACCAGAAAAAAATCATACCCTTGATATTCAATACAAATATACTGATAACAAAAAGCACTGAAACATTTTGGACCTGATTCTCCATTGCCCTGCGCCTTGCGTTGTTTCTGACACCAGTGCAAACTGGATGTGAAATGCTACCTATAATGGTAACTCCTTGCACTGGTATTAATGATTACACAAGGTGTTGAGGCAATGGAAGTTCAGGCCCTTTGATTTAAAGGGTATCACTTAGCTGTTCTCCTGCTTGCTTTTCTTTGGGGATGGTACAGTATGGATGTAATCAGAGTCAGTGATGAACGTTCTCCTCTGCAAAGTTTCCTTACCCGATTTGGTTTTAAATTCACGCCACCATTTTCTTGTTCTCTGTTGGGAGGAGGGTCAACTAATGTTTCAGGTCCACTCTGTCTTGATCATTCCACATCCTTTATTTATAAGGGTAAGTAGCAGTAAGTAATCAGAACATAGTTCTAGTTCATAGCATGAAGAGAGAGAAAAATGTACGAAACTATCTGAGATGTGTTTGCATGGGTTTGGGAGGGGGACCTTACTTTGTGGTTCATTTTTTAAGATGAAGGGCCTGTTTTATGGAAATGGTGTGTGCTGAGATACAGAAATTATGCAAAGAAAGTTTTAAAAAACAGGTAATAAATTGTTTCTTCTGAATTTTCAGCCCTTTTCTCTCATACGAAAAAGGACTTGGTCACCTCTTATTTATAGACATTGAAGAAGAATATAAATCACCAAAAAATGAAGTCATGAAGAAAGGGGGTAGGAGAACAGCCCCAGAAATGTATTCTTGAACACAAAGAAAAATTATAAAAATGAATCTGTAATTTACTGCAGCTCAGAGGCAGCAGTAACTAATACACTGAAATTTACCCATTTTATGCATCTATTTTGCTTGCTTTACTATTCTACTGTTCATAAAAAGAGCATTTATTTCAGCAACTGTCATGTCACTTGGCATTTATGTGATTTCTGAGCTATGGGTGAAAAATGCACATTTTTTCCAGTTTCCAATTTTTATTGGAAAGTTATTTATTTTACAAACTAATATCAAAGTGATTTGTTCTATATAACTTGTTTCACTGTCCTATTTTTATTACTTTCATTCTTATCGCCTGAGAATCAGGATCATAAATCATTTGTTTTTATTTACTTTTAAAATCCTGTTCCCTGTAATGGGATGTGTGTTCCATCTTCTTTACATTGGTATCTTAATGTCATTTAACCATTAACTGAGAGATTAAAATGAGTGTTTTTGCCTTAGCTCATGTACGACATGCTTCGGATTGTTCAATGGAGAGTACTCTTTATTAGTCATTACCTTATGTACACAGATTGCCATGTGTCACCTTGTTCCCCCTCCATTATTATTTATGGACTGCACTAGCCCCAGTCAGGGATCAGGGCCTCTTTTAGATAGGTACTGTACAAACACGGAACAAAAACAGGATCCTGATCTCATTTGGGCCTACAATTTAAAGTGTATAAGAGGAGAGACAATAAGAACATACCATAAATAGGGGAAACAGAAGGTGATCATGAAAAACAGCATGAAACCGTGGGTTGTTCCACAGAAGGATTCAAAGGCAGACTAGGAGGTGGTTTGCTGATACTTCTGGGAAGCATGAGAAGCAGAATTTTGGTATTGAGTTATCAAGCATGGTGATGGTGCTGCTGAATATCTCTGCATTCCTTAGAGTCGTACCCTGAGTACCCCTTTATTTAAAATACATAACTATGTGTGTGTGTGTACACAACCCGTGGCAGCAAGCCAGGCCATGTTGACAGTCTTGGGCTCACACTCCAAAAATAGCACTGTAGAAGAAAGCGCTTTGTAGTTGCAGCTCGGGCTGGAGCTCAAGCTCTGATATCCATCCCCATCCTTAGGCTTCAGAGCCTGATCTCTAGCCCAAACAGCCACATCTACATAGCTCTCTTTAGCATGGTAGCATGAGCCTCAATCTGTCAACCCGGGCTGGAAGGCTTGCTGATGCAGCTGTGTAGATATACTCTGAGACTTAACTTGTTCGGAGGAAAGCCTCAAGTTTTTAATAAGCTGCTTGCTTATCTGCTCCTTCCATACAGTTACAGCTAGAGCTGGCCAGGAAAAATTTAGATGAAACATTGTTCGTCAGAATTTCCTGATCAGTTGAAATTGAAACATTCTGTGGGACCGTGTCAATTTTGTAATCAGACACCAGGCAAGGCTTGATAATTACCCTGTTCTGTTCATTCCCTTTGAAGTATCAGGCATCAGCCACTGTCAGAAGTCAGGATACCAGGCTAGATGGATCATTGGTCTGACCCAGTATGGCCGTTCTTAGGTTCTCTTGACAGCCTGCACACCTGGCTCTTTGGCACCTCACCAGGCATGCTGCTGGGGGCCCAGGCTCATGGCTTCATAGGCACTGACTTTTGGTTTTGCTGGTGGGTGCTTTTGAAGAGGTGTGTGTTTGGGGGTGGGGGGCGGGGGCTTTGCCAGTTTTGGGAGGAGGCTATTTTCAGCGTATTTATACACTTTTTATATTCTATTTATTGAATATGCATCTATCATTGGTATCTTTACTATTTTAATAATGATTAAATTGTTATGAACCACATCATTACATTATCATGAATTACAGTATATTAAAATTAGGGCTGTCAAGTGAGTAAAAAAGTTAATCATGCTGTTAAACAATAATAGAATACCATTTATTTAAATATTTTTGGATGTTTTCTACATTTTCAAATGTATTGATTTCAGTTACAACACAGAATACAAAGTGTACAGTGCTCACCTTATATTTATTTTTATTACAAATATTTGCACTGTAAAAAAACAAAAGAAATAGTATTTTTCAATTCACCTAATACAAGTACTGTAGTGCAATCTCTTTATCATGAACATTGAACTTACAAATGTAGAATTATATAAAAAAACCTGCATTCAAAAACAATGTAAAACTTTAGAGCCTATAAGTCCACTCAGTCCTACTTCTTGTTCAGCCAATTGTTCAGACAAACATGTTTGTTTACATTTGCAGAAGATAATGCTGCCTGCTTCTTGTTTATAATGTCATCTGAAAGTGAGAATAAGCATTCGTATGGCACTGCTGTAGCTGGGGTTGCAAGATATTTATGTGCCAGATGCACTAAAGATTCATATGTCCCTTCATGCTTCAACCACCATTCCAGAGGACATGTGTCCATGCTGATGATGGGTTCTGCTCGATAACAATCCTAAGTAGTGTGGACCGACACATGTTCGTTTTCAGCATCTGAGTCAGATGCCACCAGCAGAAGGTTGATTTTCTTTTTTGGTGGTTTGGGTTATGTAGTTTTCTCATCGGAGTGTTGCTCTTTTCAGACTTCTGAAAGCATGCTCCACACCTCATCCCTCAGATTTTGTAAGGCACTTCTGATTCTTAAACCTTGGGTTGAGTGTTGTAGTTATCTTTAGAAATCTCACATTGGTACCTTTTTCACATTTTGTCAAATCTGCAGTGAAAGTGTTCTTAAAACGAACAACATGGGTCATCAGCTGAGATTGCTAGAACATGAAATATATGGTAGAAAGTGAGTAAAGCAGAGCAGGAGACATACAATTATCCCCCAAGGAGTTCAGTCACAAATTTAATTAACACACTATTTTTTTAATGAGTGTTCATCAGCATGGACAGCCCTAATTAAAATTATTGCTATCACCTACTAGCTGTCTTCACTAACATCCCAGTTTAAAGACATTACATCTCACTGTAGCTTTCTGGATAACTGTCAGCAATCTTATCTACATCTAGTTCCCTGGTATGGTCTTGATGCACATTAAAGACAGCTACATTATTCAGTTGCATCTGTCCCATTGATGTCTGGAGATAACTTTTAAGTCTTCTGAAGCTGGAGAATGAGTGTTCCGCAGTTCAGGATGATACAAGCACAGCGAGGAGGATTTCTTGATAAATTTGCAGTACTCTGGAAGCATATTGCTTCCAGAATACTGCAAATGACTCCAGAATCTCTTTCTTGATGGGTAACAGCTCATTTAGATCCCATTATTTTGTATGTATAGTTGGGATTATATTTTGCCATATGCCTTACTTTGCATTTAACATTGAATTTCATCTGCCATTTTGTTGCCAAGTCACCCAGTTTTGTCAGATCCCTTTATAACATTTTGCAGTTAGCTCTGGACGTAACTTGAGTAATTTTTGTATCATCTGTAAATTTTGCCACCTCACTGTTTACCTCTTTTTTGCAGATCATTTATGAATACGTTGAACAGCACAGCTCCCAGTACAGGCCCCTGGAGGACACCATTATTTATTTTTCTCCATTCTGAAAATGAACTATTTATTCTTACCCTTTGTTTCCTATCTTTTAACTGGAGTATCTGGCAATGTTTTCAGGATCATCTAAGGATCGTTAATTCAATTTAATGACAAACCTTTTGTTATCTTAATCACCCTGCCTCTGTTTATGAACAAACTCCCTACCCCCAAGCTGTTAGCAGCACAGAACTTATTACATTCCACACTCAAGCTCCATCTGGGGCTAGGACATGCCCTGTGAGCAGACCTCAGTTACAAAACTATGGCTTGTGGGTGCTGAGTACCCCCTATTTTTTTCCGTGGGTGCTTGTGCCCTAGACCACCCATGGTGTCGGCACCTATGCATGGTTTCTTGGCAGCTGGGCTCCCATGGTCCCCTGCACTGGGGAGCCAGCCAGAAGGAATTCTAGTAGAGCTGGGGAAAGAACAGTAATTCTCTGCCTGGCCAGACTTGCAAGCAGTAAAATAATTGCTACTTGTGGATACCAAAAGAATGTACTCTTATCTTAGACAAACTGAACAGCTAGATATTGTCTATGTCTATGTCTACACTACCGTGATAAGTCAGCCTGTGCTATGCAGCGCCAGGTACGTGAATAACGTAGCTGGAGTCGACATACCTTAGGTCGAGTTACTGCGGGGTCTGCACTTTACTCTTCTCGTCGGAGGTAGAGTACAGGGTTCGACTGGAGAGTGATCTGCAGTTGATTTGGTGGGTCTTTACTAGACCCGCTAAATCGACCACCAGTGGATCGATTTCAGAGCATCTATCCCCTCTGTAGTATAGACCTGCCTTAATATTCAAGCCAGGTGGTGCTGCTGCTTAGGTATAAGAGAATATCTTTGTGTGTGTATGTTCAGGATGCAAAAATGTGAGAGGTCTGAATCCATTAATCAAATCTCTGGAATAGTCACCATGGTTTCACAGAGTGTGCTTTTCTCATCGCCTCACATCCCATCTTTACCAGCATTTTAAAATTTTTACACAAGGCAAAGGGCAGTGGAGAATCAGGCCCTGAGAGGAAGAGACTGTTTTGTTTCTCAATATTGATCCCTTTATCCAATTAAAGAATGACATTGACAAGTTTGAAGGTAATTCTTCTTAATCCTCCCTTGGCAGAAAGTTGGTGGCTGTGACATCAAACCTTCTGGAGGTGCTCTGAGGGAAACCATGCCATCTCCTCCCTTGCAGGCAGCTCCTAAGTTCTTCCCCCATTGGTAGCACTCAGTGTGGGTAGGACAACAGCCTATCCACAGCACTCTTAGAGGGGAGGCAGGCCGCTTTGCTAGTGTAAATCAATTTAGCTCCACTGATGTCACAGCCAGCATTCTTTAAGGGAAGGTTCCACAAATGGAAGAGGTCACTTGTGAAACCTCAGCTGATGAAAGGCTTGTGGCTTCCCTAAAGCACTTTGCCCTCTGGCACATTTTTGATGGCAAGCCACAGAGAGCAGCAGTAATGAGTCCTCTTCCACCACAGTAGCAAAAGGTGAGGGGAGACTTACCTACTACACCTCTGACCCCCTTCATGGCCTCCTTGAGGACATGCTTCTTATCTGTCACCTTTTTGGGGGGCAGGATTTTGCTATAGCTCCCTCTAGTCTGGAGACTTAGACTACAGACTCCTGCAATTCACTGATTATCTCAGCAGGTCCTAGCATAGTTCAGCATCTACCATCCTGTTTTCTCATGGGCAATGACTGGGTTAACCAGTGACGAACTAGCCTTCAGAAAGCAAAGCACTATTTGTTCAGAGCTAAAGGATTACAGAGAAAACATAAAAACAATAAACAGCCTCCATGTAAATCTAGCTTATCAGACAGTTACCCATCAGCCACAGGGAGACCCTGATTGGAACAAAGTACGTCAGGCTCTTTCTACAGAAGCTGTGTCACTTGGCCACAGTTTCATATCAGTTCTTGGAGCGAGTGTGAGTGATTCTTGTCCCTAGGTTAAAGTGGTCACTTTATACCATGTCAAGTTCTTTGTCTGCCAGGCCTCTTGAACCCGGTCAAACCAGTACATGCTGTTTCCTCAGGGGGCGAAACTTCCACAGTCTCATTAGGGATTTGCATTAATTACTCCCCACCCCAGTAACTTTATCTTCTGCATGAAGTGTTGTTTAGCTCCCTCAATGGACCAGGAATATAATAAGTAGCCACCCTATGTTGATTCAACAGTCTTGAATATCCCATATGTCCACAGCACTGCATCTGTCACACCAAACCTTCCCCAACTGCAAAAAAAAAAAAAAAAAAAAAAAGGGGGGGGGGGGAAGAGTAAATTTAGTTCAAACGATGGTTGGAAGCCATCTTGGTAATGGAGGAGTGAGGGGAAGAATGTGGGGTAATTGTAGGGATAGGAGGGAGCAGTTAGGGATAGGGAAGGTGGGGGGGGGGGATAAGGGCAGAGGGGAGAAGACAGTATTCCTGCAGCTGGACTTGGCCCCTTGCTCCATGTTGCCTCCTGGACCATCCATATTGAGTAAGGACCTCCTCCCCCTACTTTTCCCTCATAATTCCTGCACTGTCTATCTGCACCTTAGTAGTAGTTCTGAGATGCTGTCAGCTTAAGTGGCCTTGTTTCTGATGTAAAATAATCCTTTTCTTGGTCACTTCTAAGCACAACTGTGACAAGGCTGAATTACCACTTCCAGCTCTCAAATTGATCACAGGAATAAGCACCAAATGGCTATTGACTGGAAAATCTTATTTGTTGCCTTGGCAGTTTCCAGTATATTTAGAATCTGAAAACTCAGTTGTGGGTTTTCACTGCTCAAACTATTTATGACAAGGACAAACCACAGGGCCAGTCTGGTAAAAATATTCCAAGCCCTTCCTCTTGCATGTGACAATCCAGCAGCAGCGTTTATACCAGGCTCCCATAGCTTGTCCTGCTAGATTACAGAATTTGTGCTAACTGGCTAATGGTGGAGTGAAATCTAATTTGGTGACGATTACTGTCTCCCAGCACCTTTGATTGTCAGTGGTGTGACAGAGCTGATTCCTAGCCATGGTAGTTCTATAACTGCATTCCCTGTTGCTGTGGTAGAACCCGTTGCACTCATTTGCAGCACTGTGTGGGAAGTCTTCAAACTGAACGTTAATTGCATTACTTTTTTTCTGTGTGTGACGTTATGAGTGTAATATAATATCTCATTGAAAGATGACAGGGCCAGAAAGAGTTAATTAACTCACAAACCGACCTAACCCAGGGCCGAACCTTAGAGAATGGTTAGGAAGATAGGTAAATGAATAGAGCTTTGAAATGCAAGTCTGCATTGTTAGAGATAGAAGGGTAGATGTTTGCTCAGGTCTTGTGATGTAAGCAAACAAGTCTTGTCTATTACTATAGCTTTGATTCAAAGATCAAAAAAGGAGTATCGGTATTTAGGAAGACACTTGAGGGAAATATGTGAAGGTTGTGGTAACTTGTATCTGAACTGTTTAATGGATAAATTATCCTGTGTTAATTGCCATGATGTTTAGAAGAAGGAAAGTTGAGCCTATTGTTTTCTCAGGCCAAAAGGCTGCTGGAAATGTATAAAAACCTTGGGACACGATCCTTCTGCATCTCAGATCTGCTTTGGGTTTCAAGAGGGGGAAACCTTAAGCCACAAGGATTGAGATCCCTAGTCATTGACTGGAGCCACCCTGAATATGGACATTGGGCTATAACCTATGGACTATATCTAAAAAGACTTCTGGCAACTACAAGCTCACCTCTGCTATGTATCTGAACCTCAAGAATTGAATTCAAGTCTATATGTATATTGTTCTTTTAACCAACACCCGCTCTCTTTTCTTTTAAAATAAATTTTAGCTTAGTTAATAAGAATGGGCTATAAGCGTGTATTTTGGGTAAGATCTACGTTATAATTGGACCTGGGTATGTGGTTGATCCTTTGGGATTGGAAGAACCTTTTTTTTTATATGATGAGATAAGATTTTCAGTAATCATCATCATATGTTTGACAAGTGTGTCTGGATGGAGGCCTGAGGCTGGGTACTTTAAGGGAACTGCGTTGTTTGGACTTCTGAGTAACCAGTGAGGTACTACAGAAGCTGTTTTGTGCTGGTTTGGTAAATCTAAGTATTGGAATATCCACCAGCTTTTGGGGTTTGTCTGCCCCGTTTGGTTTGCAGTTCACTCTAATTGAGTGACCTCAGCTGGCTCCCACGGGCAGCACCGTCACACTGTGCTATAATTATCGCCTGGTCACTGATAATTGACAAACAAAGAAACAAACAAAACTCTGGAGCTATAGTAAATTCACAGAGGCTGCTCCTTTGCAAAGCTAGCCTTATATTTCCCTGCAGCAGACAGTCAGACCCTAAAGTGAGGTCTTATGCATGGGATACCCTCTCCTTATAATTTAGTGATGACTCCTGGTGTTGAAAGGTGGTAAAGTGCAGTTTTCAACACACTTAATGTCACAAATACCTTTTACATTAGCTGTCAGTATTTCTTCTTAATCCTCTCGCTTTCCTTGGCATTTAGATGATAAACTAGAGAGACAGTTGCAGACCTCGAAATGTAACAACATAGGGTTTGCCAGATCAGAACACTGATTCATCTAGTCTGGTATTCTGCAGCCAGGAGTGGCTCTTGCCTGAAGCGTCAGAGGAAAGTCAAATACCTCAATTTGTGCAATGTTGTACATAGAGAAAATATTCCTTGCAGACTCTGCAGCCATCGGCTTATTCCCTGAAGCATGAGATTTGATTATATATTTGTTTTCTGGGGAGAAGAGCTGAGAGTATTTAAGCCTTCCAGGCTGCAGATCATGCATTAGATTAACCTGAAGGAATCTGGGGCCTGTGTGAAACAGATTGTGGGATTCCCCTGGCTGAAAAGAGCAAAGCAGCCATAACTAAAGTGCTGTCATATTGCTAACTGGAGCCAAACGACAAATTCATAGGAAATTTTGCCTCTGTTTCTGTTCATGAATTGTCCCTGGATAGCTTGGGATTTGTTTTGTCTGTAGTGGTAGTTTTTTCTGAACGTTTTCTATGAATGATTGTAGACTTGTAGTTTGTTTGCAAACAGTTCGTATCCCCTGTAGTGGGGCAGTCACCCTGCTCTGGCTTGGAAAGGGTTAAAAGCTGGCCCTTGGAGAGGGCTGGGGCTGAAAGCAGCTGAAGGAGGTTGGTTGGGTAGGCAGCCGCAGGTGTGGCCACACCCAATTAGGGGCCAGCTGGCTCTGATAAAAGGGCTGGGAGCTAGGCAGGGGGAGGCTCACTCCAGTGGTGGAGTGGGAAGGACCTGGCTAGAGAAGGGTATCTCAAACAGAGCAGTGCTGGGGAGCTCTGGCCATGTGAGTCAGGATGAGGCTGGGCTAAAAGGGACCTGTGGTGGTACTGAGGCTGCAGCGGTGCAGCCAGGCCTGGAAAAGGCAGCAGGTCCAAACCCCCTGCCAATGATGAGCAGCAATTTCAGACTACAGCTTGCCCCTGAGAAAAGTGGCTAGATGAAGACTGGCAGTTGGTCACTGAGGCAAGGTGGGCTTTAGGGAATTGGGGGTTTCCCCAAGGAGGGGATCCCTTAGTGTGAGGGAACTGCTGTGGGGCAGTACCCCAGAGAAGGGGCACTGTGGGCTGGGAGGGATGTGGGGCCTGAATTGAAGGGTGGTCCCTGAAGAAAGGGAGAAGCAGGTGGCAGCAAGTGAGCTACTGGCCAGCAGGAGGTGTTCTGAAGCTGAAAGAGCTAATTCCCAGACTAACCAGCAGGAGGCACTACACCAGTGAGTGCTCCACCGTGCTACATCCCCATAACTGAAGCCAAACCAACAATTTTGGTTTGTTTTGAGTTCAAATTGTGCCTATAATCTTGGCAGAACAAATGTTCTCACAATATTTCAGGCAAGATGGTGGAGATTTTTGCAGGAACAGCTGATCTCCTGAGATGTTCAGCATTTTGGAAATGAACAATTCATGAGATTTTTGGTGCCATCAGGTCCAAACACAGAACCCTTGCTTATCCTGAGTTTGGTTCTGGTTCCAGTTGCTGCCTTCTTGTTCACCCACTTCTAGAGCTTGAAAAAACTGCTGTGGCAAGTTTGTCTTTGGGAAAATCATAATACACAGTTTTGGCCATTGTGAAACTCCATGTTCACTAAGTCCAAAGATTATTTTTCTTGAATATACCCAGAAATTCCCATCATGTTTAGTTAATTTGTTTATTTCCGCAAAATTTGTTTGTATCTTGTATGCATTAAGTTCCTGTTGTAGAATGTTGGTATGACATGACATTTCATATCCAAACCAGTCCTTGTTGCTCTTTTTACCTGACTCTTGTATATATTAAAAAAAAAAGCTGATTTGTGTTTATGCTACATCCAGAAAGCAGCTAGAGAAGCAGTTAGGCTGCTTTGAAGAATCCTTCTCTGATTGTATAAAGATGAATTAGAGATCCTTGTTCAGGCTCTTGTCCTAAGAGAGCAGGTTTAGGCTGGTATGAGACAACAGGAGAAGAGTATGGAAGATATCCAGGTTTTAGCTGCCTTAGTATCTGCTAAGCCTGAAATATTTGAAGAAATCCCCACCATACCTGTGATGGGAAATGAGATTAAATTTAAAAAAGAATTTGTGATAAGATAAACTCTCGCCCTCATTCCATTTTAACCCATTTCATATAAAAAACAGAGTAGATAAATACAATTTTAGGTGCTGAGGGCTCAGTTGTGTTCCTTTGGGAACGGGGGCATAAAGTGACCTAATTCAAAGGGCGTAAGCAGCCCATCAGAATTTAGCCGCTGATCGTCACTTTCCACAGCCGTCCTCCAATGAGCAGTATGATCTAGTATGTTAGGACCCCTTTAGTGGTGACAATGTTGTTTTACTCTTTGGGTAACTCAAAGCTGCATAATAAAAGAAGGTGCCAACATGGCTGCCTCCTGAGCACAAAATAATGTCAAGCAAAATAGAAATACTGAGTGTCCCTTCAAATGCAAACCTGAATATTGGAGGTTATGAAACAATGATTAATGGCTAGATTGTCAAAGGAAAAGCCACAGAAGTTATGTTTCCATTTGGCTGGGAGATGTTCTTGCATAAAAGTGGAAAATCCCTTGAGTTCACTGCAGAGGAGAACATCAAGCAGTACACTGGCTGTTCTTCAGCTCTGCCACCTTCTAGCTCCTCAGAGCTCTAGCTGCATGATGTTCACAAAGAAGGGCTCCTGTGGGTGTGAGGCAGTGTATGGGAAGCACACCATATTGGCTCTGTTCTCCTTCTTCTGCCTACCACTGGCTCATTTTGCTGTTCTCCATTCCAGGCACTAGAGGAGACAATATGTGGGCCATAGAACTGAATGTTTTCCCACTATTTTGTTTGTACTGGAGTGATCTAATAGTTGTATGGGGAACCACAGCATACAACATGTGGGACTCCAGTCAGACTGCTCACTAAATGTTTTGGGCTGCTCCAAGCTTTGTGAAGGGGCAACAAAGCTGGCTCACCTGGCCAGCTGAGCTTTATGCCATCATGCAGAACATTGTTGGGGAAAGAAGAGGACTTGGCCTGATGCCAGAGTGCCCTGGCTAGCCCTGGGTGCCCAAATATCTGAAGTTGCTCTGAGGATTGGGGGGAGCACAGGTGACATAAAGCTTTCGCCCTGCCCCCACTCTTCCATCCTCTGAGCAGAGCTCAACTGCACATGAGAATGGGGCACTTCATTGTTTTAACCTGCAGTCTACAACTGGGTTTGTTTAGTGGTTATCCACACTCAGTTACACATCACTGCAGTTCTGTTTAGCAACTAAAATAAATAGAATAATGAAAACAAACCATCCATGAAACGCCAACAGTCCAGCAGACTTTACATGATAAGCAGGTAGTTGAATATTTTTATAGAAGCATTTTCTTGGCTAATTCACTTCCCAGTGTTGTGCATAGGGTGACCAGACAGCAAATGTGAAAAATCGGGATGAAAGTGAGGGGGGGTAATAGCCTATATAAGAAAAAGATTAAAAAATCGGGACTGTCCCTATAAAACTGGGACATCTGGTACCCTAGTTGTGTAGATGTAGAATATCAAAGTCTGTCTCAGAACCTTGCTGCAGACAAAGGCTACTTTATTTCACATTTTTGAAAAGGAAACATTTCCACCTTCACAACACAACCATCAGATTGCAAAATGCACAAAAGTATTG
The DNA here is from genome assembly GCF_011386835.1 of Chrysemys picta bellii. NCBI lineage: Eukaryota > Metazoa > Chordata > Testudines > Emydidae > Chrysemys > Chrysemys picta. The sequence goes on along the minus strand of NC_088792.1, from coordinate 45,260,699 downwards.
GAATATGTTCTGTATGTATGGCTGGAAAGTTCAAAAACAGAGCGAAGAAATGGCACTTATCTTTTGCAGGCTCTGTTTCCAAGAACAGTACTCACATGTGCTCATTCTTTTACCCTTTTCCATTTTCTGCTCTGTACGAGCTTGATCTTCCAAGATGCTGAGCACTTTCTCCAAAGGTGACAGAGGCCTTTTGGCTTCCAGTGGGAGTTGAAGGTGCTGAGGTTCCCTCAGCCTTTCAGGGCATACCTCACAGGATTTGGGTCCTATGTGAGCACTCTTACTGCTTCCAACAATAAACAGGGACAGAGAGGTCTGGAGAGCACCAACCTTTATTTACATTCACCTGAACCTATTCCCAGGACTCACAACCGCCTTCTGCTTTCAATCTTCCTGTGAGACAGATGTGTCTGATTGAAAATGGTGGCTCAGATCATGTCTTCTAGCTCTGCACATGAATCTACTCCCATTCCAGCACTGGAGGTGAGCTCAGTTGCCTCTACAGCATCATCCTTGCACTAGACCCTGTGAAGGCCTCTCCATTGGTCTCAAAGTTACACAGGAAACGGTGATGACTGGACAGGATGGGGAACAGCTGGGACTGAAAAACCACTGCTTTGGGAAATTCCTTGGGAAGAGCAATACAATTTTGGGAGGTGGGGGCTCTTCTGTGGTATGGTTGGGGAGGCTTTGGGAATTGCCAGATAGTAATGCAAATGTAATGGAGCTATGCCAGCAGAAAATTAGAGTTCCCCCACTGGGTGACAAGGTGATGTGGAGGCTCAAGGCCTTTATGTGGATGATCCAGGATTCATAATGATCCCCCATGTCTACAATGATCTCAAGGAATCTATCCTACTGACTTCCAAAGGTTGGAGCAGAGCTCCTTTCCTCCATGAGCAAGTCTCATTGTGAAGAGTTTCTTATGGAGATTTCTTCCGCAGAACCTCCACTGTGGGTTGTCATGGTCTGGGTCTGTAGTAGACTCAGCGCAACTTCCAGTCAAGCCCATTTTTAATGACAGAAAAATGCAATCAACATTTCCAGTTTCAACAATAGGAAATACTATGAAAGAAAAGAAGTAGAAAATGTATTGTCTCCAAAGAAGCCCTTCTTCCCTTTATTATAGTTTCTCGGAATAGCACAGCTGATCTTGGTCTGTTTTGTCAACAAGCTGTTTTGGCTGTTGTAAGGATAGGGTAGGTTTATATCCTCATAAAGTTGGTCTGTAGGAATGCATATACTAACAGAACAAGAAGACAAAGTTAAACTTTTTAAAATGTCTTTCTGCACAAAGCAATTACTCTTGCTGACAGCAGGACTGAAATTGACAACCACAGGAAACCATAAAAAGTCAAATGTGGTGCTGCAAAAATGCAGTATAAACTGACTGTAAATGAGACCACATCTTCCAGTGTCACCTTCCATTTGTTCAACACTAAAGCATGTATTCAGATCTTGTTCCATATACAGTTGCAAAACACAGAACAAAGCTAATGCACCAGAACCGTCTGTCTGTATGCATTGTGAACCTCCAGTCAAAGTTCCTATGAAGACTTTCCAGTACATTCTTGAAAGGAGCACTGTCAGATAACTTGAGCCCCAAATTTAGGTTCTGTTGTGGGGGGGAGGGGTGGGTTTCAGAAAACCTAATATAAATAGAAATGTCCTCTGGATTGAATTACATATATATTTCAAAACAAAAAATTGTTTTCAAACATTGTACTGAAGTGTTTGTAACCCAAATGTAACAGCTCATGGAAGTCAGAAAGAGAAACTGACCTTCCATGATAGTGAAACTGACAAGTCTCTTTTCTCTGAATGAACCCAGAGAAACAAATATATAAAAGATTCAAAGCCATTTAGATTTTTTTTTAAATAATTAAGTTTTAGTGGTCTGGGGTATTATTAGTAAAACAGCTAATGGGACTGTTATATATATGTATAAAATATATGGGGGCAAATTCTGCTTTCAGTTCACTGATGAAACTTAATTGATCCAGAGTTGCCAAACCTTGTGATGAGTGTTTTTATAGACTATCATGAGTTCCTAATAGGGCCGGCTCAAGGGTTTTTGCCGCCCCAAGCGGCCAAAAAAAAAAAAAAAAGTCGCGATCGGCGGCAGCTCCACCGCACCGCTTTCTTCTTTGGAGGCAATTCGGCGGCAGGTCCTTCCCTCCAAGAGGGACTGAGGGACCCGCTGCCGAAAAGCCCCTTCCTCTTGGCCGCCCCAAGCACCTGCTTGCTAAGCTGGGTGCCTGGAGCCGGCCCTGGTTCCTAAAGCAGTCTTGCAAACTTTCACCCTTTTTCAAAATAGCCACTATCTTCCATTACTTTCAATGACTCTGAAGCCAGACAGCTGTTTGCTGACATGGCTACCATTATACTAAAACCTTCCTTGTGGTAAGTACTTTGTTATTGGGTAGGTTTGTGTGGTTAAAAATAGCAAATTCTCAAAAGTACTTCTCACTACTACTGCAATCTTATTTTATTTAGATTTATAAGAACCACGAAGAGGCACCTATGTCACAAACTCCATCTTCTAACTTCTTATTCTTGCATCACAACAGAAAGGTCCCAGCCTCTGACAAGGTGACTCTGCAGTCAGCATGATAGACTCTGAAAACTAAACAGGCAGCTTGTGGTCACATCGTCAAGGCCTCTTCTTCATCATCTTGCCTTCTCCCAAGGTGCTTTGAGGTTTTCGACCTCTCCTATCACTACTCAGTAGATTCCAGGAAGTGTTTTCTCATCAGTTATTTTGTGAAATGCCTTTAGTTAAAACAATGAATCATAAAGTCCACAATCAATTTGCAAAATCAAATCAAGACAAGTTTTTCATGTGCTGTGTTTTGATTGGACAGCTGTGATCCTTACATTTTTAGAATTCATTGATGCCTTTGAAATGATTACAGTTTGGTATCATAACCCCTGAAAATTTAAAAATAATTAATACTGTTTCTAAGTAAAGGTGACTCAATGTGGTGATTTGATTCCAAATTAGAAAAAGAGCACAACAGCTCCCACCCGGAATTTGACAAGGAATCTTGTGTATTGTCATGAAGACACTGAGCCATAGTTGCTTAGTCTTTCTATGCAGATGTATTAGCTCTACTACCAAATATAAAATAATAAATTGTCAAAATATAAGAGAATTTATCACAATCTCACTATTTTCCTGATTTTCATGACATTTTGCCTCAGGGGAACTTGATACTGTATGTGTTGGGAAATTCTTTGAACTCTATGTCTAGTATATCAGATCTTTTAATTATGTTCTCTAGCAATTTAATACATTGTTTTATTTCATTTATGTATGTCTTATGGTGATCAAAATAACACATGGGTTGTTAACCTAGGCTATACCGTCTTTCAGTAATATTATTCTATGGCCTGATTTTACAAGAGCTCTGCTTAGAAAATCCCCTTTGAAACAGTGTGAGAGCAAAGAGGTCTCACAGAGGCTTACTGAAAGCTGGCATGTGTAAGGTGTGCTTGAAGACAATCTCTCCTGTTGAAGCTGTTCCACTTTATATAAATACATGAATAGTCATGGGTCCGAAGGAAGAGTCATTCTCACTCTATCACCCATTGGTTAGGGCATTTATTTGGGATGACACCCGGGTTTCAATCCCAGTTCCAATGAAGATTTATTCAAAGTGGGACAACTTCAACAGAAGAGACTGAAATGCATCCCAGAATACCCAATAGTCTGGTGGTTACCAGGTGCTGCTCTAGGCATAGGCAAGCTGGGCAGCTGCCAAGGGTAGCAGATGTCTATATAAACAGGGGTTTACTGCTGAAAATTCCCCCCCTTCCCCTCTCCCACTAGCTCCCTCTGAGGCTCATTCTCCTCCCTGAAGTGTCCATTGCGGAGATGCTGTAGGTGGGAGAGGTCTGAGGGGCACAAGCAGCCTGTAGGTAGGGCTAAATGGGGCTCAAAATCAGAGCCGCACTGCCATCTGCATGCACAGCTCAGCAGCTGGACAAGCCTGGAGTTTCCAAGGGACCCGACATGGTGCTGTGGGAACATTCCAGCCTAAGTGCAACCAGCACCCAGTGAGTCATTCCCCTCCCTGGTCTGTCCCTCCCTGGTGCTACTGAGCAGAACTGGAGCTGGTGCCAGCGAGGGAGGGAGGGAGACAGAGGAGGATGGGACTGTGGAGGAGGGAACCAGACTCATCCAGTGCTAGCTGTGGCTACCAGCACCACTACACAGCTGCCTGTGCTCCCAGCCTCTTACCCAATCCCCCACAGCTCCCACCCGCCTTCCCTCAACCTCCACCAAAGTCCAGCTCCATCCAACCTCAGACTACCCCATCCCCAAATAACCTCCAACCCCTTCCCACCTGACCAATAAGCCCACGTTCAGAGGAGCCTGCCACAGCAAATTTGCAGTGAGAGATAATGAGCTGGAGTGGGGAGCTGGGCTCAGACCCATAGGACAGGAGCCGCTGCTGTTGCGTAGGTGGGTGTGGGGCTGGCTGGGCTCACTCTCCAATTCTGCATTCCCGGGCCTCCCTTCACACACTCTGGGATAGAGGCAGCAACTCACCCCCCCCCCCCGAGTGCACACACTCTGGAGAGCAGAGTCTGACAGTTTTCTCCAGCCACCTGTGCCTAGGGGGGTGCAGAATGGAGTGTTTGGGGCAGGTGTGAAGAGGGGACAGAGAGGAAGGGGAGGGGGCAGGTATGAGAGGGGAAAAGGTGGGTGGAGGAGAGGCAGGGCAGGAGCAGGTGTGAGATGGGTAGTGGAGAGGGTGGGTGGGGGAGAAGTGAGGGGTAGGTATGAGGTGGGGAGAGGGTGGGTGGGGTAGAAGAGGGATGAGTGGGGGAAGGGAGAGACTCCAGAACTATAAAATTTAGCACTACAACACTGGGAGGCAGCAGATCTGTGGTCCCAGGCACTGCCACTTGGGCACCATAGGCAGGTTCATTCTGACCTCAGGAAAGTGCCAATAGCCACACGTCACACCACATCAGCAGGTTGCTTGATCTTCATGTTAAATAAAATGCTCTGAGATAAATCTATTCCATTGATGGAACTGAATGGGTTCTGTCTGGTAGCTGATCACGTCCCGCTACTTCCATTTTTTTTGTTGCTATTAGGATGTCAATGCAATTATACATTCATTCTTTTCTTCCCAAAGACAATCTAATAAAAGTTTTATATGTATAAGAAATGTGCAGAAAAGGCACCTTTTTAGCCTTGTAAAAGAGTGGTGTCTGTGTGTACAGCCATCTTAGAGAAAGATTGGCTATTTCATACAAGAGAAAGTTAAGACTAATTTCCACAGATCTCATATTTGGATTTAGGAGCCTCAGAAGGAGCAACAAGTTACAGTAGCTTTAATGATATCTTGAAAAGCTGATCACATAAATAACTGACCTTCTCCTAACACAGAATACTATGGCTGTTTTTATAAATTCTACATCTTCAGACAGCTGGACTGTTATTTATCGGATATGGGACTTTATAAAAATGTTTTAACTTAGCTAATTATGGGCCAGATTCTCCAAGGATTCTCTTTATTCACACTCTGTCATACCCTACTATGGCTCTGAATCAGAAGTCCATCCCTATTCAGTAAGTACATGCTTACTTCCCATTGACATGCTTAAGGCTAAGCATGTGGTTAAGTGCTTTGCTGAAGATGGATTTAAGAACATGTTTTAATAATTTGCTGAATTGGAGCTTATGTGGAAAATCTAAGGCGAGTAAGGTTGATAGAATCAAATGCTGAATTATTTGATAATTACTGCGTAGACTGTCGGTCCTTCATCAGTTGAGACTGAGCCAATCACAACACGTCTTCCAATCTTCTCTCGCTCTGGCCATCCTTCGCCATGCTTGTCCATATCTCCTTGTTAGGAAATCATCCCACCTCTTTGGAGGCTGACCACGTGGCCATTTCTGTTCTTGTGGATACCACTCAGATGTAGCTGCGGTCCATCTGTTGTCACTGAGTCAGGCCACATGTCCCTCGCACCGCATTTTGCTGAGCCTGCTTTCAACAACAACGTCTCGCACACCAGACTGCTGCCTAATTATTTCGTTGAGGATGTGATCGCGGAGTGAGATGCCCAAAAATGTTCCATCGCCCTCTGTGTGACAGACAATTGCTGTTCTTCAATCTTTGTCAGCGACCATGTTTCGCTGCCATATAACATTGCTGGAAGCACGGTCGAGTTGAAAAGTTTCGCATGAGTTGTTTTGCTGATCTTTCCTTGGAGGATGTCCTTGATGTAATTGAATATGCACCATCCAGCCTTTTTTCTGCGCGACAGTTGCCTTTCTGATGTGGCACATGTTGACTTCCTGGCTCAAATAAACATATTTATCAACCTCTTGGATCTGCTCTTCTCCAAGAGTTATTTGGGTTCTTGGCAGAACATCTAATCTCATGTATTTTGTTTTCAACAAATTCATTTTTAATCTGAGTTGACTACTTTTCGCGTTCAGTTCTTTAAGCATTCTCTCAAGCTGGGCTGTATTTTCGGCTATTAGCATTATATCATCTGCGAACCTGAGATGGTTTAGCCACTCGCCGTTGATATTAATCCCACCTTTCAAGTCTGCTCATCGAAAAACCAATTCAAGACAGGCTGTGAATAATTTTGGTGGAACTGTATCTCTTTGTTTCACACCTTTCTTGATGGGGATTCGGAGGGGAGTATCAAACAGCAATATGTTCATGCTGCAGCCAGAGTTCGCTTCCTTTAGTAATGTGATATATTTCGCGCTGATGCCCTGTTCTGAAAGAACTTCAAGATGGTGTTAGTCTCTATGCTGTTGAACGCCTTCTCGTAGTCCACGAAGGCAATGCACAAAGGGAACTTATATTCCCTTGAATGCTCTAGTAATTGGTTTAGAGTGAAGAGGTGGTCTATCGTGCTATAATTCCTTCAAAAGCTGGCCTGCTCTCTAGTTTGCTGTTCACCCAGGTTTCGCGATAGTCGATTTGTTGTTATTTTAGTGAACAATTTATAAACATGTGAAAGCAGGCAGATCGGGCGATAGTTCTGTAGATTTTCTCGATCGCCTTTCTTATGCAACAGGATGGTATTGGACTCTTTCCAACTGGACGGTATCTTCTGGATTTCCAGGTAGCGGCTGAACCTTTGGGTGAGAGCTTTCCAAAGTTCCTGACCTCCCGCCTTAAGCACTTCTGCTGTCAGATGGTCCTTACCTGGAGCCTTCCCCTCTTTCATTTGATGGACTGCTTGGTGGGCTTCGCTAATGAGAACTGGGAGTATGTGTTCATCGGTTTGTTGAAGTGATGGCATTGGGACATCTATACAGGATGCAAACAGCTGGGTATAGAAATCCCTGCAGATTGCCTCCATCTGTGTTCGATCGGTTACTGATTCTCTGTCCCTGTTCTTCAAAGCCGATAATGATGACCTGTACAACGCCGGTTCCCGTTTGCATTTTTTGAGACTTTTATGATCTTCAGAAGCCTTTAGGAGCTTTTTTGTTTCAAAATTTCTCAGTCTTCCTTCAACTTCATTTGTATAAGCTTGCAGAGAAGAGAGTACTGAAGCCTGTCACTTGAGTAGTAGTACTCTATTATGAATGATAAATAGTACTCTATTATAAATGAGAACTATTGTTCTTGTAGCCAAGTATTGTTCTTGTAGCCAACTATTGTGTTATTGTAGCCAAGTTGGTCCCAGGATATGAGAGACAAGGTGGGTGAGATAATATTTTTTGTTGGACCAACTTCTGTTGGAGAAAAAGATAAGCTAGCTCAAAAGTTTGTCTTTTTCACCCACAGAAGTTGGTCCAATAAAAGATATTACCTCACCCATCTTGTCTCTCTGAGAATTCTTGGCAGCATTTACTAAGATAATCACCTCTCAGATTATTACAAGGAAGCATGTGAACCGTTTACACGCACACATTTTAAATCTTTTGTGGCTGTGTTGAAAGTTGCATTGTATAGACCGTCGAATCGTGGAAGTCAACGAATGGCTACGCAGGTGGTGTCGGAGAGAAGGCTTTGGATTCTTCGACCATGGCGGCGAACAGCAGAGGCTAACAGCAGGAGTTTGCCTGGGAGTTCGCGTGGGGAGAGCGCACTGAGGCTTTCATCTGCAGGTTTCTCAGAGTAGTTCCTGCAACAGTTGAGGAAGCTTCTAAGAGGACGGTGATATGGAAGGTGAGCGATCAGCTGTTGTAACCTGCACAGGTTGTGCCATGTTTGTCTTTCTTCCGCAGGACAGAAGTGACTTTGTCTGTACAAAGTGCAAGCTGGTCTCCATATTGGAGGAGAAGGTTCGAGGGCTGGAGAAACAAGTATCGACTCTGCGTTGCATAAGGGAAAATGAAGATTTCCTGGACAGACGTCAGGAGATGCTTCTACGGCCACAATGTTCTGAAGATTCAGAGCAGGCGCAGCAGGGACAGAAGGATTGTGAGGAGGTTTGGCAGCATGTGACCTCCAGAAGAAGAAAGAGGAGCGTCCATGCACCAGCAATGGAGATACAGGTGAGCAATCGTTTCCATGTTCTCTCTACAGGTACTAATGCGGAGAGTGGACTAGATGGCCCATCTGAGGGAAGGGAGCAGAAGGAGACTCCACCGATTGGAAGGCAAAAGATGCACTGTCCTAGGGATGGGGGTTCCACGACCACCACTCCCAAGAGGAGGAGGAGGGTGGTGGTGGTCGGGGACTCCCTCCTCAGGGGGACTGAGTCATCTATCTGCCGCCCCGACCGGGAAAACCGAGAGGTCTGCTGCTTGCCAGGAGCTAGGATAAACGACGTGACGGAGAGACTGCCGAGACTCATCAAGCCCTCGGATCGCTACCCCTTCCTGCTTCTCCACGTGGGCACCAATGATACTGCCAAGAATGACCTTGAGCGGATCACTGCAGACTACGTGGCTCTGGGAAGAAGGATAAAGGAGTTTGAGGCGCAAGTGGTGTTCTCGTCCATCCTCCCTGTGCAAGGAAAAGGCCGGGGTAGAGACCGTCGAATCGTGGAAGTCAACGAATGGCTACGCAGGTGGTGTCGGAGAGAAGGCTTTGGATTCTTCGACCATGGGATGGTGTTCCAAGAAGAAGGAGTGCTAGGCAGAGACGGGCTCCACCTAATGAAGAGAGGGAAGAGCATCTTCGCCAGCAGGCTGGCTAACCTAGTGAGGAGGGCTTTAAACTAGGTTCACCGGGGGAAGGAGACCAAAGCCCTGAGGTAAGTGGGGAAATGGGATCCTGGGAGGAAGCACAAGCAGGAGAGCGCAAGAAGGGAGGACTCCTGTCTCATGCTGAGAAAGAGGGACGATCATTGAGTTATCTTAAGTGCCTATACACAAATGCAAGAAGCCTGGGAAACAAGCAGGGAGAACTGGAAGTCCTGGCACAGTCAGGGAACTATGATGTGATTGGAATAACAGAGACTTGGTGGGATAACTCACATGACTGGAGTACTGTCATGGATGGATATAAACTGTTCAGGAAGGACAGGCAGGGCAGAAAAGGTGGGGGAGTTGCGTTGTATGTAAGAGAGGAGTATGACTGCTCAGAGCTCCGGTATGATACTGCAGAAAAACCTGAGAGTCTCTGGATAAAGTTGAGAAGTGGGAGCAACAAGGGTGATGTCGTGATTGGAGTCTGCTATAGACCACCAGACCAGGGGGATGAGGTGGACGAGGCTTTCTTCTGGCAACTAGCAGAAGTTGCTAGATCGCAGGCCCTGGTTCTCATGGGAGACTTTAATCACCCTGATATCTGCTGGGAGAGCAATACAGCGGTGCACAGGCAATCCAGGAAATTTTTGGAAAGCGTAGGGGACAATTTCCTGGTGCAAGTGCTGGAGGAACCAACTAGGGGCAAAGCTTTTCTTGACCTGCTGCTCACAAACAGGGAAGAACTAGTAGGGGAAGCAAAAGTGGATGGGAACCTGGGAGGCAGTGACCATGAGATGGTCGAGTTCAGGATCCTGACACAAGGAAGAAAGGAGAGCAGCAGAATATGGACCCTGGACTTCAGAAAAGCAGACTTTGACTCCCTCAGGGAACAGATGGGCAGGATCCCCTGGGAGAAAAACATGAAGGGCAAAGGGGTCCAGGAGAGCTGGCTGTATTTTAAAGAATCCTTATTGAGGTTGCAGGAACAAACCATCCCGATGTGTAGAAAGAATAGTAAATATGGCAGGCGACCAGCTTGGCTAAACAGTGAAATCCTTGCTGATCTTAAACGCAAAAGAGAGGCTTATAAGAAGTGGAAGATTGGACAAATGACCAGGGAGGAGTATAAAAATATTGCTCAGGCGTGCAGGAGTGAAATCAGGAAGGCCAAATCACACTTGGAGTTGCAGTTAGCAAGAGATGTTAAGAGTAACAAGAAGGGTTTCTTCAGGTATGTTAGCAACAAGAAGAAAATCAAGGAAAGTGTGGGCCCCTTACTGAATGAGGGAGGCAACCTAGTGACCGAGGATGTGGAAAAAGCTAATGTACTCAATGATTTTTTTGCCTCTGTCTTCACGCACAAGGTCAGCTCCCAGATTGCTGCACTGGGCAGTACAGCATGGGGAGAAGGTGACCAGCCCTCTGTGGAGAAAGAAGTGGTTCGGGACTATTTAGAAAAACTGGACGTGCACAAGTCCATGGGGCCGGATGCGCTGCATCCGAGGGTGCTAAAGGAGTTGGCGGGTGAGATTGCAGAGCCATTAGCCATTATTTTTGAAAACTCATGGCGATCGGGGGAGGTCCCAGATGACTGGAAAAAGGCTAATGTAGTGCCCATCTTTAAAAAAGGGAAGAAGGAGGATCCGGGGAACTACAGACCAGTCAGCCTCACCTCAGTCCCTGGAAAAATTATGGAGCAGGTCCTCAAGGAATCAATTATGAAACATTTAGAGGAAAGGAAAGTGATCAGGAACAGTCAGCATGGATTCACGAAGGGGAAGTCGTGCCTGACTAACCTAATTGCCTTCTATGATGAGATAACTGGCTCTGTGGATGAGGGGAAAGCAGTGGATGTGTTATTTCTTGACTTTAGCAAAGCTTTTGATACTGTCTCCCACAGTATTCTTGCCGCCAAGTTAAAGAAGTATGGGCTGGATGAATGGACTGTAAGGTGGATAGAAAGCTGGCTAGATCGTCGGGCTCAACGGGTAGTGATCAATGGCTCCATGTCTAGTTGGCAGCCGGTTTCAAGTGGAGTGCCCCAAGAGTCGGTCCTGGGGCCGGTTTTGTTTAATATCTTTATTAATGATCTGGAGGATGGTGTGGACTGCACTCTCAGCAAGTTTGCAGATGACACTAAACTAGGAGGCGTGGTAGATACACTAGAGGGTAGGGATCGGATACAGAGGGACCTAGACAAATTAGAGGATTGGGCAGAAAAAAACCTGATGAGGTTCAACAAGGACAAGTGCAGAGTCCTGCACTTAGGACGGAAGAATCCCATGCACTGCTACAGACTAGGGACCGAATGGCTAGGTAGCAGTTCTGCTGAAAAGGACCTAGGGGTCACAGTGGACGAGAAGCTGGATATGAGTCAACAGTGTGCTCTTGTTGCCAAGAAGGCTAACGGCATTTTGGGCTGTATAAGTAGGGGCATTGCCAGCAGATCGAGGAACGTGATCGTTCCCCTTTATTCGACATTGGTGAGGCCTCATCTGGAATACTGTGTCCAGTTTTGGGCCCCACACTACAAGAAGGATGTGGAAAAATTGGAAAGAGTCCAGCGGAGGGCAACAAAAATGATTAGGGGTCTGGAGCACATGACTTATGAGGAGAGGCTGAGAGAACTGGGATTGTTTAGTCTCCAGAAGAGAAGAATGAGGGGGGATTTGATAGCAGCCTTCAACTACCTGAAGGGGGGTTCCAAAGAGGATGGAGCTCGGCTGTTCTCAGTGGTGGCAGATGACAGAACAAGGAGCAATGGTCTCAAGTTGCGGTGGGGGAGGTCCAGGTTGGATATCAGGAAAAACTATTTCAGTAGGAGGGTGGTGAAACACTGGAATGCGTTACCTAGGGAGGTGGTGGAGTCTCCTTCCTTGGAGGTTTTTAAGGCCCGGCTTGACAAAGCCCTGGCTGGGATGATTTAGCTGGGAATTGGTCCTGCTTTGAGCAGGGGGTTGGACTAGATGACCTCTTGAGGTCCCTTCCAACTCTGATATTCTATGATTCTATGATTCTATAGAGCATCATGTTTCTCCAGAATCAATTACACTAGAATCAATATTTGGAGTGTGTGGCTCATGATAATTATCGATCTGTGCTTCATGACCTTTCGTAGTATTTTCCATTGACTCCTTCTACCATTCAGCTATTTTGACTCACAAATCACTTATTCACTAGAGATGTCGATAACCATTCAATTTCACTGTCTGGGTTTCCAGTTAAAAAAAAAAAATCAAAACAACCCCCTTAAAATTGACAGTTGTGCTTACCATCCCTATGATCCTGGGCACAGTGAGTGCAAAACCTTCCTATTCCAGCCTAAGGTATTTATACATCCATTTTGCACTGATGGGTATGTCGACAAAAGGTTCAAGTAAGTGAAGAGTCAGGAGGACCCTCATGTTTTTCAAGGAGAAATTATTTATAAAGTTATTTTTTCTTGGTTTATGTTCACAGATTTTTAAAATGTCTGCAAAACTGATCACTTGCAAAAATAAAAGAACAGATGCAGCATTAACTCTTTTTACAGAGGCTATGCACAAACAAAGGAATAGAAACAATTTACTGTCTCAGAGCTAAATATTTACCTATATCAGCTTCCTCTTGATTGATGAGTGTTAGTTTGAATTAACCTTAAGATTGGCTAATGGTAGAACCTCTTAGAATCCAGTTCGGATGATTCATAGTTTTTATTAACTTCAATGCTGCTTATTTCTTTATGTAGCTACATCCATATCACAAAATGTCGATCCTGATCCAAATCCAACTGAAGTCAGTGGAGTCTTTCCATTGACTTCAGTGAGCTTTGAATCAGGCCCATTGTTATTAACCATTTATATTATGGTAACACCTTGAGGCCACAGTCTCAGCTGGGCATTGTGCTAGTTAGTGTACAAACACATTGTTGGAGACAGTCCCTGCCCTGAAGACCTTACATTCTAAATAGACAAGAGGTGGGAGGGGAAACAGAGGCACAGAGAGGTTGTAGCCTGATCTATAGATTCTGAATAAAAATCCCCAGTTATCTCTTTGAGGGTTGACAGGTTCTTGTCCCAAGATCAGGCCCAGTATTATTAAAATTATTATATCGTTGGGAACCCCCATGTGCACAGGTGCAACACTCACACTATAGGAACTCTTTTATATTTACAAATAAATAATTGATTAATACATTTAACAATGTCACACACACGCTAACTCAGTAAGATAGAGATAATACAGACAGTACATCTGAACATCCATACTCACACCATCCCTTGCAGAACAACCTGAAATGTTAGCCATTATCTTCCTCATCACCATGGCCTTCCTCATCTTCACCAGAGGTCATCTGGCCCCTCCCAAGGGCTACATCTACTCCTCTACTGTCCTGGGATGCCGCTTTTATTATATGTTACACTGACTTTACCTTGCCTAATGCATATTAAATAGGGGTTTCTCCCTCTTCCTTATTTGTATTTCCTTGCCTTACCAATGTTAAGGTGCCCATTTTCTATAGGTTAGTGTATTTATGATTTCACCCCATTATCATATACGTCAATTCATTGCCATGGCATTCTTGAGGTCGGATGTTCCGTCCAAAACCTTCCAGAAGCTGGTGTCAGTTCATGTTCTGTGGTTGGCTGATGTCATTATGGCCAAAATCCCCCTACATTCCACTTACAGTTCCCCAAAGCTTATGAGTTACCTAAGTTTATCTAGGCCAAAGTTCATAGGCCTCAAGCCTCATGCTAACTGCTGAAGCCAATATCTTACAGGATACAAACGTGTAGGTTCATTGCCTTACTGCTGAATACAATAAAGCCAAATATAATGCAAAGCAGTGAATATAATAGAGGTAAGCTGGCCCACTGGGCTACAAGGTGAAGTGACTTGCCCAAGATCACACAGCAAACCAGTGGCAGAACTGGGACTATACCCAGGAGTCTTGAGCTAGTCTGGAGCATGCTGCCTTTCATTAGAGCAGGCTGATTGACTGGTCAGGTTTGTAAAGTCAATAGTAATAAGATTTGGTTTGATAAGATAACTAGCATATTTTAGACATCATTATCTCATGGCATTGTAACTAATTGTGATACTGCTATCTGGAATGTTTACCCATATTGAATATCTATCAGAAGGGTTTTTTTTGTTATGATCCAATTTTTAGTTACAATAGAAGTCTTCATGTGAGAGTCAGGTGTGTCCTCAGGTCAGGATCTTCCTTAGTTATTGACAATAATGCAAGAACTTCTCATCAATCTGACTCTTCTGGCTAGTAAATATGTTACTTTGCTCTCCTGCTACTTTTACACAATTTGATCTCTCAGAGAAGAAATGCACTGGCATTTAGATTGTATCAAATGGAAATAAAGTTCTAGGTCTCTGATTTTATTTAATATCATGTCTTTAATTCTTTTATGCTCCATTCTTCTGTTGAGTCACTGTTATGCAGTTCACATGACTGTCTTTTGTCTCTTTTTGAAAAGCTTTTTTGTATTATAATTAGTGACCACCTTCTAGAGCTGAGTTTTTATTTGGAATATTTTATTCAGTTGAAAGCAACAGAGGGTCCTGTGGCACCTTTAAGACTAACAGAAGTATTGGAGCATAAGCTTTCGTGGGTGAATGCCCACTTCATCAGACGCAAGATGGGATGATGGCATTCACCCACGAAAGCTTATGCTCCAATACTTCTGTTAGTCTATAAGGTGCCACAGGACCCTCTGTTGCTTTTTACAGATTCAGACTAACACGGCTACCCCTCTTATACTTATTCAGTTGAGTATTCCATTAACCAAGAGAGGCGTGATGCTGGCAGACAAGTGTCAGCACATGTGAAGGTCCCTAGGCCTCATTGAACACTGTCAAATGCATAATTGGAAACCAATCTGGCTCACCTGTGTGTTAGCATTATCAAAATAGATATGAGAGTTAGAACAATGTGTTTAGATTTAAGGAATGCTTGTAGGATGCTGCATATTATGTAGAGTGTGTGAGTATATATATATATATATATATATATATATATATATATATATATATATATATATATCTATCTAAACTATATATATTAGTTATATACAGTAAAAGCTTTGTTATCCAGCATGTTGGTGGGAATTGCGGTGGGGCGGGGGAGGGGGAAGGGGGTTGCCAGTTAATCAAAAATTCCGGTTAACTTCAGGACCTTGCAGTGCCTCAGGGTCATCAACATCAATTATCATTGTAGATATAGAAGATGTCAGAGATTGGGCTGAATCTGTACTGACCCTATGACACAAACCTGGAAGCTGCTTTTTTGAATAAATCCCTTATATCAGCTTGCTTACTTGTCTTCTGCCTCTTTTGCATAAACGTAGAGTGCAGAATGTGCAATTGCATAACCTCCTGGGCCATATACTAGTCCTGGTTACTAGATTGAAGATTGATATTGGGAGATATCAAAAATGTCAGTTGTTAAAGCTTTCCGGTTGATAAAATGCTGGATAACACAGCTTTTACTCTCTCTCTCTCTCTCTCTCTCTCTCTCTCTGTGTGTGTGTGTGTGTGTGTGTGTGTGTGTGTGTACATTAGATGTATAGGGCCAAGTAATCAATTCAAGGAATCAATTCTGAAGCACTTAGAGGAGAGGAAATTGATCAGGAACAGTCAGCATGGATTCACCAAGGGCAAGTCATGCCTGACCAACCTGATTGCCTTCTATGAAGAGATAACTGGCTCTGTGGATGAGGGATGTGTTATTCCTTGACTTTAGCAAAGCTTTTGATAAGGTCTCCCACAGTATTCTTGCCAGCACGTTAAAGAAGTATGGGCTGCATGAATGGACAATAAGGTGAATAGAAAGCTGGCTAGATCGTCGGGCTCAACGGGTAGTGATTGATGGCTCCATGTCTAGTTGGCAGTCGGTATCAAGCGGAGTGCCCCAAGGGTCGATCCTGGGGCTGGTTTTGTTCAATATCTTCATTAATGATCTGGAGGATGGCGTGGACTGCACCCTCAGCAAATTTGCAGATGACACTAAACTGGGAGTGGTAGATATGCTGGAGGGTAGGGATAGCATACAGAGGGACCTAGACAAATTAGAGGATTGGGCCAAAAGAAATCTGATGAGGTTCAACAAGGACAAGTGCAGAGTCCTGCACTTAGGATGGAAGAATCCCATGCACTGCTACAGACTAGGGACTGAATGGCTAGGTGGCAGTTCTGCAGAAAAGGACCTAGTGGACGAGAAGCTGGATATGAGTCGACAGTGTGCCCTTGTTGCCAAGAAGGCTAATGGCATTTTGGGCTGTATAAGTAGGGGCATTTCCAGCAGACCAAGGGATGTGATCATTCCCCTCTATTCAACATTGGTGAGGCTTCATCTGGAGTACTGTGTCCAGTTTTGGGCCCCACACTACAGGAAGGATGTGGAGAAATTGGAAAGAGTCCAGTGGAGGGCAACAAAAATGATTGGGGGGCTGGAGCACATGACTTATGAGGAGAGGCTGAGGGAACTGGGATTGTTTAGTCTGCAGAAGAGAAGAATGAGGGGGGATTTGATAGCTGCTTTCAACTACCTGAAAGGGGGTTCCAAAGAGGATGGATCTAGACTATTCTCAGTGGTACCAGATGACAGAACAAGGAGTAATGGTCTCAAGTTGCAGTGGGGGAGGTCTAGGTTGGATATTAGGAAAAACTTTTTCACTAGGAGGGTGGTGAAGTACTGGAATGGGTTACCTAGGAGGTGGTGGAATCTCCTTCCTTAGAGGTTTTTAAGGTCAGGCTTGACAAAGCCCAGGCTGGGATGATTTAGTTGGGGTTTTGTCCTGCTTTGAGCAGGGGGTTGGACTAGATGACCTCCTGAGGTCTCTTCCAACCCTGATATTCTATGATTCTATGAAGTACTCTGTGGGATGCTGAACCCAAATTTCATGCTAAGATTCTGTTGTAACAGACAGGAAATTCTGCAGCAACTTAAATAAAAAATTGGATCACAAAAAGGAAATAGTTGAAGAAAGGGAAATAATTGGAGAACAACTGGAAATATACTTGTGTACAGTGTTCATTGAACAATCTGGAATCGACAGCCATAAAATAATTAAAGTATGTTTGGAAATAATTAGCAAAAAGAAAAATTCCAGATTCATCAACTCAGTTACTTTATGAATAGATTGCCCAGCTCTACTTAAGATATATTACTGTATTCTTTCTATAAAGGTTGTTCATTCTCCTCACATTGTAGATGGTTATTTTAACAGTCATTCCTGGCTATGAGCAGAATGTATGTTGTAAATACAGTCAAATTAGTATTGAGTGAGTCAGAAAATCTACCTGGAGAGAGAAGGAGAGTATGATATAATTACTACTATGGAGGATGGGAAGTGGCTGTATCAGTAATATTCTGTTACATTAATGAAAGCTAGTGCCTGGAAAACTAAATTAAGCAGCTATTCAGTAGTCTCAGAAATTGTAAAAACTAACAATCCCATAAGGGAAAACAGAAGCAAGAACTTCTGCAATAAATATGAGAATAAAGTAGGGACATTTAGGCTGTAATATCTTCTCCAATACAGTTAAAAAACTGAGGCTATGCTAAACTGGGTCTTAAAATCTAAACAAATATGCTGAACTTGTTGTAAATGAACAACACTCTCCCCCAAAAGAATAATTAGAATAATTAGAAAAAGAATATTAGCAGCTAATATTTACAGATGGAAAGAGACTGTGTGACCTGTGATATGCACGGTATAGGGAAGATAGACTCAGAGGTGAATTTCCCTATCGGCCAGAAGGCCAGCCTAAAGTTCGATGCACCACTTAAATTCCATGTAAACCCTCAAAACCTCAGTTCAGGTGTAGGAAAAACAGGCTGTGCAAAGTGTGTGCTTTACTATGTAGCTGTCAATTGCATGAAGATGCACAAACTTCTATAGGGCAAACATTTCAAAGGTGCCTCTGTCCTGTTTTCAAAAGTGACTTGGCACTTAGAAGCCTAACCCCAGTTGGCTATAAAAATGCCTAACTTATTTTTGAAAATGGGTCTTAGGCTCCTAAATTATATTCCTACATGACACCGCTCATCTAGGTCTCTGTCTCCAGTGCCTATTGTCTGTACCCTGTAATGCTTTTTTCTTCTTTCTTCAGGTTAGCTCTTCCTGGTGCAAGGAGATACAAATTATCCTTCAGTGGGCCAGCTTTGTCTGTTGTGTATCAGAGTGATTCATTTGAGGGCATATGGGTGGCTGCCCTTTGCCCAATAGGGTCACCCTTCCTTGGGTAGGAAGCTTAAATCCCAATATGGGGGTTTGGGCAAAGCCTCACTAGCTAAAGCTTCCATGGGATATGTAAAATCAGTGCATTTCCTGGCTGCTTTGACCATACTTCCTCTTCTGCCACCAGTATAGGGCAACATGGTCTGAGGAGGAAGCGTGGTTACACAGGTATTGCTGGGGAAAAAAGATTTTTCATGCAACTCATGGTCAAGAGATCTATGATTCTGGAAAGGGTTCCAAATCTCAAAGGAATGTGAGAGGGCCACATTCACAGCCCTGGGACATAAGTGGACATAGTTTCAGTGACTTCAGTGCAGCTCACAAGTTTATACGAGAGCTGAATTTGGGCCAAAGTATCAACATATCACCGGTTTCTCTAGGAGGGAAAAATAGTCCACTCTAAATTACTGAATACTCTTCTAGACATATAAACCTCATCTTCCCCTTCCTCCGCCACACATTTCGAGCTAACAATGACCATCCTACTTCCATTATTCCATTAAAACGATGCTGGAGATTAAAGGGATGCTGCTAAGTAGAATCAGCCCCTAGATCAGGAGTGACCAAACTTACTGACTCTCTGAGCCACATACGACAATCTTCAGAAGTTCGAGAGCCAGGGCACATCTGCCAGGGCATGGGGTGTCAGCCCCGTGGGAAGCTCCTGCCAGGGCTTGGGGCTTCAGCCCTGCTCCTGCTGAAGCCCCAAGCCCTGGCAGGTGCATCCCATGGGGTTGAAGCCCCAAGACTCCCCTCCCTGCTGGGCAGAAGCCTCTACTGCACCACCACTTTGGCAGAGGTCCCAAGCTCCCCCCTCCAGTATGGTTGGTGGAGAATGGGGGGAGATGTATGTGTGGGGGGGAGGGAGGGTGGCTCCGCAAGCTGCACTTTAGTTGTAAAAGAGCCATATGTGGCTCGCAAGCCATGGTTTGGCCACCCCTGCCCTAGATGTTACAGACCTTTAATACTTCAACTTTTATTAGCTGATGTACACTTGCTTAGACTCATGTCTTCGGTTTAAAAACCGATCGTGTCCAGCTCTGAATAATTTTTAAACAAATCAATCACAGCCTTTAATGTAAGTTCTTTACATTAAACTAAGTACAGTATGTAGATTGCATGAGAAGCAATGGTGTTTCTTGACAGACTTGCATTCTAGGCTAACCCTTTTGTAGCTTGTACAGAGGACCCACAAAACTCATCACTCTGGTAAAGAGCCACTTGGATTCCCAGTTTCAGACCTACGTACTATCAGATAGAATCAAGTCACTTTCCATACACAAAGGATGAAATCCTGCCCCCATTGAAGTCAATAGGAATTTTATCATTGTCTTCACTGGGAGCAAGACCGCATGCAGACTTTTTCACAAGGCTAAGAAGGTGGCATTAAGGTGTGTCACATGGAACCTTGTTGTCACAGGTCAGAGTAATAGCAATGCTCTCTCGAATTGGCACAAGCTGAAACCTTTAATATAAAGGAACATCATCCTGGTCAAACTTAGTAGCATCATTACGAGGTGTACAGGCCAAAGCTTTCAAAACTGTGAACCTAAAGTTGGGTGCCGAAATAAATGTTTTGAGATTGTTCCAGATACTGAGGCCAAAGGCTTCCACTGAAGTCAATAAGGCCTGCAGGTTCTCAGCACATCTGCCCACTTCTATTTAGATTCCTTGGTGTGGATTTAGGTGCCTAACTCTAGGCACCCAGGTTTAAACATTGGCCATAGTTTATATTTGGGATCAACAATAAAAGCAGCAATTATTTTTGTTCAGTTATTCAGGGAGAAATTGATTTAACAGAGAACAAACTGCTTTAATCAGGGAAACATTTGCTGCCAGAATATTCATCTTTAAAGGACAATAAATAGTTAGGGTAAAGACTACTCAGCAGTTACACTTCATTTAATCTTATTTTAGATGCTCAGCTACTCCTGTTATGGGCACAGTGTAAGAACCTGAACTGAACCCAGGATAATGTGTTCCATGTATTGTAAATGAGTGATTTTATTTTTACAAAAAAACAAAAACAAGTTCATTTTCTCAGTTACAACAATGTATTTCAGCCCATCTGATAGCTGTATTATAAGGATGGGACAGCAAGGCATTTAGATACCTTGTTAACTTTGTCCCAATGTCAAGGACACCGGATGTCTGCCCCAATTCCTACCAGTGACAGAGGAAATGAAATAGTGTTTGCCTGGTAATATTCTGTAGCACATTCGTGTTCATTTCTCCCACTGACACCTTCACAGCAAGCTTTGCTCATTTGAGCTGCCTCCTCAAAAGCCAATTAAAATTAATTCAAAAGCTTCTCCAGATATCTGTACAGTGGGTTGGTTGCTGGAGTGTTTAAGATGGATCTTCAGCTGGATTAAGTCCTCAAGCCAACTTGAAATTTTGGGTGAGAGCTAGATCACTGTTCTTGTCAGGTGTAATACTAGGTGCTTTTGGCTGACAAAAGCTCAGATATCCAACTGAGGAGCACAGTATAAATGCATAGACAATACAGTCAGATCCTCAGCTGGTTTAAATTAGTATGGATCAAATTTTCAACAGTGCCTAAGTAGCCTAGGGTGGGATCCATGAAAGGAGTTAGGTGGAGCAACTAACTTTTGGCATCTGGAAAATCACTAGAGCGACACTATGATCTACCAAGCTGAGTCAGGCACCTAAGACCTCCAGTATAGTGATTAGGACGAGATAGGCACCCTACAATGCCATCCACCAAACCAGCATGCTAGCCAGGGGTTCTCAAACTGGAGGTCGTGACAACTCAAGGAGTTGCAAGGTGGTTACATGGGGGAGCATGAGCTGTCAGCTCTGTGGGGCTGACAACTTTGAGCCCCCATTAAATTACCCCCCCTTTTAATTTATAAGGAGGGGGGTCATACTCAGGCTTGCTGTGTGAAAGGGGTCACCAATACAAAAAGTTTGAAAACAACTGTGCTATACAGCGAGCTGCCTAAACACCCAGGGGAAGCAGCAAGGCCTCCAACTAGCAGCTGTGTCTCAGATTGGTCCAAGCCCCAATCCCACACTGGTGATTATGCAGAACAGTAGCTCCAGTGAAACTGCGTTCTAACAATCTTCCCACCTTGAAAGCACAAGGACACATATGTTTTCATCTAAAATCTGCACATCTTAAGAAATGTATTGCAAGGATACACTTGAGCTATCTCCACCCCTCTCAAAATAAACCACTTCACCCTCCCCTGGGCAGGACACGTCTAACCCAGCTGCCACCAGACATCATGGATGGTGAGTTCAAAATTCCTCTGTAAAACTGCAGAGGGGCATGTGATCTCATACACAGGGAGGTGGGTGGAGTGGCCCAGGGAGCAGGAAGAGGGAAGAAGTGAGTGGGAAACTGTGGAGGGACCTGAGCTGTCACATCAAATGCCAATTCCCTTTGTGATAGACCCACCCCACTCCACCCAAAGGACATCCTCCCAGAAGGCTCCCTCAATTACCTCTCCCCCCCCAACCCTCCCCCCCGGAGCATATCAGAAATGCCTTACATCTCATGGTTGCAGAGACCCCATAGCTCTATGTCCTAGAGCAGCTCAAGAGACTGGTCTCCCCCAGACTCATCCATCCGTGGAGAGGAGCACTCCCCCACTACAGGATTTGAAACAGGGCTGCCCTCTCCGTGGGGCTGGTTTTAACCCTAGATCTCATCCTTCAGAAATATGCAAGGGTACCAACAGCCCACTGGGGGGGTGGGGAATCAAATCTACCATGTGATAAGATGATTGCCCTCCTAAGGGTAGTGGTGCCTAGTGGTCAGCCCACCTATGGCTTGGTCCTTCAAGATTTAAAATATATACACACACCTCGGGATTATTGATAAAGAGGAAGTGGTCCGAGGAATAAGTGGTGCTAGGGTGTCTCTTTAAGGGCCCAGAGCCAGGAGCCTTGCTGAGAGGGCAGGGCAAGGCTCACCTCTCACCAAAGGGGACCAGCATAAATGCTGCCTCCTCCCTGCTAGCAGGTCAGCCACTAGCAGGAGAAGGCTGCGAAACCTGCTGAGTCTGAGGGCTAAGTAAGGCCAGCTGAGCAGAAGTAGGTTGAAGTACAGCCTGCTCTAGGAGGAGAGCTGGGGACATCTGGTGTAAAGAGAGAGTCAATAACTACCTGGGTTACCCAGGCTCTAGTGGAGCAGTTCTGGGGCCTGGTGTTCCACAAGTGGAATTAAGTGAGTTGAGCCCAGCAGAGTGAAAGATGTTTTGTTTGTGTTAATGTGGGGCTGTTGTTGAAGGGTGTCTTTCTTTTGGGACTGAACTTTTAAGTGACCTGGCTAGAGGGTTAGGCCTCAGAAGACCCACGCAGAGGCAGCCAAAAGGAGGAGGGGACTAAGAGGAAAACGCCAGCAAACCTGCATCCAGTCACAAGGGGTTGCCAGCCAGTGAATTGCTTCTGTGCATATAAGACCTGCTCTGGGGCCAGCAGGGCCCTATGACCCAATAACTTCCTTTGCTGAAACACACACAGCTCCAGGACCATATGGCAGCCTTGATCTGGCAGGACAGAGATCAGGTCCCCACCACACTCTCACACAGCACCCCACTTGGTGCCTCCTATATCCCACCCTATGACCCTACAGCACAGAGCTCCCAGAGGCCAGGCACCACATGGACCACACACCACTACCACAGCCACACAGGAGGGGAGGCAGAGGACCTACGCAGCTAACAGCAGCGACAGCCCCAGAAAAATCCTGTGCCATGGGACAGACCAAGGACCCCTCAGGGACCAGACCGCAGCACTCCAGGAAGGAGTAAGTGGAGAGACACATAGCTGTGTCTGGGTTTGCACTTCCCAGCATCCCAAAACTTCTTTTGAAACGCCTGAGCTTTCCTAGTCTTCCCCATCTTTCCCCTCCAAGGTTGCTAATTGGCCTGGCTGATTTTTCTACTGCCTTGATGGCTGCTTGTGAAAGGACGTAATCTTCTGTTTTGTTTTGTCTTAATTTTCACTGGAGACCCATGTTCCCTGTAAGCTGCATGCACATGCAGTGATCTTGTAACTACTGTGCATACTCCATGGCAGGGAGCATGGCCAGCACCCAGATCCTACTCTGAGTGCTGGGCCCTTGACCCTCCAAAAGAATGGTGGCTCCTCTCCAGATTGGGATGCAAGAGGGCTCGCCAGCTGGGAGGGGTAAGGCGCAAAAGCTCTTGGGAGGGAATAGTGTATGTTGGGGAGTTGTGGCTGTTTTTTCTGTGTCTCAGAGATGGCAATCCTATTTCCTGCCCGTCCCCCCATCTCAGCCACTATCTAGCTGAAATCAGGGAATCCTGCCAGCAGCTGGACCCTGAGCAGCCATGTGATAGGCCTGAACTGAGACTGGCTTGCAGCCAACCTTTGACATCACTCCTCTTGAAACTATCTAGCCTTCTATGTCTGAGTGAGATCCATGAACCTGAGGAGGGGCCCGACCCGACTTGATAGCCAGGCTGCGATGGGAGATTGGGTCAGGAGGCGCACACCGGCACACATCTCCATGAGGTCACAAGGAAATGCCACTCTTGAACAGATGAATAAAAAATGCAGCACAGGATGAAAGTGGCCAGCACTGCAATACTAATTAACCTCTATGGGAGTGAGGGAGCAGCCAGAGGATACCCATGGGGCAGCATAGGGGCAGTTTTAATGACCCAGAAATCCAGGCCCCCATTGAGTTTCTGCACACCCATGCCAACATTTTAACAGGGGTAAGCCTCAGAAATGAGCATGGCTGCTAGGGACATCCTTTAGGGGGAGGTCAGGGACTGGGCCCATGCCCTGGGAGGGCAGGGGGGAGGAATCCAGGACCTGCCAAGGGAGCAGACAAAGACCAGCTTTAACCCTAACCCACACCAGAAATTTGAGCAGTAGGACAGGTGCAAGAGGACATGGCAATGCATGGAATAGACGTGTGCTTTATAGATCACAGATAACAGTAGCCACATTGTACAACCACAGATCCCACTTTCACTTGCCTTACTGTCCAGACAGGGCTGACAGCCCCAAGGCAGCACCATGATTCTGTTTCTCATTAATCCTGGAACATCCACCCTCCACCCCTGTCCAACACTCCCCATCCAACCTTCCCACTCCCTGTCCCAAGAGAGCAGGTGAAGAAAGCCATCAGTCACTCCAGCATGGGCCTTCAGGTTGGATACTGTAGGATGTCTGGTAGAGGTCCACACCACTGAATGAAAGCATGTACACAGTCTACTGGTTTCTGTTCCTATGCAGCATGTTGCCAGGTCACCCTCCCCACGCCCCCACTCCCCTCCAGTAGCAGGAATTTGGAGCACCCAGGACGTCACTGACCTCATTCAGTGATCACCTTCTCCACTTCACCTTGAACTCTGTTGACCTCACCTTCATCTTTGTCTGCACGCCCTCAAGGAACCCTGACCACGTGTCCTGGAAACTCATCCTCAACACCAGCACCATCTAGCACTTCCCCTGAACATTCTCTTCCTCTGCTTATTCCCTTGCAAGCCTGCCTTCTACCAGCTCCCTCCGATGTTCTCCCGATCCGCAGTCTTCCTTGGATCTGGTAAGTTCACCACAAGCAGGGGGTCCTGGAGGCCCCACCCCATCAACTCAGTACAATGTCAGGATCAAGACTTGTCCCATCCCACGCTCCTGATGAGCCTGGGAAGCCATTGAGTCTGCACCTGGTCCCAGTTATGGGTAGAAGATGGGGTCCTTCCCCAGTTCAGCAAGACTGTTTTTGCCGCCTTGTCAACAAGAACAAGGCTGTGGTGTGGGAATTAGCAGTGTTCAGAAGAGCATATACAAAAGGCCTTGAAGGGGGCCCGACCCTGTTTAGTGGGTGATACAATCAAGACTCATTTATTAAATCTTGGGGTTTAGCAAGGCTATGACTGGAAAATCATCAGTGACTACTCTAAACAATCAACACCTCTTAAAGTTTTAAAAACCATTACAAGAAGACAGGGATTTGCCCCGTCTATGATTAAAGAGAAGAGTGTTTCAGTACAACACAGAAGAGGAAGAGGTTCTCTAGATCCTTTCACTGAGACAACATCTTGTGAGCAGGGATGTTTTTATGGAAAAATTGGTTCCTGTGAAGCCAGCTAACTCTGCAACAAACTGAACTTTTGAGGGACGACTATGTTATTAGATAGGAAAGGTGACTACTACTAAGTGTAGGCCCAGCTTTGCATTTTATGATTTTGTTTTGTATTGTAACAATTTTGTTTGCATTGCTCTCTTTCTTAACTGTACCTTCTTTTGTTTTGTAACAGGTGCGGTTATACAGGAGTGGGGGGTTTAAGGTAAAACAAGTAAAGTGGGGTACACTGCACCTTGGGGCTTGCACAGACTCTGCTCCCCACAGGTCATGTGATCCAATATCTTCTGTCTACTCTACGGTGGAGTGCATCTGGAGCATGTAGCACTGCTACATGCATGAGAACTCAGATATGAGGAAGGGGAAAGAAGAGCAACTAACCGTGTAATCATGACAGGCTCCTAAATCTCATAGGTGCTTTTGAAAATGTTACTTTGTAGCTCTTTTGCACTTAATAGATGTACATCTGTTTATACCCACCGATGAGCTGATACATAGTTTTCATATCTTCGTTTAATTGTGGTGAATATAAAGAGGTTTTTGCAGGTTTGAAAATGATATCCTTCTGTTCAAGAATGTTTACTTTGTCTTTTTCCCCATTCAATTATCTAATCTATAATTATGTGCTGAAAAGATACGATAGCAAAGTGCTACTGTAAAGAGTTCTCCTTCATGTTACAAATAAAGGCCAAAGACACTTGGCTATTGTTGTTGATGACACTTGGTGATGAGCAATGGCAAGGGGGAAAAGGAAGCAAGAGAAGAGGCTTCTGTGTGTCAATAGCTGTAATCCATCTTCTACGCCAGTGGTTCTCAAACTTTTTTTTCGCGGACCACTTGAAAACTGCTGATGATCTCTGTGGACCACTTAATGATCTTTCTAATACGATGGATGTGCCCTCTCTCCCTCCCCACTGCAGCCCCCGAGCTGAGGCTAGGAAGGAAGGGGGTATCCCCTGCTGCGGCAGCCACTGAGCTGGGAAGGAGGCGGGTCTCTCCCTCTCTCCCCCGCCACGGCAGCCCCTGAGCTGAGGCTGGAAAGAAGGGGGGGGTATCTTCCCCACCACAGCAGCCACAGAGCTGAGGCTGGGAAGGAGGGCCATCTCTCTCCGGCAGCCGCAGCCCTAGAGCTGGGGAAAGTCGCCTCTTTCTCTGGCCGTTGCAGCCCTGCACATCCCAAATTCCCCCCACGCCCTCTTCTCACCCCACTTCCCCCTCCCACTTACCCCCTATTCCCCCCAAGGACATCACCTCACCTTACATGTGCATCTTCTCCAGGGTCCAGGCACCTAATTGGTGGAGCCACACCTGCGCGGCTTCACTAATTAGGTAGGTGGCCCTTCATTCTCTTGTGTGTGGCCGCCCAGGAATGCAACTTAGAGGGAACTATCTGCGGACCACCTGAATGGAGCTTGCGGACCGCAGTTTGAGACTCTCAGTTCTACACCATAGCAAAGGGCTAGAAATATGAGCGGTAGTGCAAAAACTTCACATCAGCTCAGCCAGCTGAAAAGCCTGGCAATCAAAGTAACATTGTTACTTGCAATTACAGGGACACGAGCCATTTGTATTAATAATATATTTTGAAAGGCAAAGATGATGAAAATTATGACATGGAGGAAAGCTTGCTGGTTATTAAGGAAGGTAACAGTTGAAACCTGCTATAGACCACACTAGCAAGAAGAGGCCTTCCTTACATTCTCTTTTACGTGAATTTTAGGCTCGGAGTAGCCTAGTTAACTTTCAGTGCCAGATTTTTAAAGTAGCCTCAACCTGGCTTCTAATTTTTCAGCTACACTCAATTCCAGGTGCAAATGATAGCACTTAAGTGATCTAACAATCTGATTGGTGGGTAGAATTAGACCAGTGGTGGGCAACCTGCGGGCTGTATGCGCCCATCAGGGTAATCTGCTGGCGGGCTGCCAGAGTTTGTTTACATTTGCACGGCTGCCCACATTTCCCAGTGGCCGCCCGCAGTTCCAAGTGGCCGCGGTTCGCCATTCCCGTCCAATGGGGTCCCTGTGGCCCGCGCCGCTTCCCGTAGCTCCCATTGGCCAGGAACGATGAAACACAGCCACTGGGAGTTGCAGGCAGCCATGCAAATGTAAACAAACTGTCTGGTGGCCCACCAGCGGATTACCCTGATGGGCAACTGATTGCAGGATGGCTTTAGAGGTTGGATTGTTTTTCCTTTGAAACTGTGACTCACTATTAGTGATTAGGGAATATGCTTATCAATAAACCAGAGGGAGGTTAGTACAAAAACCAATCATTAACATGATGTAATAACAAAATTACTAGTCCAACAAGAGAGAATATTTGCATATGAAAACTTTCAGATAGTGCTGGACCATGCTTTGCAATAACAGTTGGTGCAAGTGCCACAGCTGAAATGATGAGGCAAGATTAGAAAGGCAAAGGCTCAAACTAGCTACGGGAATAAAGGGAAACAAGAAGACTTTTTATCAATACATTAGAAGCAAGAGGAAGACCAAAGACAGGGTAGGCCCATTGCTCAGTGAAGAGGGGAAACAGTAAGAGGAAACTTGGAAATGGCGGAGATGCTTAATGACTTCTTTGTTTCGGTCTTCACCGAGAAGTCTGAAGGAATGCCTAACCTAGTGAATGCTAATGGGAAGGGGGTAGGTTTAGCAGATAAAATAAAAAAAGAACAAGTTAAAAATCACTTAGAAAAGTTAGATGCCTGCAAGTCACCAGGGCCTGATGAAATGCATCCTAGAATACTCAAGGAGCTAATAGAGGAGGTATCTGAGCCTCTAGCTATTATCTTTGCAAAATCATGGGAGACTGGAGAGATTCCAGAAGACTGGAAAAGGGCAAATATAGTGCCCATCTATAAAAAGGGAAATAAAAACAACCCAGGAAACTACAGACCAGTTAGTTTAACTTACTGTGCAAGGGAAGACAATGGAGCAAGTAATTAAGGAAATCATCTGCAAACACTTGGAAGGTGGTAAGGTGATAGGGAATAGCCAGCATGGATATGTAAAGAACAAATCATGTCAAACCAATCTGATAGCTTTCTTTGATAGGATAACGAGCCTTGTGGATAAGGGAGAAGCTGTGGATGTGGTATACCTAGACTTTAGTAAGGCATTTGATACCGTCTCACATTATATTCTTATCGATAAACTAGGCAAATACAATTTAGATGGGGCTACTATAAGGTGGGTACATAACTGGCTGGATAACCATACTCAGAGAGTTGTTATTAATGGTTCCCAATCCTGCTGGAAAGGCATAATGAGTGGGGTACCGCAGGGGTCTGTTTTGGGACTGGCTCTGTTCAATATCTTCATTAACGACTTAGATATTTTTATAGAAAGTACACTTATTAAGTTTGCAGATGACACCAAACTGGGAGGGATTGCAACTGCTTTGGAGGACAGGGTCATAATTCAAAATGATCTGGACAAATTGGAGAAATGGTCTGAGGTAAACAGGATGAAGTTTAACAAAGACAAATGCAAAGTGCTCCACTTAGGAAGGAACAATCAGTTTCACACATACAGCATGGGAAGAGACTGTCTAGGAAGGAGTATGGCAGAAAGGGATCTAGGGGTTGACCACAAGCTAAATATGAGTCAACAGTGTGATGCTGTTGCAAAAAAAGCAAACATGATTCTGGGATGTATTAACAGGTGTGTTGTGAGCAAGACATGAGAAGTCATTCTTCCGCTCTATTCTGCACTGGTTAGGCCTCAGCTGGAGTATTGTGTCCAGTTCTGGGCACCGCATTTCAAGAAACATGTGAAGAAATTGGAGAGGGTCCACAGAAGAGCAACAAGAATGTTTAAAGGTCTTGAGAACATGATGTTGGTGTCACTAGGCATAACCCTAGGTAACTCGGGAGGGTGGAAGACCATGAGTGTCGATGAAGCCTTCCTGCTTAGGCCTAAATAAACCAAAGCTCCTCCATGTTTGAACTTTAATTGACCTAACAAGCCAGCAACAGAGAATGGAATGTATAACAGTCAGTTATCAGTTGCAATACTGCTCAAACCAGTATAAAGCGGTAGTAATAAGGCCTGCATGCTTCTGGCTGAGAGGCAAGATAACAGATCAAAGGGAAAAGGACAAAATAATAGTTCAAAAAAGAGTTACTAACGAGCTAGACTTATAGCCGCCAAGATGACTTAACTGCTTAAATGTAATTGCTACCTGCTTAATATAACTATTATAGAAGGAGGGAGGGGAAGGGGGGGAAGGGAAGAGCTTAGTTACAGTAAAGTATAAAAAGAGAAAAATTGCTTATGTTGGTGTGCTTGATCTGAGACGTGCCAAGTCTCCTTGCACTGCTTTGAGATCTCAAATAAACTTTGATTGCTTCTCCACCCTGGTGTGCTCATTGGCGCGACGCACACCGGGCAACGAACCCCGCTGTTGCTTTCCTCCGGCACTCTGTGCTGGTCACAATGACCTATGAAGGAAGGCTGAAAGAATTGGGTTTGTTTAGTTTGGAAAAGAGAAGACAGAGGGGACATGATAGCAGCTTTCAGGTATCTAAAAGGGTGTCATAAGGAGGAGGGAGAAAACTTGTTCACCTTAGCCTCTAAGGATAGAACAAGAAGCAATGGGCTTAAACTGCAGCAAGGGAGGTTTAGGTTGGACATTAGGAAAAAGTTCCTAACTGTCAGGGTGGTTAAACACTGGAATAAACTGCCTAGGGAGGTTGTGGAATCTCCATCTCTGGAGATATTTAAGAGTAGGTTAGATGAATGTCTATCAGGGATGGTCTAGACAGTATTTGGTCCTGCCATGAGGGCAGGGGACTGGACTCGATGTCCTCTCGAGGTCCCTTCCAGTCCTAGAATCTATGAATCTATAAGTAAAATGAAATCAATATGTAAGCACAAAAAAACAAAGTGGTGCATTATTTTGGCTATAAAATGTTGCCAATGGAAACAGCAGACAAAACAGAAGTCAGCATCTGAGAAAACATGCAAGATGTTTAGAAAATGTGCTTTATGAAGGGCCAAACTTAAAAGCAACAGAGATATTCACACAGAACGATGCAGTGATATACAAGGCAATGTTTATCATAGCTGACAATTGAGAAGTCATCCCAGAAACTGCATTCTTTGAATGTAGCATTGAAGGTACCATAAATCTATGTGACAGCAGTTGC
Source organism: Chrysemys picta bellii (assembly GCF_011386835.1). Taxonomy (NCBI): domain Eukaryota; kingdom Metazoa; phylum Chordata; order Testudines; family Emydidae; genus Chrysemys; species Chrysemys picta. The sequence continues at coordinate 45,230,097 of NC_088792.1, read as the reverse complement.
TTAGTAGCAGTCACTAAAGGTTAACAGCTCAGTCACAACTGTAATAGCAGACATAGCTGTGAACACCACTTGATAATCATGAGTCATGAGAGAATCTCAGAGACAGAACTCCACAAGGTCCTAAACTTAGTCTTTTACCTTTACCCCTGCAGTTTTGTGTGTACACAACTACAGCTGGTTGGATACATCTGTGTAGGGATCTGAGTGCAAGGAATCCACATCCTTTTGAAAATTTGGCCCCTAAATCCTGAAACAGAGATCAAAAGTCATGGAACAAACTTATGTTGAAAGTACTGTTGATGCCTGAGAAAGTTTTGGGGAAACTTTCTCTTCTATTTTCCTAATAGAAGTGACCAAGAAATTTTTGTGTTTGAAACGACCAAGAAGTTTACAGCTGGTTGCAGACAACCCTCTGAGAGCCTATAGGATATTGGATTAACAGCCTCCCTGGTGAAAATAATAGCCAAAAAAACCCACCCCAAAACAAAACCCACATCTGAGATAATTTTAGTCTTTGTGGAGTCACATGCCCATCTGAATGCACAGAACAGCAATGGAGTGTATAACATTAATATCTGAGGAAGAAACTTTTGTGATGGACTCATGCATCCTCTGGAAATCCCCCCCAGTTCCAGCAAGGTTGTATTTAGGTGGGAATTGTCAAGATTAGGCTTTCAAGGGAAGCATTTCAAACAGAACCTGTTTATTTTGCCTCATGTAATACCTGTATGTACTTGAATAGTTCAGTCTTTGATTGATCTCCTCCCACTACTACTCGTTATAGTCCTTAGGATTCATTTTTCTCCTTTTCTCCTTATTGTTTCTGTCACAACCTAGCTCACTCCTGCTCTTTGGATGCACACCAGTCTGTTGTTAGTGGACCCAGCTTCTGAATCCCATGTGCTTCTAAGCCCTCCTGGGACTGGGTACTGACTGGTTACGGTTCTTAGCTCTGGGTCTCTCCAGCACATTGCCAGATGTTCACAGGTGCAGGCCCCATGTCTGACACCCTTCTTTGGCAGTGGGATCCCACAGTTTGGTCACCTTAGACCCTGAAACCAGGATCCCAGCCCTCCTGAGTCTCATGTTCCTGCAGAGCTCCACCCTTGGCTAGGTAAGGATGTTTTTCAACATAAACTGGGTATCTGAACCCAACATGGAGGTTACAATACAAAGGGAAGGTGGCAATGAAGGTTACAATAAAAAATGACATTCACAAAACAAAATGGAGTTCACAGATATACCCCCAATCTGCCACAGTTTACACTCCTCAGGAATATTTAGCACTTACATTGCACTTTTCATCTCCAAAGTGATTAAATTAATGATTTAGTGTTTTAATGTGATGGTAATGTGCGACTCATGTGGACTGATACTCAACAGGGAAATGTGATAGTTTTCAGAGAGGGAAAAAGAAGATAATTTATCCATTGCTGCTGCATAGCTGAACAGAACTAACCTGCAGGCTATTGATATTATGCTCAGCTGGACCAAATAACAAAAACAGATGTAACAACATGTTCTGAGTGTGATTAGCTACCTGGGAAAATGTGTGTCAGAGTTGGCAGCAGAGATGCAGTGCTCTGGGTCCTGTTACAAGACTAAAATGAAGCTTCTGAGGAACATAAATGTGAGTAGATAGAAGCATAGCTTATATTAATCAGTGGACTTTTCTTAGCGCTAGCAAAGAGGACCAGGCTCTCTACTGAAACTCAGCCAGCAGCAGCAGAGACCAGCAGGTACAGCTATACCATGAGAAGGAGCTGGGGCCCAGTCAGGGTTATCTTTCTCCTCTTCCCACTCCCCTGGACCCCAGACTCTGCAGGGGAGAACCCCCACCTGGGGGTAACAGGGTTCATATGGCCCAAGCCATATGAGCTCCCAGAAGAGAAACTGCTGGTAGAGGCCAACAGGAACTATGATGAGCAGCTGTACCATGGACCTTGGGCACTGATGATGGCATCACCTCAGTCCCTCAATTACTGCTATTTTTTTTTTTTTTTGGTTTGTGCTTTGGGCATTTTCTCCCCTTTACCGGCTGGCTGTTTGCTTCTGCTTCTTCTCACCCTCTCCTTCTGTCTCTTAACTCCAGCCTTACTCTATCAACCCTCTAGTCACTCTTTTTCCCCCTTCCTAGTCTCCCTTATCACTCCTCCCTTCCATGCCTCCTCCTTCCATCTCTGTTTAGCTAATTCTCTCCCAACAATACCCTGGTCACTTTTTTTTTTTTTAAAGAAATCCCCCAAAATGGTAACACTATCTAGAATCATAGAAATGTAGGGCTGGAAGGGACCTCAAGAAGTCATCTAGTTCAGCCCTCTGCTATCAGGCAAAACCAAATATACCTAGACCATTCCTGAGAGGAGTTTGTCTAACCCAGTGATGGGGATTCCACATCCTTAGTAACCTACTCCAGTCTTAACTATTCTTATAGCTAGAAAGTTTTTCCTAATACCTAACCTAAATCTCCCTTGCTTCAGATGAAGCTGATGACTTCTTATCCTACCTTCAGTGGACATAGAGAACAATTGATCACTGACCTCTTTATAAAAATTCTTAACATATTTATAACATAACCTGTTTATGCTCTCTGTATGTGTGTATATATATCTCCTCAATATATGTTCCATTCTATATGCATCCGAAGAAGTGGGCTGTAGTCCACGAAAGCTTATGCTCTAATAAATTTGTTAGTCTCTAAGGTGCCACAAGTCCTCCTGTTCTTCTTAACATATTTGTAGACTATCAGGTCCCCCTCAACCTTTTATTCTCAAGACTAAACATGCCTAGTGGTTGTGGTGTGTTTTTTTTTTTTTTTAGCCTTTCCTTTTAGGTCAGGTTTTCTATACCATTTATCATTTTTGTTGCTCTCCTCTGGACTTCAGTTTGTCCACTTTTTTTTTTAAAGTGTGTCACCCAAAACTGGACCCAATACCCCAGCTGAGGCCTCAAAGTGCTCTGTTAAGTGGAACAATTACCTCCTATGAGTTACATACAACATCCTGTTATTACACCCTAGAATATTGGCCTTTCTTGCAACTGCATCACTTTGTTGAAGTATTCAGTTGTGATCCACCATAACCCCCAGATCCTTTTCAGCAGCACTACTGCCTTCCCAGTTAATTCCCCACTTTGTAGTTATGCATTTGAAATTTCTTCCTAAGTGAAATACTTTGCACTTGTCTTTATTGAATTTCATCTTGTTGATTTCAGACCAATTCTCCAATTTATCAAGGTCATTTTCAACTGTCCTCCAAAGTGCTTGCAACCCTTTCGAGCTTTGTGTCTTCTGCAAATAGTATAAGCATACTCTCCTCTCCATTATCCAATTCGTTAATAAAAACATTGAACAGAACTGAATCCAGGACAGACCTCTGCAGGACACTACTAGATATATTCTCCTAGTTTAATAACGAGCCATTGATAACTATTCTGAGTACTTTTTTCTTTTTAACCAATTGCACACCCAATTTATAGTAATTTAATCTAGACCACATTTCCCTAGTTTGCTTATGAGAATGTCCTGTGGGTTTCTGTAAAAAGACTTACTAAAATCACCATATATCATATCTACAATTTCCCCCCATCCACTAGGCCAGTAACCCAATCAAAGAAGGAAATTATGTTGATGTGATTCATACTTGACAAATCCATGCAGGCTATTACTTATCATCTGATTATCTACTAGGTGCTTACAAATTGATTGTTTAATAATTCCTTCCAGTGTCTTTGCAGGTATCAAAGTTAGCTTGAGCAGTATATAATTTCCCAGGTCCTCTTTGTTCTCCTTATTTAAGACAGCTACTATGTTTGCTCTTCACTAGTTCTCCAGGATCTCACCAGAGCTCCATGAGTTTTCAAAAATTATGGCTAATGGTTCTGAGATTGCTTGAGCTAGTGCCTTAAGTACCCTAAAGTGAATTTCGTCAGGCCCCGCTGACTTGAATACATCTAACTTATCTAAATATTCTTTAACTTGTTTTTCCTTATTTTGGCTTGTGTTTCTTCCCCCTTTTTGTTAATATTAATTTTGTTAAGCATCTGCTCATAACTTACCTTTTCAGTGAAGACTGAAGCAAAATAGGTTTAAAACACCTCAGCCTTCTTGGTGTCATGTGTTATTAGCTTTCCTTCCCCTCTGAGTAGTAGTGTTACACTTTCCTTTGTCATTCTTGTGCTCTTTCCATGGGACCTTGAGAAACTGGTAGGTAAAGTTCCCTTTTTTTTAAAGTTCATTGTCCTTATTCTGCTGCTCTCACTCCTTCCTTTCCTTTGAATCATGAAATCTATTATTTTATGATCACTTCCCCCTATTTGACTTCAACCTTCAGATTTGCAACCAATTCTTCCCTGTTAGTCTGAAGTCTGATATGGCTGCCCCCATGGTTACTTCCTCCACCCTCTGAAACAAGAAGTTGTTCCCAACACATCCCTAGAACTTATTGGTTGTTTTATGTTTTGCTGTATTACTTTTCCAACAGATGTCTGGGTAATTAAAGTCTCCCATTACTAGCTTGCATGTGTTTTGGATATTTCTGTTGTGTTCTAGAAATGCCTTATCTTCCTCCTCCTGATTTGGTAGTCTACAGTAGACCACTGTTATGACATTGCTCCTGCTTTCCCCTTTTATCATGTCACATAAGAATCCCTAGTTTACTCTGTTCATGTCACGTTAACCTGAATTATCTGTAATTCAAGATTGCATTGTATGGGCAATGTGAGTGATCATTCTGAAATCACTTCTTCAATAAGGTTTTGGAAGCTCTTCACAAAGGTCATTTTGGCATTGTATGGAAGGCCATAGCCCAGAATCACGCCTGGCAATGAGGGATTGACAAAGACATTGAGAGGAAGGGGAAGTGCTGTACTATGTGTCAGCAAATTAGCATGATCCTGGACCAGCTCATCTACACCCTTGCTCGTGGCCTCCGACTCCTTGGACATGTGTTCACATTGATTCTGCTAGACCTTTAGAAGGTTATATGTTTTTGGTTGTAGTTGATAGCCATTCAAAAATGGCCAGAAGTTTTCAAAATGACTTCTTCTACAGCTGCCAAGAACATTGGATATCTCCGTACCTTGTTTAGCCAATTTGGTTTACTGTTACAGTTAGTGAGTGACAATGGACCTCAATTCTGTTCTGAAGAATTTCAGAGATTCCTAGCTTCAAATGGAATTCAGCACATGTGTTCAGCCTCATACCATCCTGCTACAAATGGACTAGCTTTGTACAGTATCAAAGGGGTAGCTGTGTTAGTTTGGATCTGTAAAAGCAGCAAAGAGTCCTGTGGCACCTTATAGACTAACAGACGTATAGGAGCATGAGCTTTCATGGGTGAATACCCACTTCTTCGGATGCATGTAGTGGAAATTTCCAGGGGCAGGTATAAATATGCAAGCAAGAGTGAGTAAGGCTAGAGATAACGAGGTTAGCTCAATCAGGGAGGATGAGGACCTCTTCTAGCAGTTGAGGTGTGAACACCAAGGGAGGAGAAACTGCTTTTGTACTTGGATAGCCATTCACAGTCTTTGTTTAATCCTGAGCTGACGGTGTCAAATTTGCAGATGAACTTAAGCTCAGCAGTTTCTCTCTGAAGTCTGGTCCTGACGTTTTTTTGCTGCAGGATAGCTACCTTTAAATCTGCTATTGTGTGTCCAGGAGGGTTGAAGTGTTCTCCTACAGGTTTTTGTATATTGCCATTCCTAATATCTGATTTATGTCCATTTATCCTTTTACGTAGGGACTGTCCAGTTTGGCTGATGTACATAGCAGAGGGGCATTGCTGGCATATGATGGCGTATATTACATTGGTGGATGTGCAGGTGAATGAACTGGTGATGGTGTGGCTGATCTGTTTAGGTCCTGTGATGGTGTCGCTGGTGTAGATATGTGAGCAGAGTTGGCATCGAGGTTTGTTGCATGGGTTGGTTCCTGAGTTAGTTACTATGGTGCGGTGTGTGGTTACTGGTGAGAATATGCTTCAGGTTGACGGGTTGTCTGTGGTCGAGGACTGGCCTGCCACCCAAGGCCTGTGAAAGTAAGGGATCGTTGTCCAGGATGGGTTGTAGATCACTGATGGTACGTTGGAGAGGTTTTAGCTGGGGACTGTATGTGATGGCCAGTGGAGTTCTGTTGGTTTCTTTCTTGGGCTTGTCTTGCAGTAGGAGGCTTCTGGGTATACGTCTGGCTCTGTTGATCTGTTTCCTTATTTCCTCATGCAGGTATCGTAGTTTTTAGAATGCTTGGTGAAGATTTTGTAGGTGTTGGTCTCTGTCTGAGGGGTTGGAGCAGATACGGTTGTATCTCAGTGCTTGGCTGTAGCCAATGGATCGTGTGGTGTGTCCGGGATAGAAGCTGGAGGCATGAAGGTAGGCATAGTGGTCGGTGGGTTTCCAGTATAGGTACAAACACCTAAGCATGCCTTGAGAGCTAACAAATCTATCTTCAGTCATCAGAAGTAATTGAATAATTTCTTGCTTGTCTACAGGAATGCAACTCATGCCACTACCCAGGAGTCACCTGCAACTCTTTTCTTGAAGTGATCTTTTGAGTACATGTGTCCTGATGTTGTCTCTCTTGGAGCAAATTCCAAACTATGCAAACTGCTGTAAGACTTGTCATCCTTCTTTTCAAGTAGGAGACTTAGTTTGGGCTAACAACTATAGATGTGGAAATGGAGTATCTGGAGTACTTGTAAAATGCATGGGACCTGTTTTGGGAAGTTTTCTAAAGTAGGGTGGAGGAATGTGATGTCCTGTCCCTTTAAATGTTTTAGTATTGCCCCCTTCCAAGTGTAAAGCCTCACTTTCTTGTTGGTTTCAGTTTTGTTGCCTGTACAATAAAGCTAGTACCACAGCTGATGGCTGTGTTTCTATCAGCTTCCTCTGTGTCTTTCTCCTTCTCTGCTGGGTCCAGATATAACAGCAGCCATCATTTGTCTGTCATATCTATTTAGACTGTAAATTCTTTAGGGCAGTGATGGTCTCTGTTTCTATGAAGACAATTGTTTGCAAATCACTGTTTGATGGTTTTGCTTTATTGGTCCATAACCTCAAGACATTCAATTGCTCACTGACTGCTTTGCGTGTGCAGCAAAAAAGTTTTGGCTTAATGATCAGCCTAAAGAAGACAGCAGTCACGATCCAGCCTCAACTGGGAAGTATTGCAACTACTCCAGTTGTGTCCATTGACGACATGCCACTCAAGGCCATTGACAAATTTTGCTACCTAGGCAGTGTCATTTCATGAAATGTAATGACTGACAACAACAATTCAGAGCGCATTGGTGCAACCAGTGATGCCTTCAGTATATTTCAGTGATTTTCTCTGGAATGAACATGGTGTCAGACTGCAAACAAAAATTAATTTTTACTGTGTCCTTGCCATCACACTCCTGTGTGAGCAATATGTTGACTACTTATCAATACCACATAAAACTCTTGGACCAGTTCCACCTACGATGTCTACAATGGATAATGGAATTAAATGACATTATTTGGTTCCAAACACCGCATTGAAGCATTTCTAGTCCAAGTGCAGCTGAGATGGAAAGTCATGTGGTCCATATGTTAGCATTTGGTATTCTACTAGCAATCTTTTACTGAGAATTGGAAACTGGAACACATTTTAGGGGCATACCAAAACAAAACAAGATTACAAGGTCACTATCAAGGCCAATCTACGGTCTTTAGTGCACATTCATCAACAATTGTCTTCACTTGTGGCACTTGCAGGTGGGGCTGCAGGTCTGAAACTAGTTTTTGTTCTCATCTCAGGACCCACAATAAGTGACTGTAGCTCATCCATTGAACTTGATGGAAGAGTACGTCATTATTGTCTTAGTTCATTGTATTAAAAATGCAAATGTTTTTCTCTATTATTGTGTAATGTCTCTATATGGAAGAATGACTGATGTAAACACTGAGAAGTGTTATGTGCTTCAAAGGACTATTTGAAACAATGTTTCAGATAAGGATGAACTTTTAAAGTTAAGTGCGCTTTCCTGGAAATCCCTCAGGGGAGGTATATGCAAATGAATCCTTCTGTTTATGCAAGAACCAGGCATTTGAAGCTTTGCCCTGAGGAGGGGCCTTTGTTTGCTTATCACCTGTTACATGAGGACAAGATCAGAGGCACAAATTATATAAAGAAGTGACTTGCAAGTGTGCTTGTTATGAACCAAGGTGGTTATGAACTTGTAACCACAGAAAAACCCTTTTGTGGGGTTTGAAAGACTGATTCCTACCAGAGCCCTTATTGGGGTTGGGGTGATCTCTGGTAAGCTTATTAGCATTTGGGTAGGTTCTTATACTGTTTTAATATAATTTCTCTAGAATGCTTTCACCTTAAGAATAAATGTGCTTGGTTAGGAAAATCTAGGTGGTATTGTGAGCAATGACACTCTTTGTAGCCTCTGATGAGAAGAACACAGCAGGCCTGTTTTGCTGGGGAATTCACACTGTAGGCAGTGAACAGTGTAGCCTGGAAATATCAGGAGTGAGTGAGATGCGTCTCTCCGTTGATGGCGAGGGAGCTGGAAGCCTGAGAATGGATGCCCTTGGCGAACCACAGAGGGGAAATACAGGTTCAGTTGCCTTGAATTTTGATACAGACAAAAGCCTCTCATCAGGATGTAGCTCTAAAAGGCAGGTTTTTTGCTTAACCAGAGGTGGGGAATTTGCATTAACCTTTCCTTAGGCCTTTCCCAGGAAATCCACTTCACACACGTCCCAAAAGTCCATTCTTGTTTTGCACACTGTTCGATATAATCTTTTGAGCATGCAGGCCTTGCATTACATCTCCCGCCTAGAGAGGGTGCATACAATCCCATCCCACAATAATATCTAAACTTTGCATTTAGTACAATGGACCCCAAAGATACTTAAACTTAATTCAATAAGATGTTTCAAAGATATTGTAGGAAATGGCCACATCTCACATAAATCATGTAGGAGAGTTAGTTTACAGGGGTGAAAGCAGATCTAAAATGTAATATAAAAATCCCCAGCCTTATGTGTCTTACGCTTCTAAAGGTTCCCAATGGAAGCTACAGATGTGAAATAAAAATCTGAGAATTACAGATGCATCATCTGAGCCAAAACTGAAATGCTACTGGAGAAGATGTGTCGCTTTAGCCTGGTGAAAGAACACCACTCCAACACAGCTGCAGAGAATGATGAGAGAGAGCAACCCAGGGCAGAGCCAGCACTACAGAAACTGATTTCAAATGTATTTACAGAATGTCTGTCTCAATGGCTAATGCAAGACACACCAGAAAGAAGAATAGTACTGAGAGCTGACAAAATCATTAGACCAGTGTCTATTTTATGAACAATAAAATTTGGCAAAACCCAAAAAACCCTCCAGGGACAGCTGGTAATCAGAAATCTCACAACGGCTCATTCATTAAGCCATTTACTGACCAAATACAAAACCTGAACAGAGAAAAAAGAAATTGCAGTCTGTGTTTTAAATGTCATCACGTTTGAAATGTCATTACAGCCAAGTGAAAGAGCTAATGGTGGTAGGAATAGTGCCTGCATCTCTCTGGGAGAAGCAGGCTCTGACTGATTTCATTACCCTGTAAGTGAATGGTCATTTGTTTATTATTATTTATTATTCTAGCTTCCTGGACATTACCATGTTGTCAAATGCAACATGAAATCCATGTGCTTTATTACAGCATCTGAGAGTCTCTGGCATGGATTCCCACCTATACAATACACCTGAGTTATATTATGCAATGCAATAAGTGCACAAATCAATAAATAAAATGTATCCGCACTAGTCTAAACTGTTTCCTTAAGTAAATGGCAAGGATCTACTTTCTCTAAGATGCTTACTGCAAAACCTGTTGGGTTTTTTCATGTCGTGTATGCATGTTGGGAAGATAAATAAAAGCTGTAGTCTCTCTACTGCCTTATGCCACAGGCAGATCAGCCCCAGTTTATGGATTCGCCCCTCCTCCCCCCAGTGATTACTAACATTAAAATTGTACTTTTTATTGGCCTGTAGTAGTACTGGAAGCATGCTTTCTCTGATCAAAAGTGACAGACCGGAAGGCTCACCCGTTTAAAACTGATAGATCCAGGGCCAGCTCTGGCTTTCTGGCCACCCTAAGCAAAAAAAAAAAAAAAACCCGCGGCGGCCAGAACAGCAAAGCAAAAAAAACAACAACCTGTGGCGTGGCCGGAGCCAGGCTGCAGGGGGACTCCCTGCTCTGCAGATGTGCCCCAGCTAGCGGGGGGAGAGAGAGAGAAGGGGGGCAGCCAGGGCTTCAGCGGGGTGCTGCCATGTGGCCCCTCCCGCTGTGCCCCCTACCGGGAGGGCCCCACACCACTCTGGTCAGCTGGGAGGGAAGGACGCAGGCTGCCCTGCCAGGCTTGCTGCAGGGCGCTCCTGTCCTCCACGCCGCTGCCCCCTGCAGGGCGGCCGGAGCGCAACAACAACAACAAAAGCGTCCGTGCCGCCCTAGGATTGGGCGGAATGCCGCCTCCTACAAGCTGCCGCCCCAAGCACCAGCTTCCTCAGCTGGGGCCTGGAGCCGGCCCTGGATAGATCACATGATTCATCTTTCATCTCCTGTATTAAGGATTTTAGAATAAGTGTATAGAAATATGATGTTGCTGGCACCCATTTATCTTGAATATTTTTCATAGGGAAAAGATAAAATCAGAAGCCTAAATGTTTTTATGACAAAGCAGCTCCATAAAGCAGGAAAAAAGGGTTAAACAAGGGCTAAATCACCCACAAGCCAGCCAACAAAGCTAGCCAGCTGCGTAGGCAGTGGGCTAGAGAAGAGAGATGGCTCTGTCTCATCTCTTCCCCTATGGAGCATCATGTAACTGTGAGGGAGCAATCCCTGAGCTTACAGACAGCAATTCTGCCCATCCTTTACACAGGTTCCACAAGGCAAAGGAGATTTCAGCTTCCTTTTCCCCCTCGTGCGCATGTATATGCGCCCATGTAAGGGTCAGACAGAATCAGGCCAGTATATTTTTCCCCAAGAAGGGTTATAGAATCATAGACGATTAGGGTTGGAAGAGACCTCAGGAGGTCATCTAGTCCAACCCCCTGCTCAAATCAGAACCAACCCCAACCAAATCATCCCAGCCAGGGCTTTGTCAAGTCAAGCCATAAAAACCTCTAAAGATGGAAATTCCACCACCTCCCTAGGCAACCCATTCCAGTGCTTCACCACCCTCCAAGTGAAATAGTTTTTCCTAATATCCAACTGCCCATGCGGCAATTTGAGATCATTGCTCCTTGTTGTCATCTGCCACCACTGAGAACTGCCGAGCTCCATCCTCTTTGGAACCCCCCCTTCAGGTAGCTGAAGGCTGCTATTAAATCCCCCCTCACTCTTCTCTTCTGCAGACTAAATAAGTCTAGTTCCCTCAGTCTCTCCTCATAAGTCATGTGCCCCAGCCCCCTAATCATTTTTGTTGCCCTCTGCTGGACTCTCTCCAATTTGTCCACATCCTTTCTGTAGTGGGGGGGCCCAAAACTGGATGCAGTACTCCAGATGTGGCCTCACCAGTGCTGAATAGAGGGGAATAATCACTTCCCTTGATCTGCTGGCAATGCTCCTACTAATGCAGTCCTGGCAGCAAGGGCATACTGTTGCCTCACATCCAGTTTCTCGTCCACTGTAAGCCTGAGGTCCTTTTCTGCAGAACTGCTGCTTAGCCAGTCAGGCCCCAGCCTGTAGCAGTGCATGGGATTCTTCCATCCTGAGTGCAGGACTCTGCACTTGTCCTTGTTGAACCTCATCAGATTTCTTTTGGCCCAATTTTTCTATCAAAACTGTGGAAAATTGGGTTTTCAAATTTTTTTGCTGAATTATCTGTTTTCTGCAGAAAAGTTTGATTTTTTGTTTGTTTGTTAAAAAACAATGCCTGAAAACCAAAATATTTTGATTTAGATCTGGCATTACAGTGTTTGATAGGAGTTGTAGTTCAATTTGCCTCATGTCTCCAATCTCCTTTATGGGCAAGGCTCCCCAGCTGGACTACATCTCCCAGGATGCACCACTTTCCCTCTCTAAAAGGAGAGACCATGGTGCATTGTGGGAGATGAAATCTGTCATATATCTGTCATTATCCCCTCTTGGAGATGGGAAGACTGAGGCACAGAGATTGTGACATGCCCAAGGTCACAGCAAGCCAATGGAAAAAAAAATTCAACCTAGGAATAGAACCCTCCTAGTCTGACTCCCAGTCCCATACTCTACCCACTAGACAATTCTCCAGTAAGTACTGGTCACAGCACTTAGACTGCTGGATGGCACAGCTGGAACTAAATATGATTTCAACATTGACAGCTGTATCATGATCAGTGGAATTGGAGACAGAGGGCCCATGTTCTCTGGGGGGATTGTTACTGAGGTGGAAAAAGAGGTAATCCTGATAGTTATTCTAGTGAAGAGAGAAGCTGAATTTGGCCCATGCATTCTGCTGAGGGATATTTCCTGCAGTTCTCCTTGTGCTTGGTGGCCAAGTGAAAGACAGTGTTTAAGTGTAGGAAAGGTCTTCAGCTCCCTAGACAGACAGACGACTTGTGCTAGGGACTTAGGCCCTGATCCAAAGCCCACTGAAGTCAATAGGAGTCTTTTCATTGACTTCACTGGACTCTGCATCAGGCCCTCGGTGAGCTGGCAGTCTTGGAGTGAGTGGCTTATAAAAGACTAAATGGAATCAACATGTTTGAAGATATCTGAGGCCACAATAATCCATGATATACGTCTACCAACACCAGTGGCAGTGACATTACAGTAGGGTTCAATTTGGACCCTGGTTTTATTTTTTAATTGTTATACAAATTAATTGGGTGCACTTCAGGATGGGTACAAAAGAGAGAAAGTGAACAATGTGGTCAGCTAGAGGTTCTATATGATTGCATTGACTTTCTTGTATATACAGGAGTGCTGGAACAATTTGTATAGCGGGGGTGCTGAGATCTATTGAACCAAACTGTAAACCCTGTATATGATGGAAACCACTTCCAACCAGGGGGTGCAGCAGCACCCCTCCCCCAGCACCCATAGTTCAGCACCTATGTGTATATATACCTGAAGTCCGTAACCTTTCAAGGATACAATTTGTTTTATAATTGAGAGCCAAATCCTGCAGTCCTCACTCAATGCCCAATCAGGTAAAATTGGGGTCTTGATCATCCCATCCCATGGCAACATCCATAGAAGAGGACTTTGAGAAGGAAAATCTCTCAGGGCCTCCCTTTTCATTCCACTGGGAGTGGGGAGGAAAGGGTTAGCCCCAAATCTGCAGGATCAGTACAGATTCTTGGGAGACCACTGCTGTCCACATCGAGCCTCTGTGCCTTTCCACTGATCCCTAGTCCCTCAACAGTGAGGTTCTGCTGGAGCTGTGCTGTCAGAAATTTCTATTGCCACCAGCTGCTCTCCAGATCCTTATGGGAAGGGACTCACCACCCCACTTCATGGGGAAAAGGAGAAAAGATGTACACTCCCGTGTCCCACTCCTCCCAGACCTTCAGGAAGAGGGAGAGCCATGCACAGAAAGTGGCATCCATTAACAGATCTGGGGAGGGACAATCCAGACCTGTGAGTTTTGCCTGAGAAAGGACTGAGTTTGGAAAAAAATACCCCAATGAGTAAGGATCTCAGGATTTGGCCCAAAGGGAGGTTTGATCAGGAAGAGACTGAGTAAGGTCTGCAGGATTAGTCCTGAGGAAAAAGCAGGCCTGTATTAATGGGCAGTTAACTCAGTTTCCTTATGATTTGATGTTTTGCAAAAATATCAAATTAACCTTGGCAAAAGGCCGAAACCTTCCATTTGCATTAGGTTTTTGGTTTATGGCTGCACTAGAAGAGCTTTGAATTTAGCTACAGAGAATATCCTTAGAATACTCCATAACCATTACTCTATCTGCAGGTTCATCTAGTCGGCATAAAAGTGTGTTAACAGAGAAACAGAGCAGAGAGCATGAAATATGTTGTGCATTAAACTTGATCAGAAATTGTAATTTATAAAGCTTTGAGGCTGTTTAGATTTCTAGTTTTATGAGCATCTATATCACAGTTCTTTGCTACACCAACCCCACTGCTAACTCCTCTGGTCGCAGTAAAGGCATTTTTCCAAACCAGCAGTTGATCACATTTGTACCAATTTACAAGGAGAAAAGAGTGATATAATCATTTTTGGTTGATGGCATTTACATTGCAATCCCTGATACAAAGTAATAATTAAAAACTTCAAACCTCCCAATCCCTAGCAGTAAAACATCCTGATGCTACTTTCTTTATGCCACTGCTTTCCTGCCTGCATATATCAACTAAATGTTAACTACCTTTGCCACTACTAATGAATAAAATGTAGAGTCTTGAGAAGAGCTCTCTGGGGAATGGAGCACATAAATTCCTCCCTTTCTTTGCCTAGGTCAGCTTTAGATGCCTGTTTTAAAAAGAAAAGCAGCAGAAGCAGAGCACAATCCTAAACTATTCAGCACAAGTAATCTGACCTGACATTTTGTTGTTCTTGCAATCTCTATAGCTCAATAACCTTTTCCAAAATGTAAACTGCTGCATATAGGCCCTGATCCACTGGCCTTTGAAGTCAATAGAAAGTCCTCTGTTGATTTCATTTGGTTTTTGCTTGGGCTCATAAAAGGAGTGGGAGGACAGATAAATTGGGTGAAGCATAGCGGGGGCAGGAGGCCTTAAAAGTTGGTAGACTTCATAGAGCGTATGACATCCTAGAAGCAACAGCCTGATTCCAAAAGAATTTAAGTGTGAAAATCCACCACAACCCAGTGTCAGAGAGACTAAGAGGCAACACTGCCATCCTGACGTAGGCTTTTGGGAAAAGACACTAGGAACAAGGGACCAAATTCTCCTCTCAGTTACGACAGTGCACCCCCATGGAGTCTCAGCACAGTAAAGGAGAGGAGAATTTAGCCTGAGTTCTGCAAACGTAGTTGTTGCTGTTCCTTCTGGAAAGACACAGTGGTGAGTGAGAGCCAGATTCATCTTTGCATCTCTTGAGAAAGAGAACTATAGTTTACTCTCTCTTGTGGTCGGATTTTATACTGACATGTCCAAACTAGGGCTGTCAAGAGATTAAAAAAAAATAATTGTATGATTAATCGCACTGTTAAATAATAATAGAATACCATTTATTTATATTTTGGATGTTTTTTGCATTTTAAAATATATTCATTTCAATTACAACACAGAACACAAGTGTACAGTGCTCACTTTATATTTATTTTTTAATACAAATACTTGCACTGTAAAAAAACAAAAGCAATAGTATTTTTCAATTCACCTCGTACAAGTACTGTAATGCAATCTTTTTATCATGAAAGTTGAACTTACAAATGTAGAATTATGTATAAAAAAACTGCTTTCAAAAATAAAACAATGTAAAACTTTAGAGCCTATAAGTCCACACAGTCCTACTTCTTGTTCAGCCAATCACTCAGTCAAACAAGTTTGTTTACATTTGCAGGAGATAATGCTGCCTGCTTCTTGTTTACAATGTCTCCTGAAAGTGAGAACCGGTATTCTCATGGCACTGTTGTAGCCAGGGTCTCAAAATATTTATGTGCCAGATGTGCTAAAGATTCATATGTCCCTTCATGCTTCGACCATCATTCCAGAGGACAGGTGTCCATGCTGATGATGGGTTCTGCTCGATAATGATCCCAAAGCAGTGCAGACCGATGGATGTTCATTTTCGTCATCTGAGTCAGATGCCACCAGCAGAAGGTTGATTTTCTTTTTTGGTGGTTTGGGTTCTGTAGTTTTCACATCAGAGTGTTGCTTTTTTCAGATTTCTGAAAGCATGCTCCACACTTCGTCCTGCTCGGATTTTGGAAGGCACTTCTGATTCTTAAACCTTGGATTGAGTGCTGTGCTATCTTTAGAAATCTCACATTGGTATCTTCTTTGCGTTTGGTCAAATCTGCATTGAAAGTGTTCTTAAAATGAACAACATGTGCTGGGTTATAGCAGTCTCTGATGATAATGTGAAATACATGGCAGAATGTAGGTAAAAAAGAGCAGGATTCATACTATTCTTCCCCAAGGAGTTCGGTCAAAATTTAATTAATGCTTTTTTTTTTTTTAATGAGCGTCACTTTCAGGAGACTTTGTAAATAAGAAGTGGGCGGCATTATCTCCCATAAATGTAAACAAACTTGTTTGTCTTAGTGATTGGTTGAACAAGAAGTAGGAGCGAGTGGGCTTGTAGGCTTGAAAGTTTTACATTGTTTTGTTTTTGAGTGCAGTTATGAAACAAAAAAAAGCTACATTTGTAAGTTGCACTTTCACGATAAAGAGATTGCACTGTATTAGGTGAATTGCATTAGATGAATTGTATTGCATTGCATTTCATTAGATGAATTGCATTGTATTAGGTGAATATTAGGTGAATAGCATTGTATGAGGTGAATTGAAAAATACGATTTTTTATCATTTTTACAGTGCAAATATTTGTAATAAAAATAATAATATAAAGTGAGCTCTGTATCTTTGTATTCTGTGTTATAATTTAAATCAATATATTTGAAAATGTAGAAGAACATCCAAAAATATTTAATAAATGTCAATTGGTATTCTATGGTTTTATAGTGTGATTAAAAATGTGATTAATTGCGAAACATTTTTTTGAGTTAATCACGTGAGTTAACTGCAATTATGCAACAGCCCTAGTCCAAACTCAGAAAAATCCCCTGCCCTTGTAAGTAAAGCTTGGAGTGTTTGTGTAGGACCTACCCAGTTAGGGTGATCAGATGTCCCAATTTTTATAGGGACAGTCCTGACTTTTGGGTCTTTTTCTTTTATAGGCTCCTATTATCCCCCACCCCCTGTCCCGATTTTTCACATTTGCTGCCTGGTCACCCTATACCCAGTCTCTATACCACTTGACTGAAATCAATACATAAGAAATTTCAATGTTCCCTGTTTTAAAAAAATAATATATTAAAGCAAGGTACAACTTAACCTGTCATTGTATATTGACAAACATTTTCTTCGTGAGATACTTCAGTTCTCCTGTTAGCACTACTGTATTACATAAGGAGAGAGGCCCATGTCTAGTATGAAAGTACAGCTTGAAACATGGCTTTACGATCTGCATTCTAGGTACTACCGCTACATTTCTGTCCATTGCATTACTTGCCATTTTGTAGAGCTCCCCATGGGCTTCTTTTCCCACATTTAACTAAAGCAGCACAATGTCCTGCATGATCAGGCAACAATAGCACATATGTCTTATACATGCCTAAAACATGGGGGTAGTATCAAGAATACAGTGTAGAATATTTCTAGAGAGGATGACTCACTCTGTTTGCCAGCTTTAATCATGAAGGACAACAATAGCCTGAACTTTAAAAGCGCTGAGTGCCTGCAACTCCCATTGTTTCAGCAACTCCCATTGTCTCAGCCTCAATCCTGTGAAGTATTGAACACCTCTTGAGAGTGCTTAGCACATCCCAATTTCCATGGAAGTCAATGAGAGTTAAATATCAGAGGGGTAGCCATGTTAGTCTGAATCTGTAAAAAGCAACAGAGGGTCCTGTGGCACCTTTAAGACTTAGGCTAGGTCTACACTACCTGCCTGAATCGGCGGGTAGAAATCGACCTCTCGGGGATCGATTTATCGCGTCCCGTCGGGACGCGACAATCGATCCCCGAATCGACGCTCTTACTCCACCAGCAGAGGTGGGAGTAAGCGCCGTCGACAGAAAGCCGCAGAAGTCGATTTTGCCGCCGTCCTCACAGCGGGGTAAGTCGGCTGCGATACGTCGAATTCAGCTATGCTATTCACGTAGCTGAATTTGCGTATCTTAAATCGACTCCCCCCTGTAGTGTAGATGTACCCTAACAGAAGTATTGGGAGCATAAGCTTTCGTGGGTAAGAACCTCACTTCTTCAGATGCAAGTAATGAGAGTTAAGTGTGTTCAGGACCTTTGAGGACCCCAGGCCTACTGGGAGGGCAGTTTTCCTTTTGCTGTACATGGATAATTTCCATTTACACGTATAGGAATTACAGGTGTGCATTAAAGGGAGGATATTATTATACATTAATTTTAAGGCATTTATACAGTGCTAGAAGTTTATTTTGTACATTATAAACATCAATAATATATATCCCTTGTCCTGAATACAGTTTTCAGAGTAATGTTTAAACACACTAGAAAGGCACAATTTGCTTGTATAGCTTTTATTCCCAGCTGTTTATTGTAGCTCTGATGGGGCACAGGAAATGTCTCCGTCAAGAACACTTAGAGAGGGAGCTGTTTAAATAAGCTAATAACATTAATGCAAATGAAGACGCTGTAGCACATGCTTTTACATGTATTACTCTCTTAAAAGTGAATTTAGTGCTTGTGAATGGTGCTGGTTTGACAGGCTAGCAGTCACAAGATGGCTGGCTCCCTCTGATTGAAATAAATTCAGCTGCCCTATGCAAGAGCAGCTGCTCCCAACTGAGCCAATTAAGGGGGCAGGGCTGCACCTGGGCTATCAGGGTACAGGGAGAATTCAGGGAGGGCAGAGCTAGAAGGGGAACTGCAGAGTAATGCTGCTGGGAGGGAAGGTCTCCTGCAGTGGTCCCTGAAGAAGGGAGTTGGAAGTGGGTAAGAAGACCCAATTGAAAGCTTTGTTTTCCTTTGGGAGAAGGCAAGGAAGGCAGGCCAGACCTTGCATCTTCTCCAGCTGCTCAGAGAGCAGAAAGGGATAGTACCTCAGGGAGGAGAGGCTGTGCCCAGTTTAAGGCTGGGGGGAAGATTTGTTTTTGTGTTTTGCATTTGGAACTTTGTGTTAATAAAACCCAAGGAGGGCTGTGAGTGGATGAGCAAGACTGCATGGAGTTTTGTTTAAGGAGCTCTGAAGAAGGGGAAAATGGGGGCAGGGTGTTGCAGAGGCGATGATTGGGTGACAGCCACCATGTTACATCTGGAACAAAGCCCTCCATTTATCCTTAGAATAAGTACAGCATATACAAAATGACAGTGTCATCTTCTTGGTGCCCTGGTAACACCCCTCCACCTTCACGTGGCTTCTAAGGAAAAGAAGGGACTCATTCTCCTTGCCCATTCAGTCCCTGTTCTCTGCTAAAAGGGGTTGCCAATTTTGGTTGGACTTATTCGTGGAGGTTTCATCACATGACATAATAGGGTGACCAGATAGCAAGGGTGAAAATCGGGACAGGGAGTGGGGGGGTGATAGGCACCTGTATAAGACAAAGCCCCAAATATCAGGACATATATAAAATCGGGACACCTGGTCACCCTATGACATAATCTTTAATTAAAGATTAATCTTTAATTCCTGGAGACTCCAGGGCAATCCCATGAACTTGATGTTGAGTGCTGCCAACTGGACTGAGATCCTCACTCACTGGACTAAGGCCACCAAACAGCCATTGGATGGCAGTGATTTGATAAATACTGACTGAGGCTGGATTCAAGCCAGCACGGTGAAACACTCCCAAGCCTCTCTTCTCTCTACACCTATTAATTATAGGGCTGGTCTACAGTACAAAGGCTTTGCTTATACATCTATACCAGTGAAGCCCTCTAGTGAAGATTTAGCTTATACCAGCAAAAGGAGTTTTTTTGCAATATAGTTAAAGCAGTTCCTCAAATGACATTAGCTATTCTGGCAAATGGAGGTTTGGTGGTTTTTTTTTTTCCTGGTATGAGCTGCTTCTTTGTGTTGTTTTAGCTGGCATAGCTATGTCTGTCAGGGGGAGAGGGGAGGTTTTTTTCATTCCTAACTGACATAGCTATGCCAGCAAAACTTTGTCGGGTAGACCTGACCTTAATGATGCTCCAGCAGAATATTAAATGGAGACTAACAAGATTTTTAGGAGTGAAAAATATTAATACTGCTTATTTTTTATTAAATTCCTAACTCTGAGCACTTACTTCATACCCCATGTCCCACTGAAGTCCATAGGAGTTTCAGATTATCAGAGCCACTCAGTACTTGGCACATTATTCTGTTTATAATATGCAACATCTAACTCCTTATTCACCCATTTGCCAGCCAGTCACACGCACAAAATCTCCTATGTATTTTGTATAGGCAGGGAAATGCAACATAGTATCGACACCTTGACTCTTTCTGTTTGGCTTTGTTGTGATCCACATAGCTCTAAGGCATGCTTTTGATAAATAATTAAGGCCTAATCCTGTACACGCTTTGTGCAAGGAGGTGCCATTTAAATCAATGGTGGTTCTGTGCATGGAGCATTTGTCTATTGGGCCCTTAATCTTGCAGTGAACTAGAGAAACATTCATTTTGAAGCTGAATGTTCAGCAGGATAATGAAAACACACGGTACATAGATTTCATTCTTCATAGCTCTCTGCAGTGATTTAGGACATTGTAATCCTCACACCAAGAACAAATACCAGTGTAATGTAGGAAAAAAATGTGTGATTGGAGAAGGTAGGTTTCTGGGAATATTATACACTATGGCTTATAAACAGTAGATTATTAGCTGTTCAGTAATTTGTTAAAACATTACTATGATATCACAATCATTAAAATAGTTACAATTGCCATTTTGTAAGTAATTAACATTGTGGTTAACTGTAACTGTGGTTTTCTCTATTCTTAGTAAAAAGGCCACAGTAATTTGGCAAAAGGTGAAGAAGAGCGACAGCTGTACTAGTAGTTTAAAAATATAAAAGGACAAAATAACTCATAAAAACCAAATGCATTAGATAGAACAATAAATGATAGAATAAACTTTATTGAAGTGCTGCAATTATTAAAATTCCAAAATGAAAAAAGGATGTGTATATTATTTGCATCAGAATCTGTGTAATTTTTTAAAAAAATACTAGTTATTGATTATTACTGCTCTGTTTATCTGTGTTAAAAAACCTAACTAGTAGGCGGTGAAATATAGTGTAGAGTGAGACCTTTTGTTACATATACACCCTGTATATGAAACAAGATTGTTAGTACCTTTTATAATCAAAAGAATCTGTTTACATGTCATTTTCTTATGCTGTTTACGTATATAGGCTGGCAAAGAAGAAGTCTGCCAATGCCCTGATGGCCTGCAAAAGCATATTATGTCAAACAATGGATGTTGCATCTGTGTGCGCAGTCCTAATTGGCAGTGTTTCCTCTTTGGGGAAAAAAATTGCACTATGGAGATTACTCAACATAATTTTTATATCAAATAAAAACTGCAATAATTGTGTGCAGCCCAAGCTGCCAAACTACCTGCTACTGTTCAAAGCACACTAATCCACTAAGGCAAGACTTGCATTAAGATTGGCAAAGGAGGTAGACCTAGGTCCTTACGGAGTCACAAAAATGACTGATACGCACTGCTTCAGCTGTGTGAAATGATTTGCCAGTTGCTTTCATGTGTCACTTACTGAGCTTCCTTCTTGTTTCCTTTCTTTCCTATTTGGGGGCCAAGCCTAGGCCTGGCTCGCACTCCCTTGTACTGGCTCCCCATACCACAAGCAGAGAGCTATGCCCTCCCCATCTTCATCCTGGAGGGTGGGAGGAAGGCAGAGAGGCTTGCGCCCCCCCCCCCCCCTCAATGTGTTAGCTAGCAGAGCTATGCTGCTGTACTGTCTAAAGTATACACTGCATCCGGTCTAGGCCCAGCTCTGTCCTGCACGTTTGCCAAAAAACTTGTGATGTCTGCAACTCTCCCCTGGCCTCCTCCAACCCTGGGCCGAGGACCCATACCTGGCCTTCCACACCCCTTGTCTGGCTCATCTGAGCCCATACCATACGCCCAACTGCCTGCATGCTGCAGGCCCAGCCAGACTCCCTGCCTGGCCCCCAGCAAGTCCTACAGCTTTGCAGATGAGGTCCTTGCATTTGGGCTCATAGTGTGGGGTGGCTGCATTGTGAATCCAGGGCAGTGATGGTGACTGGAGCAGGGGTTGAGGGCTGCCCAGGAGCCAAGTCGTGTGGGGGCTGGGTGCAGAGCAGCAGGTGTGGGCTGGGAGCCAACATGGAGATAGGCAGGTTGCTCTGCTGTGGATAAAGCCCCAGCAGCACTGGCAGTGCTGCTAGGATCAATCCCAAACACCTGAGCTGCCACCCCCCAAGTTACCCGTGCCGGGAGCAAGGACTGGCTGGGGAGGGGAGGAAGTACTTCTCCAGCAGTTCAGCAGTGGGGAGTATTTCATGCTGCCTTGGCTGGTGGCTGCCCTCTCCCACGGACACCCCCACCAGGCTCATTGCCCACCATTGCCCATAGAAGGACCCGGGGGAGGTCTGAAAATCTGCTGCCCTAGGCAACTGCCTAGCTTGCCTACACCTACAGCAGCTTCTGCCTGGTGCAACCCCATTTGTATGCCTTCCTGTTTAGGAATCAGGTCTGATGTCTGCCCTTTGTCTGATGTGGTACTGGGAACTCTCCTCAGCCAGTTGCAATGCCTCCTTATTATTTTTTCCCTTCAATATTTTCCCAACACTGAGCACCTTCACAAGGCATGCATTCCATCAACTGTTTACATTGCAGACAGATTGGAGGGGCCAGTTTCTTAGATGATATGACTCTGTGTGGGGTAAAATACATGATGCTCTAAAATGTAACACATCATATAGTTAGTGTTATTGCAAATAATTTTTGTCAGACAGCATGGGCCAAATTTATCCTTGTTGTAACCTCATGTTTCATGCCATTGATCTCCTTCCCACTCTAACTCCATAGGAACAGACCCTTTGGTTATTAATTTTTCTAAGAAGTCTCAATTTTGCCATCATCTTCTCTCTTCCCGCTAGTTGTTTAAGTACTGGGAAAAAGCTTGGCAGAGCCTGAAATGTTATAGAGACTGCGTAAATCTCTGAAATCCCTTTTTAACTCACGGACTCCACATCTGATGCTTCTGATGTATAAATACTGATGCAACTGAATAGAATTTTAGTGAGACAAATTAAATAAAATGTCCCTCTATGAATAAATATTGTTCAAAGAACACTGCTTTTGAGATTAACTTTCATCTAACATCCTTCTGGAAATGTACTTGAATTTCAAAGTAGAGCCAGAATGAGGCTGATATCAAACCCAGAATACATTTCCCTCTTACTATAAGGTTCCTGCCCAGATTGTATTAATTAAACCTTTTTTAGAGCCGTATTGCTTAATCTGTCACCAGCATATTTCCTGTTAGACAAAGTCTGGGTGTGAAGCTCTCCCAGTGCTATCTGCTATTGAGGCTGATCTTCACCAAACCATGAAACTTTCAATTGTGTTACTAAATAGTACGGGCTAGTTCCTTAGCTGCATCTGAAGAATACTCGCCATAGGTTGCCATAACTGGGAGTAGGGTTATAAAGGTGTCCTTTGTGTGATCCTGGCTGGCTGATCCTGGGGGTTCTCAGTACTGGGCTAGTACCTGATGGCTGTTCTAAACAGTGTCAGCTGCCAACAGCTTGCTATGGCAGTGAGGGTTTGTCTGGGGATAAGGGAGCTTGGCTAAGTCCTCTACCATACCAGCCCTGAGGGCAGGGGGTGGGGTGGGGGAAGAATAGGAGCGGATTTGTCAGCTCTTTGCCATGCAAGCATCTCCTCTAAAATGGGGAGATCTTCTGAAGGCCAGATCCAGCATGTGTGAGGCTGATTGGCACTGGCGGATTGGCACAAAGTGGCCAGAATGCGACTCAGAAATTGGAGCCAATACTTAGAAATATGGGGATGCCACTTGTAACCTTCTGTTGACCTCCTAGCTTTTAACTTTCCCTTCCTTGCAGTTTTGGGGCCCCAGTATAATATTCTAAAATATTTGGAACTTCTCATTGCTAAGAAGCATGTGTGGTTGATCTTCCCTGGGTAGTTTTGTCCCTTTTGAAAATCACAGAATGTATGTGGAGCAGCATGTGCCTGGAGTATTTTTCTTGGTCTATTTCATAATACAACAGCACAGAGGTTGCTGCAGGAGATGAGGGGTGCTGGAAAACTCATAAATCCATCCAAAATTATTCAAATATTCAAAGTCTCAGTAAAAACTAACATGACGTTGTAGCAAATAGTGAATGGTAATAACCTCACTGTGGCGTAAGCTGAAATGGGAGAGGGAATTTGACTGTGTATCATATTAGAGTTGCTTCTGAATCAACAGGAAGCCGAAGGCCTGGTTTTTTTGGCCATGAAATGGCCTGTAACAGAGTAGATCAGCATCAATTTCAGCCTTGTCTGGTGAAGGTTAATGGAATAACTTTTTTTGCCATATACAAGTAAGCTATTGAAGAAAAGCAATCCAGGGAGAGTAAGCATCACTGCTGTTGGACTTAGCTGGATAAAGACCTCTAATCTATCTGCTGAATGAAAAGCCTTCTGGCTTTTAAACCCTGAAATATTCTGGTGTAGTGGATCTGTGAATAACTCACTTGAAAAATTGGAAGCAGCTATCACTTCTGATAGATCCTGTGGAAATGAGATCACTGAATAATGAAACAGAGTGTATACTGTATCACTCCAAACCTGTATGGGGGTAACTTTTTATTTGTATATTCTGAACCAAAGGAGTGTTGGAAGGGAATAGTGCTGTCCATATGTTTTCAGTATTTTTGTTGGTGTCTTATAGAAAAAAAGCCATATCTTGTTAAAAGTAAGACATTGTGTCAGCAAAAATAAAATAGGAAACAGAATGTTCAGTAGTCAAATCAGCAATTTGTGCCCTGATTCTTGTGGTGAGTGATACCAATTTCACTGAAACTATTTGTATACTAAGGTACTCCTGAACTGAATAAGGGTGGCATAATCATGTCCTTGGCATGCACATTACTCCAAATAATATGGTCAATTAACTACATTGCATTTTACAGCTAAACCAATAGGTTAATGGTAATTACAACATCTCTATAAAATAGGTCCTAGCTGATTGTAATGCTAATTTCCTTAATAAATAATATACTTTTGCAACATGCATATTAGAAAAACAGAGAGTAACAAAATTAAATATGCTCAGCTCCACTGGCTCTTGTTAATTCTTGTTGCATTTGGCCCTTCTGTAATAGCTCTGAATGCCAAACATTGGGACAGCTTAGTATTATGCTAGCCTGGTTGTTGGCCCAATTCTCAGGTTAAATGCACCATCCTCAAGTTAAACGTACAATTGGTATTTCTATGTACTAGTGCATTGTATGCTCTAGGCTTGCACACATACATAGTATTGTGATTATTGGAACAACCCGATTACAACTTTTGCCACTCATGTTCTTACAAAATTTCCCAGGCACCTATTGCTAGGCATGCTTCAGAGCCAGCCTCAAATACTCTCCCATGTCTTTTTCCTCCTTTACTGTTCAAATATTCTCTTTGGTACTTAAATGTCAACAGGTGTAACCATGTGCAAAGAGGCGTGAGGCACCAGTATGGCACTGCTGTCACAAAGGATGGAGACTCATTTCATTTTTAAAATTTTGTTTTAAAAGAGAATTTAATAACCACAGAAGAGCTCAGATTGATGGTTCTGGAGTATGAAGCCTTCTGTTTACAATCAGAATGGGTATAGAAAACACAGAGGCCAGGAGTTTCTATATTCGATATGCTTCTACCTTGACTTTTAGCAACTCTCTCTAGAGATGGAATGGAATTCAGTCTCAAAGCTCATGGACATCTTGGCTTTCCTGCCCAGGTTGTCAAAAAGGGGGCTGCTTAATGCCAATTGTGATGAATGCTCCTCTACAAGGATGGTATTTGCAATTTACTTTGGCTGCTCACTTAAACCTATATTTAGTGGGAACTAGAACTCAGCAAAAATTGGAATTTCCATCCCAGAGGACATTTTGATGTTTCAATATTTGTTTTCATCCAGAATTGGGACAAAATATTGAAATATCGACACTTTTCACCAAATGAAAAGTTCAGAAAAATTTCTATTCAGAAATGGTAAAATGTTTTGTTTTGGCATTTTTGATTGAAAGTAAACATTTCAGTATTCCTGAATTGAAATGTTTCATTTTGGTACGTTGAACTGACACCAAATGTTCCATTTCGAGTTGCTTATTACATTTCCTTTCCCTATGGTTGTGCATTGCCTTATGTGATTTGTAGTTCAGGTTCCTCATGCTCCCATTCTTGTCTATGGGCTGGGCTCCCTAGCGAGACAACATCTCCCATGTTGCATCCTCAATCATGTGACTCCCTTGATGCACCATTCCATTTGATTAGAGGAGAGACCACATTGCACCATGGAAGATTTTATCCAGCTAGGGAGTCTGGCCTATGGGATAGAATGTGGGCATCAGGCATTCATACTCCTATGACTAGGGCCCTACCAAAGTCATGGCCAGGAAAAACGCATCATGGACTGTGAAATCTGGTCTCCCCCAGTGAATTCTGGTCCTTTTGTGTGCTTTTAACCTATACTGTACGGATTTCACAGAGGGAGACCAGCATTTCTCAAATTGGGGGTCTTGAACCAAAACGGAGTTGCGGGGGGGGAGGTGACAAGGTTATTTTGGGGGGTCACAGTATTGCCACCCTTACTTCTGTGCTGACTTCAGAGCTGGGTGACATAGCATACCATGCTACCCTTACTTCTCTGCTGCTGCTGGCAGTGGCTTTGCTTCAGAGCTGGGCTCTGGCCAGCAGTTGCTACTCTCCAGCTGCTCAGCTCTGAAGGCAGTGCCGCCACCAGCAGCAGCGTAGAAGTAAGAGTATCAGTACCGCAACCCCTCTACAATAACCTTGCAAGCCCACCCACAAGCCCTACAATTACAACACCATAACGTTTCAGATTTAAATAGCTGAAATCATGAAATTTACCTTTTAAAAATGCTATGACTGTGAAATTGACCAAAATGGACCGTAAATTTGCTAGGGTGCTACCTATGATGCAATGCACCACCATAGGGAAATGCATTTTAATGTTGAGCTGGCTCAGATTAAACATTTAGGGTCAATTCAAGAAACAAAATATTTCAGTTGGGCAGAAGTGACCTGAAATAAAATACTTGTGATGGTTTTCTGGATAGAAAATTAAAAAAAATTGAAATTTTCTGCATAAAAATGTCATTACTAGTCCTTACTGTTGACATGGCAATCTATGCTGAGTTTTTATTTTTATATATATATATATATATATATATATATATATATATATATATATATATATATATATGTGTGGGCTATGCCACCACTGCTCTCCCTTGCAGATGGACTAATTTAAACTAGTTCCAGAGTTGATCAAGATAGTTTTTGGATTGAACTAATCTTATGGTTGTGTGGTAGTTGGAAACCTTTACAATGATGCCTCCATCTCTTTCCATGGAAGACCCTATGGAAATAGCTGAAGATTCATTCTGAAAGAAAAAATGTCCATATTTGTGCTAACCAGATACAAGGCTAGCTCTTCATCTTAACACATATTGAAGAGCTTGCTTTAAGATTCCTGCTGAATCAAGTCCCTCTCTTGACTCTGTTTAGTGAAATAGCAAAAGAAGGCAAGTTAAGAGTCTTACGAAAGGGTAAACATTGATGATATGATTACATTCTGAATAACCAAATAATTATGCTACGTCTTACTTAAGACTTTCAAATTAAATGAAAATGCAGAATTACTTGAAGCACCACTATTTTTAGTTTTGCTAATTCTCTGAATTTTGAGCTTAACTGATGCTAACCTTAGAAAATACCCAGAGTAGGTGGATAGGAATCATCTTCTGTGATTGTTCCTCTTCGCTGGTTCTTTTGTGTGTGCCTATGTGAGGGAATTGGATTGGGAGAAAGGAATGACTTAGATAAGACACAAGTAGAACTTAATTAGAATAGTAAATTATTTCACTTCTCTACAGAACTCCTCTTTTTTGCACTAAAATTATCTTAATATTATTAGAGCTTTTTGTTTAAGGTCTTCACTCCAGTCTTGAGTAAGGAAAGATGTATAAGTTGCATTACCACGGAAGTAGACTTGGGAGGCTTTGTGTCTTGGATGCCCTTCTGAGATGCAATTCCCTCACTACTTCTGCTGTATTTCAGGGGATAATAATTTGCTGCTGGCCAATACCAGCAAAATATAGCTTCAGCTTTGCAGGCTTAGCTGTGGTAGTTGGCAAGGAGAGAGCCGAGGCTCTATCCATTGTCCACCCATTCCTGGCCCACCTGCTCAAGATAGCTAGCACCCCATTGTCCCCTGAGTTGAGATGTTGTCCACTTTAGCTCTTAATTTCCTCCCACCTCTCTGTTTGGTCACTGCACTAAAATGAGGAGAAGGGGCCTTCCCTCATGGAGAGAGGAAAAGGAAACCTGCAAAGCTTTACTTTACAAATAAAAGGAAGTGACAAGTAACACTTCTCAGATATCTGTGATTTCTTGAAGAGTGCTACCAATATAATTGGCAAAACATCAGATAGAGAGTCAAGCATCTGATGGAGCCTGCAGATACGTAATCTTATATAGAGTGCATGTCTGGATAAAGACTTCAAGATTTAGCCAGAAAACACTCGTGAGAAATAAAGGCCAAATCATCTAGTACCATGCTGAAAAAGTGGAATTTTTCTTCTGTTAAAGGTCACATTAGTGGTCAATAGAAATATATAAAATAATCAGATTGGTCCGATTCTGAAACCCTTATTGACTTTGAGCACTACTTAGTGAGTAGTCTCATTGACTTCAGTTGGACTGTTTGAGGACTAAGGTACAATGCAAAGTGAGAAAGAGTGTCAGATTCTGGGCCAATATAATTTGGTTCTTCAAATTAGATAGGATTGGTTGCATCCTGGCCTGTCTAATCTCACTAGATGACTATTTTAACTGAACCACAATGTCCCCTTTCCAGTTTCCATGTCTTCTTGGTTTCTCGAACCCCATAGATAATTGCTTTTTCTTTCTGCTTCCAGGTCTATCTTTGGCTACATCTTCACTGCCAAGAAAGATGTGTCTTTACAATGAGAAAGCTAACTCGAGAGATTATCTCAGCATGATATCCTAGTGGAGACAAGGAGCTGTAGTTTTTATCTCGATGTCGCTAGTTGAGGCCAACTGTGTTTCCCCCACCTGGCATTTACCTTGACTAACCACAAGACAAAAGCTACCTGTGCCTTGTCTCCAGTGGGATGTAACCATGAGATAGCTGTCAGGACTTATCTTTCTTGCTGTAAAGACACATCTTTTAGTAGTAAGACATACTTTTTGCCAGAGCTGGCAAAGATTATGATTGAACCACCTCAGATTCTCTTTCTGAACAAGAGAGAGAGAAAACACAGACATTAAATTCAAAGTTAATTTGAAGACAGAAACTCAGTGGGCATTTTGCCAAATCAGGAGAGCAGGATTTGATCCTATGTGTTTAATATGTTTAGAGATTAAGTAGTAAAGTAAGAACAGACGCCAAAGGTTTGTAGGACTTTTCTCCCCCCAAACTATCAATACAGTTGCAATTCTGATCGCTCCATCCAAAAATTGTATATTAGAATAGGAAAAGGTAAAGAGAAGGGCAACATTAATGATGAAGGGAATGGAACAGCTTCCATTTGAGGAGAGATTGAAAAGACTGGGACTGTTCAGTATGGAAAAGAAACGACTAAGGGGGGATAAGATAGAAGTCTCTAAAATCACAAATGGTGTGAAGAAAGTGCATAAGAAAGTGTTATTTACCCCTTCACATAACACAAGAACCAAGGATCACCCAATGAAATTAATAGGCAGCAGTGTTAAAACAAACAAAAGGAAGTATTTCTTCAAACCCATACAGTAAATCTGTGGAACTCATTTCCAGGGATGTTATGAAGGCCAAAAGTATAACAGGGTTCAAAAAAGTATTGGATAAGTTCATGGAGGATAGATCCATCGATGGATATTAGCCAAGATGGTCAGGGATGCAACCCCATGCTCTGGGTGTCCCTAACCGCCTAAACTCCAAATGCTGGGACTGGACGACAGGGGATGAATCACTCAATAATTGCCCTGTTCTGTACATTCCCTTTGAAGCATCTGGCATTGACTACTGTTGGAAGACAGATACTGGGTTATATGAACCATTGGTCTGACTCAGTATGGCTATTCTTTTGTTCTTATGTACAGATCCAGGAGGGACTTTTATATTGCAACAGCAGCATTCAAAAGACTGGATCAAACAATCAAGGCAACAAGTTTAAATTGTTAATAGCTACCTATTCTTATCATTACAACTTTTTTTGTAACCCAAAATTCAAGAAGGACGTTGATACTGGCAGAACGATCAGAGAAGAGGCAAGGGAATGATTAAAGGATTAGAAAACATGCCTTATAGTGATGGACACAAGAAGCTCAATCAATTTAGCTTAACAAACAGAAGATGATTACAATCTGTAAGTATCTACATGGGGAACAAATATTTAATAATGGGCTCTTCACTCTAGCAGAGAAAGGTATAGCACAATCCAGTGGCTGGAAGTTGAAACTAGACAAATTCAGACTGGAAATTATGTGTAAATTTTTAACTGAAAGTAATTAACCATTGGAACAAAGTTCCATGACCACCAACGATTGTGGTGGTTCTCCATCTCTGAGAATTTTTAAATCAAGACTAACACAGCTACCCCCTGATACTTAAATCAAGAGTGTATGTTCTTCAAAAAGATATGCTATAGGAATTATTTTGTGGGAGTTCTATGGCCTGTGTTATACAGGAGGTCACACTGGATGATCACATGACCCCTTCTGCCCTTGGAATCTATGAATTTACAACCAAGAAGTAGGTAATGTTGTTTCTATTTAACTTGCTATGTTGTTGCTATTGGCAGTGGGGGACACACGTTCTTTAGAATGGATTAAGGTAAGTGTGCAAATAGTAACTGTAAAGCTTTGGGAAGGAGGAAAAATTGTCTTCCTTTCCCCAATATAAATCTCTTTAAGTCTAATGATATCCTTCTGTATGTCAGTTTCTGTACTGTGGTGGTATAACCAGTGTAAAATATTTTTAAGCCGAGGAAGCCAGTTTCTGCCTTTGATATGATAGCATAAATCCTAAGTAACTGCTCTGCTGTCAGTGGAGCTACTCAGGTTTTATGTCTGTTGAACAGAGGGGCAAAATTTGACTCTGTGCTTTAGACTTTTGTACCTGAGTTTGCTCAAAGTGATGCCTGTTTAATGACCATCATCTTGGTCATCACTGGAGGTTGAAACTTGGGACCTCCAGAGCTAAGAGCTTGAGCCATTACAGATTGTGCTAAAGAGCTAAATCTCCTTTCTGGGAGTAGTAGCAGACTCATATTCTCTGAGAATCAGGCACAGAGGGCTACATATAATATACACTGAGCAGTGTGTTACACCTTCAGTCCCAAGTGCCAAATTCTCCACTAGACCTGAGTAGTTCCACTGAAGTACCTGTGTAACAGAGAGAATTTGGCCTGATGCATTTTACCAAACATTTAAGATGCAACATCATTTTCTGGTGTTTTCCCAAATATTAATCCAGAAGGAATAATAATGTGCTTATTATTGGAGTCAGATTTCTTGACAAACAGAGGCAAATTGATTCCCGAACTCAGAAAGGGTAGCAGGCAAATATCCTGCACTGTGCTTGCCCTTGCCTTTAAAAAGACTATTCAACCAAAGGCTCCATACAACTACAGTGAGACTATTTTCCAGCAGTGAAATGTATCCCTGTCCTTCTTTTTAACTGATCCTTTGAATCATTAGTGCAACAGAGCAACTTAATGGCACAGAAAAAGATTAATACCGGTGTCCTGTTTCCCGCCTCCGGGAAGCAATTTAACTTCTTCATGGAAATGGAAACACAATTAAATAAATAAGCAGATTCTACCAGGTCTGTGAAAAAATAATAGAGAGTGCAATTAATATCAGCAGGAAACTAGAGATAATGTTATCTTATCTATACCCAATTGCAATCAATTATAAAACATTTATAGAACATTATAAATGGATCTCATCCTATCTCTACATGGAATATTCATTACTGACCATTTCTTTCAACACTTAATACAGCCTGGAAACACAATCACACTGTATGATATATACAGTACCACAATACAAAAGGAGAAGCCAGCCAAAGCTTAAAAGAACTAATATTTCTTGATTAAAATAATGTGGTTGCTTGACATTTCAAATTAAATGAAATCTTCTGTAGTCCTGCATTGTTAATTCATTTGAAGCCACAACTTTCATCATGAAAATTAATTTCCTGACTATATGGGGTGGGTGGGAGCGGAAGAAATGCCTGTAATGAAAATCATGTCTATGTTCTCTTCCTTGGGCACAGCCTTTCATTCCAAACTAAAAGAACTCAATAGCCTTGCATGAAAATGGAACTACATTAATGAGGAAATGTTAGCCCCAATTCACTGGCTTGATGGGAAGGGGAGTAAACTATTATTGATGAATTTACAGTTCAGACTTAATGGGTTGAGCTCAGATAATGAGCCAGTTTTGTGTGCCCCTACTTTTAACGTTGATCTTTTTTTTTTTCCTTCCATACCATCAGCCCTATATTTGACAATCCCTGTGTTAAGAGTTCCTGGGACCTGGCATGATGGCTTAGGTGGGAATTAGAGCTAGAATTTTACATTAGTTATTCATTCATTCTCTCTCTCTCTCTCTCTCCTGTTTTGCTTTATTGATAAGAACATCTTTACATTTGCACTTACGTAGCACCTTTTATCCAAGGCTCTCACAGTGCTTTGCAAGCATTAATTAAAAGGTGCATCACCAGTGAAGTAGGTAAACATCACTCTACCTATTTTACACATGAGGATCATCAGTCACAGCGAGGCTGGGTGCTGTATTTTGACTTTTAAAACCAGAGCCTGCAGAAGGTGGTGTGTGGAGAGACTCAGCTACAGTAACAGGCTGTCTTAGTGTTGAACTAGTTTAATTGGCTCCAGGAGAATTCGGAAAGCACATGCCAGGGTAGCATGCATCTTTCCATTCCCCCAGTGTTCCCTTCCAGTGTTGGGAAAGGGGGAAGAAACATGGCCCAACTCCCACTACAGCAGTGGCCCTGCACTAGTGTGTGCATCCTCACTTCTTAAGCTCCAGTGTGTAATAACTTAGATTGAGACTGCCCTTTCTGCAGCAGTGCAAGAATGGAGAGAAGTTATTTACGTGCTTTGCCCAACCTTGCACATCCCTGTAGGGTGAGCTACAATCTGTCCACTAATAAGTTGCTGAAAGCCACACAATGAAT
This sequence comes from Chrysemys picta bellii, assembly GCF_011386835.1. Taxonomy (NCBI): domain Eukaryota; kingdom Metazoa; phylum Chordata; order Testudines; family Emydidae; genus Chrysemys; species Chrysemys picta. Next base: position 45,196,994 of record NC_088792.1, on the reverse strand, counting down.
CAGAGACAGAGTCAGAAAGCCCAGGTGTCCAGGATCCCAACCCCCTTGCTCCTCTCACTGGATACCTTCCCTCCATGCTGCTCTACAACACCTCTGAGGCCTTGTCTACACTGGCAGGCGCATGCAGGGTATGTGTAGCTATGTGCCTTATTGAAAAGCAGGATATGTTCATACTGCAGTATGTAGCTACATGTGGCAATGAAAGGCCCTGGCAGGGGGGAAGCCAGTGAGGAAAGGATCTGGCAGCTCCCCACTATTAGAGCCTTTCCCATGCTACAGGGAGCTGCTCGAGCCTTTCTCGCTGCCTCCCCCTGCCAGAATCTTTCCCTGCAGTGCAAAAAGCTCTGGCAGTGGGGAGCCACTGTAACCTGTTGCCTCCCCCACTGCTAGAGCCTTTCCCTGTGGTGGGGAAAGGCTCTGGCTGCTGGGAGACAGCAGGACACTACACTGCTAAAAATAGCATTGTAGACTGGGAGTCACTGCTTGGGAGCATAGAGCACTGTGTAGATACATACTCTAAGGTTCTGGCGTGTCTTTACTCTACTTGCCTAAGCAGTGCTTCACACCTACATAGCAATTTAAACCCGTGCTAGGGGTGTGTGCACTGTATGTACTCTACATGCCACCATGAGTGACTCTGCAGTGTAGACATACCCTAACTGAGCCATTTGTAGGGGTTGGAAGGATAGGTGACAATTCACTTCAATGAGACTTCTCTGGTGTGACAGATTACCAAGTGCAACAGAATGTTGTGCAACCATTCCCAGCAGTAAGTCCAGCTGCCTGGTGCTCCCTGGGAGTAGGGGAGTAGTGGGTTGTTGACACCTTGTTTATCTTACAAATGCCTATATAGATTGGTTAGTGCTTCTGTGCTCTTGGAGATGAACAGTATCTACCCCAGTCACTGACCATCTTTCTCCTTTCTTTTGTATGCTGTTGCTTCTCAGCAGCACTCAGCATGAGAGTCAAGTTCACTCTTGCAGAAGCTGACAATCAGGGGGCTGCCAGTTGGCATGAAGGGGAGGGGAGCCCAATGTCTTTGGCTTTCTCTGAGGTGTCAACCTCCAGGGAGTCAGTAGGAGGTGAGGGGAGCAAAGCAAAAAGATGGAATGATGTTGTGGGGAGGAGCGGGGATTGGAGAATGAGTGGCTGAGGTGGTGTTGTAAGGAATGGAAGAAGGAAAGGGAGATCAGGTTATACTTGGAGAAATGTGTTAGAGATTTTGGGGGTGCTTAGAAGAAGGAGAATAGGATAACACTACATATAGCAAAGATGTTTATAGATTGAAGAAAAGGATGTAAGTGGGAAGTGGAAAGAGAGACAGGAGGGAATAAAGAACTGGACAAAGGGAGATTATGATTTGTAAATGTCTGCTTTATTTATTCCTGTCCCTACATTGTCTTTCCGGTTTTTGTAAATGTCTGCTTTATTTATTCCTGTCCCTACATTGTCTTTCCGGTTGTCTCACTGACATGGAATTTTGTGGACAGGCCAGTGTGTGGGTTTAGGATAATTTTGCAATGTCAGTACCTGTTTCTAATATAACTCCTTTTGCATTGTAGGTGCTGTAGTGATCTTTGAGGTCTTTAAGAGCCATTGTTGCTAACTGATGTGAAAATCTAATGTCAACATTAGACCTGGTTGAAAATTTTACAATGGAACAGTTTTCTGTAGAAAAATGCAGATGTGTTGAAATCAAAATATTTCATAGGAACATGTCTTTTGACAATTTTCAATGGGAAAAATTGAAATGTTTTGTTTTGACACTGTCAAACGTTTTGATTAATTTTGTTTTGATTTTATATTGTATGAAGCTATTTTAAATATGTTACATGTATATATTTAATTTGTGTATGATATGTACTACTTTAATATAAAAGTTCTAATGAAATGAATCAAAATGAAATATGTTGATGGTCTCAACTGAAATTTTTCAGAATTTTGTTTCCAGGAACCTTCAAAATTAGGTTTTTGTTCCGATTCAGAACAAAAAAAAAGTCAAAATTTCCAGTGGATGGAGTGGATAGTCTGGTTCCTGACCAGCTCTAGCAAACTTCACACACTGCCCTTAACACTTGCTAAGCTAGTCAATTTAGGGGGAACTTAAGCTTTAACTCTACTAGCTTAACATGTGTTCAGTTATATACAGCTTCATCTCCACTCAGCTTCTCAAACATGTTAGATTCATACATTCCAAGGCCAGAAGTGACCATTGTGATCCTCTAGTTTGACCTCCTGTATAGCACAGGCCATAGAACTTTCCCCAAATTCCTGTTTGAACTAGAGCAGCCTCTCACTACCATTTACTTTTTAGGCTTGTAAGCAGCAGAGAAATCATTGTTACTGACATTCCTCACTGAGCAGTATTCTCAGTGTTCACATTATTGAAATTACATACCATATATTCTGTTTTTCCTGTTCTTATTTTGAGTCAGTCTCTCTCCAACACATCTCTCCATGTATCAAAATCCTCTTCTAGACTATCTTTCTCCTTTCTGAATAAAATATTATCATTTGCAAACAGCACACACCATGGTGCCTTCTTCTGTAAGTCCCTTGTGACGGTATACTGGATGAGGATAAACAAGAAGGGGCTCAGTGTTGATCCCTGATACACTCACATCTTTACTGATAGTTTGTCTGTTTCATCACTAAAAGTCCTAACTATTGACATTGCCCCTACATACATGGTTTGAACAAGCCACACATAAAGTTCTGATATAATTTTCTCTCTCATACATCACCAGATGACTTCTCTTGGAACTCAGTCAAAGGCCTATTCCAGATCAATGAACACAATGTGAATATTTGTCCTTTTCTCTCTAAATTTTTCCACTAGCTGTCTCAGTGCAAAAACAGTATCTATTGGTGACCTTCCTGGCATGAATCCATATTGATTTATGTTAATATCTACTTCACTTCTTAGCCTCGTTTTGATAACTCTCTCCCATGATTTAATTGTATGACTTATCAGCTTCATTCCTCTGTAATTCATGCAGTTGCCAGCATTGCCTTTTCCCTTGTATGTCAGCACCAAGATACTTTTCCTCCATGCATTTGGTGTCCTTTCCCATCTCATGAGTGAATTGAACAGGGATGGCAGCAGATGGATGCCTTCTATTCTAAGCTTTTTCCATGCCTCAATAGGGATTTCATCTGGTCTTAGGACCTTATTATTTTTAATTTCTTTTACATAATTTGTCACTTCATTTGGTGTGATAGGCTCCAATACACCAAAGTTCTCCTGGGTTTTCATCATTTAAATGCTCTTCACAATACCTTTATGTGAGTATCGTCAGTCAACTCCTTACCAGTTTCATCTTTGATGAACTTCACTTTCTTTATATCTTTGGTATTTCTGTTCCACGCTTTCGCCAGTCTTTTTCCATTTCCTTTGTCCTAAGTCTTGCATCAAGTTCCTCAAAGACCTTTGTTTTTACTTTTGCAACTGCATTCTTGGCCAATTTCTTTACATCCTTACATTCCTCCATGTCTTATTTGCTCCTACTCCTTTGTTAGAGTTTAAACTTCTTTTTTTTTTATATTTTATCACTTCTTGTACTACTTTGCTCCACCACCAAGTATCTTTTAGAATAAAGGCTTTCACTTTTCATTCACCCACAGGTTGTTTAACATGCTCCACTATATTTGTCACCCAAAAATCCCAAAATGTTTCCATTCCTTCTGCATGTGGTGTCAACCTCATCTTCTCCATAACCAACTCCCTAAAGTCCTTCCTGGCCTTACCCTGTAGCTTTTGCCACCTTACCTTTGGTGTTACCCTCTTTGATTTTCTCTGTACCTTTGTTCTAAAAAACATATCTAAGAGGTTTATGTTGACAAGTAAGACCTTCTCCTGCAGTCACCTTGCAGTCTTTTATATCTTTTATTTTTAGCTGGGAAACAAGTCAATCTGGCTTCTAATCCTTCCACTCTTGGAAGTAATAAGCTGTTTATCAGTTTTCGTAAAGAAGGTTTTGGATTCTACTAGGTCATGAGCTTGTGCCAACTGAATATGCTTTCTGCTTCATCATTTAAAGTTCCATAGCCATGGCCACCATGTACTCCACTTTATCCATGTCTCCCCATGTTCATTTAATTTGCACAAATAACTAGTTCCCCATATCCTGGAATTTGCTGTAGAGCAGAGTCTAGCATTTCCCAGAAACTTGTCTTCTCATCCTCGCCACAGCCAGACTGGGATGTGTTAGCTATTTGTTAGCTATGTTTATCAGGTCACATTCAAAAGCCAACTTGATCATAATTAGCCTGTCACTGCGTCTATTTATTATCACCACTCTTTCCTTTATTTTACTACCAAGAGCTATGCCTACTCCATTTCTTGAGTTGGAGGCTCCATGTTAAATTATTTTGCAACCTTCCCCAATATCTTTTGCTTTCTCACCTTTTCACATTGTTTCCTGGATGTATGCTATCTCTACCATCCTCCTTTTCAGTGTCTTTGCCAGGCTCATGTTATGGCCAGTTATTGTGCCGACATTCCAAATTGACAGTCTGATCTTAGTTTTCTGGGCTTGCTTCTTTAACTGTACACATCCAAAATTGTACCCTAACCCTTGCCTACTTTCCATAATGCTCAGGTGGAGTCACTGTGTGTCATTTCTAGAATAGTCCCTCATTTTCTTGATTCATTTGAACTCTCATAGTGTCAGTTTATGGCAACATTTTACAGCCTGCTGCCAACCCTCCTCCTTTTTAACTGGGCTTGGGACCGGAGATGGCAGTTTCTGTATAAATACATAACCTCTAATCATATCTTAAATAAGTCAGTTATTCTTTATTACTAATGAAGACTCACCCAAAGTATCTTATCCAGAAAATCCAACTTGCTAAATTATATTGGTATGATATACAGTCACAGTTCTCTGAGAACATGGGAAAAGATCATGAGGAAAATAATTAAGAAAGAAATGTGGGTGGATAGCTGAAAAAGGAAAGTTCTTTTTGTGTCAGGGCGAAAGAAAATAATTATACAATCACATGTTGCTGCTACTTGAACACTAGATAAATTGAGGCAAATTTCTAAGACATATTTTTGTTGGAAAGAGAGTAATTTTAGGCATGCATTCAATCATATCTGCTGAGAATGCAACACAACATTATCAGGAAGAGATACAGTATACCATGAAGTTACACAATAGGAAAATACCAGCACAATAGTACTGGTCTTCTTGCCGGGTCCACCTACTATAACTCTGGAAAATACATTTCAAAAGGCTGTGACCTAATAAATCACTTGTTGATTGCACCCTGTTGTGTGACTGCCTTGAACTGGGAGATGAGGGCTATGTTCCCATATACGCATTGTTTATTGGGGTTAATGGAACATCTGTACCTGCTAGCTTAAATCTGAATGCTAAGGCACCTGGTGCCACAGCAAGGAGCACTAAACAAACATCTAAATGTAATACTTACAAGTTGAGCTCATGTGTTTCAAGGAAATAAAGTAACTGTGAAAAATATTGTGTTTATTTTTCAGGAGTGGCACCTTACAATGTTTTTGTTGTACAAATTTGTATACAGTAAAAGTCATAAACTTGTATCACTTTCTCTAATCCTTTACATAGTTATTGCAGAAATAAAAGAAAAGGGAAGGCCATATTGATTTGACATAGGATGGTGAGACATCAGGCATTATATTTAGGGGCGTATCTTATAATAATTGATACATGGTTATCCTACATAATAGCCAAGGAGAACTGACCGAATAACTGATTTTTCAGTTCATTGTCAATTTTGAGGAAAATTGGGGGAAAATGTCAAACAAAATGTTTCATTCAACTCAAAACAAAGCCTTTGTTTGATTTAAAAAAAATAAAATGAAACTTTGAAATAAAAAGTCATTTTGAACTGAAAAAATCTAAATGTTCCAGTTAGAAAACAACAAAATATTTTGAATTTTGGGGGAATTTTGGTTTCTTTTTTAAACTAACAATTTGGTGAAACTGGTATGAATTTGCAAAACATTTTCATGTTGCCAAATCTTCATTTTTTGCCAAAAAAAGTTTTAGTTAAAAAATTTCACCCAGCAATCTTGCCAAGCAAAAATGGCAAACAATGGGCCAGCACCTAAGTGGCTGTAAAACAGTGTAGTTCCATTCAAGTCAAATTGGGGAACTGGCCCAATATATTTTGCAGTTGGGTTGAGAGTAACTCAAAGAGTAAAAATAATCCAGCCACCAAGACTCTAGTTTACTAACTTATTCTTTTTGTAAGTACCACCTCGAATTAACTCTAGGCATATTTAATTCTGTTACTGTAAGTTGGTTTTCTCAGTCAACATGTTTTAATAACTTTGCCCAACATAGTTTATGAATAATTTACGCATTGTTTTATTCACCAGCACACAGAGAACACAAGAGATGCCTACAGGCAGGTCCCCAGCTTGTAGGCTTCATCTCTCATTAGCCTTCTTACCCCATCACCAACCAGGCCCATAGTTCTTTTGTTAAAGCAACAGTGCTCAAAACATAAAACCAGAGAGACCTACATAACTAACTATATGGACAGCACTACAATTCCTCCGCTCCAGCATAAGTGTGCGAGAGAGAGAGAGATTGGTTTGCCAAATTTTATGCACTTTAGTAAGAACAGATTTAATTAAAATCAGTTTGTGACCTATTTAGGACCAGGCTCTGGGGCTGAAAGGGTAGAGAACAAAAAAGTTACTATTTTTCATATAAATAAACCATTTGTTAAATGGGGTAGGGATGAAATTGCATGTATCAAGAAAAAATGGAGAAATATTTCTATTTTTAATTCCTGGTGATTAGTTAATGGTGTGTGGCAGGACACTTACAGTTGGGCAACATAAAGGAAGATGTTCAGATTTTCTAGAGCATGATATTCCATTGGACATGCTGTGTGTGTGTGTGAATCTATTAGCTGGTTGCAGGAGGGATAAGGAATGGTAACTCTTTATATTCATAATTTGCTAATGAGGGTTTAGCAGAGGATTTTGTTGATGTGATACAAGCTGAGGACAAAATGGAAACAGCATATTTAGATCCACCTTTGGATGGAAAAAAGTCCAGCTCCTGTATTAACAATGTGATGAAGCAGGTTGATATTAGAGAAACAGCAAATTAAGTTTTCCTCTTGATCCTTGAATGTAGAGAGCTTTTATTTATTTTGTTAAAGAGCCTCCGCCTGTAACAGGTTTTGCTAAACTCTCATAGTGCCACTCCATTTACTACTGATATAAAGAAGATCTTGGATCAGATCTGTGCAGTCACAAAAGCCATTGTGCATTAAAACACTTTGTCCCCCGGCATCTCTTTTTGCAACCTCTATTGTTTGCAATGAGCTAGTTAGCTAACCTTCCTCTGAGGCCAGCACAGAGAAAATTCAGCTGGGGATTGTCTGACAAAGGCATGATTGATTACATAATCGTCTCTGTCTGGATATAATGTGTATCACCTATCAATTTGTTCTGTTCCTGCCAGCTAAAGAAGTGAAGGTCCTGACTCCACTAACAAAACAGCTGAAGGTCTTTGGCATGGCAGCAAACCCCTGCTCCAACTATCAGCCTTGGTTGACACCAATTTGTTATATGGATGAAAGAAAACCAGGCTTCCTCAGCTGTTGGGCAATAACTAACCAGGTTGCATGTAAATGCTGTAGTACAGAGTAACCTATGCAGGCGAGGAACACAGACCAAAGGCGTTGCACAGCAGCGCTTGAATAGTATCTGTGTCCTGAGTCGGCAATATGGTTTCCAAAGCTTGCAAATACAGGATTTAAATACAGGATACATTTAAAGCATGGCAAACACACTTCAGGTTATTTTATGGAGCTTGCATTGCACTCATAACTAACACAGTCTGCCCTGCGACGTATGGTAATAGGATGCCGAGGCATTTGAACCCACAAATCAAGAGATATTTCTTAAAGTTGCCACCACAAAGTTGGGGAACTGAGAGGTGAGAGAGGGGAATGCAGGGCATCTCACAGGTAGGGATTAGCAACATGATCACTGTAGCCCTGTTCAAACTTGGAGTTATTAGAGCCACTGTCAGGCTAATCAGCAGCAGACAGTCCTCTACTCTGCAGGGGCCCTAATTGAGACTTCTTTCCTGCTGAGATAGGCTGGAGCCAGCTATGTTTTCACTGACAGATGGATTTATCCTGTTATCAGAAAGCAGAGATCCTGTTCCCACTTTCACAGAGCTACTGTTTCACCAGTGTTACCAACTCTCAATGATTTTTATCACGAGCCTCATATTTTGTTTTTCTTAAAACTGGAGTCCTGTTATTATGTAAAAAATCTCAGTTTTCATTAAAAATAAAGTTAAGTTTCTAATCCTCATGCTTGTGAAAAAAAAAATCTTGAAAATGTGAAACTTAAAGACTCAAAAACTAGCTGGCAAATAAAAATAGCCCAACATTTATTATTTTCTAAAATCTCATGATATTTTAAGTACATCTCATTATTTTTTTCAGGCTTGATTTTTTTGTGTGTTTACTGTCTTAAGTTGGCAGTCCTGCAGTCCAATTACAGCATATGTTTCAGTTGAAAAGCAGGTACAGTCCGCTGATTTGGAGCTGCTGATCATTTTGCTGAAAGGGAAGCATGTGCCCAAAGCACAGGACAAATAAAAATCAATGTTACTTTTTAAAAATTAAAATAAATGTTGTTTTAAAAAATAAAAATTGTTTGTTAAAAGTTAAATTTGAATTTACGCTGTCTGAAAAGTTAAATTCACCATAACTGACTTTAATTATTTAATTAATTTGGGGAAAAAATGGAAATGAATAGATGTCAGCCATATCTACATACTTTTCAAGCTATAGGAAATGTAGACCATTGTTTAGATTTGTTGAGTGAGGACTAGGGCATGGGCAGTCAGGCCTTGTGGTCAGAGTCAGGAGCCAGAAACCAGATCCCGGGGTCAGCGTTGGAGACACAGTCAGGAGTCAAGCCAAGGGTCAAAGCTGGAGTCAGAGACAGGGGACAAGCCGAGGTTGAAGCCAGAGTAAGCAGTCATGCCCTGGGTCACGCTACAGGTCAAGCCAGAGTTGGAGTTAGATTAGGGCGGAGGAGCAGGGACCTGGAGTGAGGCTGGAAAGCAGGAACTGGGAGTGGAGGAGGATCTGAGATAAGGAGGACAGAACCAGGCAGGGCTTTGGTGTCAGGCAAGCAGGCAGGGTCTCAAGTGGCCCCCCGACAGAGATTCACCTATTTGTGTAGACAGCTTCAAAAAGAATTTTAGTTCCTGGAGGATAGGTCCATCAATGGCTATTAGTAAGGCTACGATTTGGTCATGGCAATCATGGATTCCGTGCTTTACTGGAAACTCTGTGACTTCTTCAGCTTTAGCTGTCAGCAGCTGAAGCCATGGCTGGAGCCGTGGCTGCGGCTGGGGCTGTAGCTGGGGCCGTGCGCCCCTGCCCCGCGGCTTGTACGGTTATAAGTCACTGGCTCCGCGAATTTTTGTTTATTGTCTCTGATTTGTCCATGACTTGTCCTAAAAATAACCATGACAAAATTTTAGCTTTAGCTATTAGCCAAGCTGGTCAGGGATGCAACCCCATGCTCTGGGTGTCCCTAAACCTCCAACTGACAGAAATTGGGTCTGAATGACAGGTAATGGATCACCTGATAAATGCCCTGTTCTTTCCCTCTGAAATATCTGGCTCTGGCCACTGTTGTAAATCAGGATACTGGGCTAGATGGACCATTGGTGTAACCCACTATGGACATTCTTAGGTTCTTATGTTCCTTTGCTTTCTTTTGACTTAAGTAATGCCTCTGAGCTAATTGGTGGGGCCAGACATCTCCCTAATCAGATGATTTTTATGAGCTACAGCTCCACTAGCTTCCTTCTAGAATAGTTCCAGTGAGCTGCTGGGTAGGGCTGTGGTCTGAGTACTGCCTTGGGAACCCATGGCCACAGGTTTGTGACCTGCTAGCCTTCACATGGTGATGTTTTTTTTCTCATAGACATTTAAATATGGAAGGTGTCTATTGCATTTAAATTGAAATCTAGTCATTTTAGACCTAAGCCAACTGGGCCCATCCCCATTCATAGCACTTTACTGATAAAGAGCAGAATAAATATGGGCAGTTAAACATGATAAACACTGTATAATATATTGAGAAGTCTCTGTGCAGTGAAGGCATAAGCAGTTCCTGACGGTTTCATTTGCAGAGTGAAGTTGAATGCAGGTTAAGTTGAACAAGTAGACCTTCATTAAACTCTGGGCACAGCTCCGTCCATGTGGCTGAGTTGCTTCCAGCCTAACTCCCTGCATTCCCAGTTTTCCTGTTGCCCCATCAAAAACAGTTCCTCTGGGAACATGGGCCCTCTGATTCCAGCTCCACTGGTCATGTTACAGCTTCCCTATTTTAAAAATATTTTAATATGAACTTTAACAACAAATAATGGATGCCCGGACCCCAACCTCTGTCCTTTTGGCCAGAGGTTGCTAACATATGAATGAATTGGAACCTTTTCCTTACCACAGACTCAGCTGTTTACATCGTCTTTGAGATAGTTTGGTCTCCTCAATAGGTGACCACACCAGGAGTGACCTATCTCTGTGCTCCTGTCACCTGTCTCTGAGTCTAGCAAACTACCTCTCTGCAGAGTTTTCTCCCTTCTTGCAGGGTTGGTCTATGGATGTTTCTCTGTCTCTCCATTCTTTGATGATTTCTCTGGATGTTTTGCCTCCCAGGGCTTTTATCCTTTCTCTTAAGGCTTCTGCTTCTCTCCTCATGTCTAAGCAACTGTCTAATCTGAGATCACCTTCTTGTAGCAGTCACTCCTGCAGGAGGGACCCCAAGTGCCACAAACTATCCTGTCCCAAATCAGGGAGTCTGTCAATCCCCCAGAACTGCATGTAGCAGCCACTGTGCATAAGGCAGTAACACAGGGGGCTAGTCTCTCCTCTTTGGATTGGTCTCCAATGACAAACCTGTGTTGCGCCACAGTTTCGTTCTGCTTTGCAGAGCAATAGCTCCCCAGGATTCCTAGCACAAAGTTGTGTGGTGGTCTTTAGCCCCTCAGGGTTGAGAACATATCATGTGCTGTTTAAATTTAATGTTTTACTTTTTTTTGTGAAGATTCAAGTGAATTGAATTCAAAAAGTGAAACAGGGTGAGGAAATTCAGTAGCTACAGAAAGTCCTGTCATTTAAGGGTATTTCCTGCAACCCCTACCAACATATGACTGTGTTGTCTTAATTCTGCTGATTTTCAACTGTTAGTATAACTCGTTGGTCTAGCACTCACAGCTTTTCAGTCACATCTTTCAGTCCAGTAGAAAACTCCTCCAGGACAAAGTGCAGACAGGAATGGAAACATTTTTTTCTCATTATTATAGTAGGTTCTGTGTAATTTCTTCCACATTTCTTTCTGCCAAGCTGGCTTTTGTTGCACCAGTGGTGCTTGTGTTTGAGGAATTCCTGCTGCTGCTGTTGCTAAAACCATTTTGTTTCTTATCTGTGCTGGGAGACTGCTGCTTCTCCTTCTGTTTTTGTGCTGAACTAAGTCCCAGATCTTTTTTTAACAGAAATGAGGCCAGAGATGTTTCTGCCATTGAAAATCCTATTTTGTTGAGTATCCTGCTGTTTAAGATGGTGATTTTATGGGGAAAGGGAGCCATAGCTCAGTGTAAATATAGCTGCTAGCTAGGTCTGCATGCACAAAAAACTTCACTGTGCAACAATTTAAGGTTTCTACACAAATAACATAAAAATAGGAAAAGTTAGGGCATCTAATGAAACACCATATTCTTTCACTTACAGACATACACCTTACAACCAATACAATTATTGTATAGCAGAGACCACATACTTTGCTTTTAAATCTGCCCTTTCTTGGGATGGCAGTTTTCTAGCACCCTCCCACTGCCAATACCAACTTGATGGCCACCTTCTTGGCTGACATGCTGGGAACTAAATGGGGGACCTCCAGAGCTAAAAGTATGAGCGGCTCAAGCTTGAATTAAAAAAAGCCAATATTCTGTACCCGAGGACTGCAACAGCTCAGATCCTCTGTGGGATACACACTCACCAGTGGGTTGCATAATTCCTCTCATTAAAGGAATTTCATCCTGAGCATCTGAGGATCACAGCAGTTCAAATCCCAGGTGAGCCCCCATTTATGTGATAGCCACCATTTTGGTTGAACTGATGACCTCCAGGGCTAAAAGTCTGAGTTATTACAGCTTGAGTTAAAGCTGTGAGGCTGAGGCTGTAACAACTCATATCCTCTGTGGACTGGCATAGAGGAGGACCTGTGAAACACACTAACCAGTGGGTTACACCACTGGATTACACCAACACGATTAGTTTGGGATATTTGGTGTACCAACTGAAGATGTACATAGGAGGTTCAGCAAGAAAGTGAATGTTTTGTAGTATGGGGTGAATAATGTAAAAATAATAATTCTCATGTTTAAATGAATTCATTTAATCTGTAATTGTGTGTATTTCAGAGTTCATTTACCATGACAATTCAGTGATCCCGTTCACTGAGCTAAAAGTTTGTGAAATCAAGTCCAGTATACCAGAGAGAATAGGGGCTGCTGGAAGGAGGGCATACCTAGGAGGACAGGACCATGGGGAGCATGGTCTGTGATGAACAGTAGCTGTGGTAAGGTGTGTGTATGTGAGTGAGGGAGGAGAATACATGAACTGTTCAGTCCCCTGTTTTTATGACAGGGATGTTATATGAATAGCAACATAAACTATTGCACACCTAAGTTTTTAAGTATGAATACCCTAGTTTTTTTTAATGTCTAAGTTGAAAGTCATACCTATATGGAAATCCATACAACCCACACGTTTCTCTTTATTTCTAGCTTCTTCCAGAAGTTAGTGGTAGTCTTGGGCCAGTCAACTTCCCTGTGATGAACCACTGGTGACTGTCAGATCCATGGGATAACTCAGTAATGGATCTTGGAGATCTGCCTGTCAGAGGAGATTGCCTGCCAGTTTTCATCTTTTACTTCACGTTTTAAGGGCTTGGATATGGGGGAAGAGGGGACAGAGAGATGGGAAACGTGGCATACAAATTCCTCTGATAAATGGATCTTTATTGGGCCAGCCCACTCAAGGGTCTGACAAACTTCCCAAGAATATATGTTGAAAATATTGAAATGTTGCTTATTAAGTGAGCACCATTTATCCTGTGCCCTCAATGAGACAGGGGTCCCGGGTATAGCCAAGGATAAAATATATCAGGTATCTATAGGATATAGAGGTGATTAATATTAATATAAGTATTAATTAAGGTACTAACGCAAAAAAACTACAGACCTCAAGCCTATAAGACATATTTTAACTAAACTAAATGAGGCGTAAGGCCTAAAGACTTAATATAAACAACTAACCAGTAAGTGAGCCTGTATCACAAGATGTCACAAGATAGCATGCTACATTAAGTAAGTGTTGCTAAACTGATGACATGTAAATGCAAAATCTCTGTTTGTTTCAGCTTCTGATATTTTAAGTTAGGCGTATCAGCAGATGTTCAACCACAAAAATGTCATGGTAACTAATTGATGTATATGCTAATATTTTTGAAGTAAATGGTCTAATTACCTATGGGAGAAGAGCACCTCATCATTAGTGGAGTGTGAAAGTGTAGACAACGAGAAGGAGGTTGAAACCTTCATAAATATTTATGAACCCCAGTGGGCGTCAGCATAACACATTATAAAAGCTGTATCCTGGCCTGCGTGCTGTGGGAGGTGCCAGGATAACTCCCACTGGTGGTGGAGATGACAATGAGGATGAACATAATGACTGAACCTGGGGTTCCCCAGTAGCAGAGGTAAGGAAGGGCTGAACACTTTGTACTCTCTCTCGCTTTGTACTACTGCACTACCTGCTGTTGTATTTCAGTATTTGTGGAATTGTTCATCTGCTCAGTGGGTTTGTTAATAAGGGGACTTGTGATAAACTGCAATTTTTTTCTTGTGTGCTCCTCGGATCTCTCATTCTAATAACATTGGTAACAATCTCCCCGGTGCTGTGGCCGCTCAGGAGACTGAACCCTTATCGATCACTGTGGTCTAAGAGACTGATTGATACACCAATCCATCAGTTAGGCTACATGTGGAAAAAATAGTATATGATCATGTAATTAAATATCTATATCATAATGCATCTACACAGGCAACCTTAATTCTGACATTTCCTGCCTTTTGAATGCTTGTCTCTGCAACCTTAAGAATATTCTTTTTGTAATTATCTATTGTGTGTAATTCCCTAGGTTGTTCAAAAGCAAACTGAACCCCCCCACCAAATTCTATCATGAGGCATCGTATTGACAACAGCATGGGTCATCAGAAGGGAAGAACCTTTAGATCTATTGCAGAGACCTCTGCCACTTGAGCTAACTGAGTACATTGTCATCCTTTGTGCTGGCCAGCACTAAAGGGAGAAGGAACACTTTGCATGTTGGTTGCACAGATATTTGTTGACAGCCAAGGAATGGTGAAGCTCAGGAAACTTGGTTTCTATTCCAGGCTCTGGAACAGAGCGTATTCTAGTGGGCACCGTATCTTCTGCACATTCCCCCCTCACCCTATGTTTAGCACCTTCTGCCCCATTCCCTCCAACCTATCCCTGTCCCAGTTCTATCTCTTCTCTATCACTGTCTCCTTTTCCCAGTCACATTCTCCTTGCCTAATCGGTCACAATCACTACTATTCAGGCTTCTTATCACTGTGGCAATTTTATTGGCCAGCTGTAGTGAGGCAGACAGGCCTCCCTCCTCTGGGGTGAGTGAGCGAAGATTACACGCCCCTTGGAGGGCGTAGCCTAGGCCGCCCCACCCCCCTTGCTGGAATGACAGGGGCGTGGCCGGCAGTATAAAAGACCAGACCTGCAGCCCATTCAGGGTGAAGCCTGCAGAGGGGAAGGACGTCCCACCGGTTCTGGAGCAGCACAGAGCGTATTCCCCACCTGGCTTGGCCCACGCCCTGGACGCGGATGACAACTGGCCCGGAGTGCCCGCCATTGCTTACCCGGAGGAGCCGGACGACGACTGGATGTCCGGGGTACCCACCCCAGGGGAGGCAGAAAGTGGCCCGGGGCTGTAGGGCTGGATGCAAAGCCCAGAGCCCCAGCATTGGCCTGTTGCAGCTGGATCCCCGCCGACCCCGGGGCAGCTGATTCTGCATCTGCCAGGGCCCTGGGCTGGGACCCGGTGGAGTAGGGAGGGCCCGCATCCCCCTGCCGCCTCCCCCCCGGTTGGCTGACCCTCGTTCCTCTGCAAGAGGCTCTCGCTCTGAAGAGGAGTGGCCCCAGCCCCTTAAGACTGTTGTTTGCTGGCTGCCTGAGTCTTGTAAGCCCAGGCCCCAGCCTACCTTTGAGACTGTAGTGTTTGCTGGCTGCCTGAGCCCCACCCAGGCTATAGCCAGCCCCTTAAGACTGTTGTTCACCAGCTGCCTGGGCCCTGTAAGCCCAGGCCCCAGTTAAACTGAGACAAGCTTGGAGGCGGGCTACCACCAGCCCTTCAGTGACCTCCCTCCTCCAGAGCATATACTGATCTCTCCCCATAGGACTCTCTCTCTCACACACACACTCCCAATCCCCAGTCTCCTTGCCCAACCAGTCCCAGTTTCCCCGGTCCTGTCTCATCATCTGATCTGCATTTCTCCCGTGAGCCCTGACCTCCATCCCACAAGATCTCAGTCCCTGTTTCATTCTCTCACCTCCCCCACCGCAGTCCCAGTTTCTCCTTACAGGCTCTTTGTCACAATCTACATTCAAATTAGGCAGCTTTCTTCTCCATACTGCCACACGCAAGCAGAGGTCATTGAGAGCACAGGAGAGGGGGGTTTCCTGCTCTCAGTTCCACTGCCTTCTCCCACCCTGGCTCAGAGTTGCAACTGCATGAAAAATCCTGCTCATTACTGCGTTGGAGCATGCCCAGTGAAGTTGGAATCTTCTGGGAATTTAATTGCTGAAGTTCTAGCTAGCCTCTACCGTGTATGTGCAAACTGTGATTTTTTTAAAAGACTTATAACTTGGGCAAATTTGGATGGATTTTCATGGGAACATCTAAATGCACATCCCTGACACACAAGTTACCTCCCTGATAAATTTCAAATTCCTGCTCCAAATTATGGAGGCAACAGAATTTCTCAAAAAAAAAAAAAAAAAAGTCACCATGATTTTTAATATACACAAAATAACATATTTTCTCCTAGCCTAATTTTCAGAAGTGACTGAATCACTTTGACTGAAATGTTCCAGAAACATTCAGCCTGAGGCAGGCAGAGAGAAAGGAAAACTTCTGTGCAAAGGCAAAGTTATAACCAACTGACAGCAAGGTCCTATAATGGGAAAATGTCGGAAACCTTAATAATAAGCAGTTCTACCAGTGTTGACCCTTCTTCTGACACTAGTGTTCTATTCTGATATCGGTGATGGCCTTCTGCCATGTGGTACCAGAATGTTGGGGGTCTTGCCAGATAGCTTTGCAATGGAGGAGAAATTAGTGATGTAGAGTTTGAATATATTCTAAGTGTAGGTGTTTGTATCCGCGCAGGTCAGATGGTGTGCAGGCAATGCCTTCTTGCACAAATCTCATCCCAAGAATAGTGTTTGGCTCCAAAAGAGCAACTTTGCCTCAAGGATCAGAGACCAAGGCAGATACCAAACTCTCTTGCTGCTTTCATAGCTCTATCCTGAATGTGGGTTAACCAAAACTAACAGCATGCAGCATGTCTTCCCAAGACTGATCATTGGCTCACACACTAAGAAAAAGACCTTGGAACACTATACATACTGCGCTCTCTGCGGCCACTTGTCCTAACAATATAATGCACATATGCACAGTCTTCTTTAGAGAAAATAATACATTAATTTGTCTGAAGCTCCTAGATATAGTGTGTGAATTTGATTCGGTGCTTGATCAAATTTGCACCTTTTCCAGTTCACTGGATATTATATTGAATTAAGTTTAACAAAAATAATGTGTTATATTAGTTATTTTGTGTTAAATCACGCTACAGCATTATCTGGCACTGACTATACACACAACATGATTCATTGCAGTATGGCAAGTCATCAGGAAACTGGAAAAAACCTATATCCCTTTCTGGAAAATGTGCTTAAACAAAACAGTTGTTTTTATTGTGATGAAAGGAGTCAAAATTGTAGAAGAGTATTATAAGTTATCTTTATGAGAAAGAACAGCCATTGTCCAGGGAATTGGCATATAGGGAGATAAGCCTGCCCTGAGCTGCATAATTATGCTACTGACTAAGAGGTAATCAAGGTTGCCAGCTAAACTGTTTGACAAGTCTGCTAGTGAATCAGATCCTGCTGCTAGGGAAATATCTTTCAAAGCCCAGAATCTAGGTCCTTTATTGTCATCCAAGTAAAACAACAATGACTTTTTGGTTGGAGTATGGTTGGCACAGGCTTAGGCCATTACTGGGTTGTTTGATTTGCCATTGTCATTGTCTTTTTTTCAGGTAGATCATTTCCTCTGGGTTGCTTATTTAAGCGGTTTTTTTTCTTTGTGATTTTTTCTGTAAAGCTTGTTTTGATGGCACTGTCTGTAATAGGAGTGGGTTGTCCCGCGCACTATACATGGGTGTAGGCCTTGCCTCTGTGTACAAATGTAACCCACCAGTCACCATGTGTTGTGTCCCCCTCCATGCCTGATCCACAGAGGAGGTGATTTTTTTACAGCCCCACAGAGAGAGACTGGTTCTTTAGCTCAAGCTATAGTGATTCAGGTGGTCAGCTGTGGTTAATCCCCAGTGCTGACCAAGACAGTGGCTGTCACAGGGTATGTAGAATTTCTTCAAATAAAACATATAATGGAAGAGCACAGTCCATATCTGTGCCAGCAAATGTTCCTTTCTTAAAATATTCTCTTGTTCTGACTCTCTTGATTATGTGAAGAGTAGCACTTGTGTTTCTCAACACATTATTGCACTCTTCATTTTGAGTACTAGTAGGTGGATATTTCAAACAAAGTCTTTTTGATTAGAAGAGTGTCAATGATATATTATTTTCTCATCTTCATATAATCTACCCATTAGAGTAATAGTGAGTGGTAATTGAGTATCTTCTCCTTTGGGTGTCCATTGCGTACATACCGTGCAGCTCCCAGAAAATGCTGATTGGTATTTGCAAATGATCTGTTCTCCATCTGAGAGTTGTAACTACTGGATGCAGCTGCTCACTGCTTGCCACATTTGTAAATATTTTTAAATATGCATGATTATCTCTGGTAGATTGCTTTACTTGCAAGATTTACGTGTTTTCTGTCCTTTTCATATAATAATTTGCACTGTAATTTCTTCTGTTACTTTATAATGGATTGGAATAGCAAGAATTTTAGGAACTGAGAATATGAAATTATTGAAATGACTTTAATTCTGATGTTTTGAATTTGAATAATCTCACCTCTGAAGAACTTTTTTCTACTCAATGAGTCAAATTAAAACTCAACACCATTGTGCTCATACGTGTAAACTAGACAAGGGGATTAAAACCTAAACTAACCCATCTAGTATTGCTGAGTGTTGTGCAAAAGGTAAATGAAAAATGGAAATAAAAATGATGAAAAGTATTTTTAAAATTCTTTTAGTTTTAATAATCCAATATGTTATAACACAATTTAACAATTATTTTTACTTTAACAATATCCTTGTGATGGGGTTTATAAAACCCACACTAGAACTGAAGGGGTTAAGGAGCAGCTCTGGGCCAGGCGATTCCATCCTTTACACCTGCAGAGCCTGCTCCAGCCGGAGGACTGGCTTAAAAGGGAGCCAGACAGTTCAGAAGGAGGCAGACAGGGGAGGGAGACCTACCCTGAGAGCACCTGAAGAAGGGCACTGCAGATTCCTCTTGCTGGGAGGGAGGGATTGCCTCCTGAGCCATGTGGAGCTTAAAGTTCAGTTATTTTCTCCCCTTTGTTATCTTGTTAACAGACTTTGACGTCTTTGGTGTGAAGGTGAATGGTAGGAAGTGGCCTAGGGAGGCAGCCTCAAGGCATTTCAGCGTGCTTGACACTGTTGCCTTTTACAGGGTCCTGGGCTGGAGCTCAGTGGAGTGGGAGGACCTGGACACCTCTACCAACCACCTCTGTTACGGGGAGGACAAAGATCCTTGCTTCCACCCTGTCCCTCAGAAGTAAGGAGAGGGTAGAGCAGTGATATTCAGACTGAGGTTCGTGAGCCACAAGCGGCTCTTTAATGTGTCTCCTGTGGCTCTTTGCAGCACATGACATTAAAACACCATGTGATATAATTATTAACCAATCAGGATGCTTTTACTATGTTATTAACCAATTGTAGTCGATAAAATAATAACACTTGGTCAGTTGTTTTGCTGTGAGAATTATATATATATATGAATAAAAATAGTAAATGGAACAGTGAATTCACACTCCTGTGACTCTTTTGGGTAATGCTGATCGCTAATTTGACTCCTGAGCCACTGAGGTCTAAGTATCACTGAGGCAGGGACTCTAAAAACTCTGGCTATTGCCAACTTTCTAACTGCTGAAAACCAAACACCCTAGTCCCACCCCCTGCCCTGCTTCTTCCCGGAATCCCTACCACCTGTGAACTCCTCTCCCCGCTCCCTCTGTTGTTCTTTCTCCAGCCCCGCTACCCCCGTGCATGCCCACCTCTCCTGGGACTCACCTGCTGCCTACAAAGCCAGGCTGGGAGGAGCTTATGTGGAGCCTACCTTCCTGCCCAATCAGGGCACAGCAGGGCGGAGAGGGGGTTGGTCCCCGGAGCAAGGGGTGGGGAGGCATTGGTCCTGTAGCAAGGGACCAGGGTCAAGGCAATTGGGGTATGGGGGGGGGCAGACAGGAGCCTCCCCTCCCAGATGGCAGCACCTATTCTTGGAGCCTGGATTGGAAGCCAGCCACTGCTCTTTGTCAGGCTTCAGCAGCTGAGCAGAGAGCAGCTTCTCCATGTGTCTCCAGCCACAGCTGCTGCTCTTCCTGCCCCCACAGTGGCAAAGGCCAGTTACTGTGGCCAACCGGACTTTTTATGTCAGGTCAGCTATGCTGACTGGATGCTGCCAGGTTCTCTTTTCAACCGAACGTTCCAGTCAAAAACTGTACATCTGGCAACCCTGGCCCATGTTCTACCCCCAGGCGGCCCCTCCTGCTTCCCACTCTGCATGCAGCTCCAGTCCCCCTGTGCGGTGGCTCCAGCTGGGGCTGGGACCACGCCGTCCGCCCTCCCGGAGCTCTGGGGCTGAGGGTCTGCGGCCGCACGCTGCTGGCCCTCCCAGCGCTCCGATGCTGGGGGTGCTAGCCTAGGGCAGGGGCCAGTGGCAGAAGTGTGGGGGGCTCAGGGCCTCAGGCAGAAGGGGCGGGGCTGAGGGCTAGCCTCCCCCTGCTGGCAGTTCATGTGCTGCCTATGGGAGGGAAGTAACCAGGCATTAATTTGGGAAAATACCACAAGCAAGATTCATAAACATAAAACCATGAGCGAAACACCAACTCCAGAGTATATTGGGCAGTGTCTTCTGCCTCAGGTTCTTGAGTCCAACCATCAAAAGTTCTTTTAACGTGCTCCTCCCTTCTCCCTCCACCCCACTCATAGTTGTTGTCCTTGGTCAGTGAAGACTCAAGTTCAGAGGTGCATCTGCATGAGCTCACCTCCCATTGTGGTGGGGGGAGAGGAAGAGAGGAAGGCACTTGCTTGCTTGCCATCTGGGCACTTGCTCTGGCATAGGTTGCCTGCTGCTCTGATGGCCGTTTGCTGCTCCACCAGCTGCCTTGCTGCCTGCTTACCGCTCTGCTATGCCGCTCTGCTCCACCAGCTGCCTTACCAACCACTCTGCCAGCCGCCCCGCTGTCTGTCACTGATGCACATTGTCACCTTCTGCTGCCACCTGCCTCTTTACTGTGACCTGTGTGGGTCAGTCGCTTAAGGTTCCACACAGCTCTCAGTGATTTTCAGCTCTTAGTGGGGGATTCTCACTGCTGAGGAGGGCTGGGCAGAAACACTGTCACATAGCATTTGAGGATTTCAGCTCTAGTGGTCATTTAACAAAACAAGGCTCCTAATGGAGCCTTAATTAGCTCTCTTTGAACAGTGGGGAAGGGCAGGTTAAATAAAGCCTAGGTCTCTTAGAGATCCCACACCTCTCTGCATGGACATCTGTCCCAACCTCCTCCCACCCTTCACAGGGGTCTGACCCTGCTTAGCGAGTTCAGTTCAGTTGAGAGTGACTGCCTCAATCAGGACAGGCTAAGTACGGTTCTGCTGCTCTTTACTCATTCAATAAGAATAACAAGTTGGGGTTGGTCCTGCTTTGAGCAGGGGGTTGGACTAGATGACTTCCTGAGGTCTCTTCCAACCCTAATCTTCTATGATTCTAACAACATTTCATTACCATCACATACAAATTTAATTTTTTTATTAAAGCTAGTGTTAAAATTATCTAATACAAAGGTTAAGGAAAGAGTGCCTGCACATCTGGATATTATGCTTAAATTATACAAAAGTACAAAGTTTGCTTTAAAAATCATAAAATACATATAGTACATAATCTGCATATCCCAAATGAGGATTAATACATTCAGTGATATAGTTAAAAGTGTTAGCATCCAAATATTCAGGCACATCACTCCTAAAAGGTTATACTACGAGTAGGTTGTGGAAAGCAAATATAGCAATGAGTGTAGATTGTCCATCAGTAACTGAGAATTTAGGATAGGTTGTCCCTCAGTAAATCCATCAGAGAAAAAAGAAACTACACCATCTGCAAAAAAAACCTCCCTGACAAAGCACAGACACATGCCTAGAACCCCGACCAGGGGTATTCTATTTGCTACCTAAGATCCATAAACCTGGAAATCCTGGACACCCCATCATCTCAGGCATTGGCACCCTAACATCAGGCTTGTCTGGTTATGTGGACTCTCTCCTCAGACCCTACGCTACCAGCACTCCCAGCTATCTTCGAGACACCACTGACTTCCTGAGGAAACTACAATCCATCGGTGATCTTCCAGAAAACACTATCCTGGCCACTATGGACGTAGAAGCCCTCTACACCAATATTCCACACAAAGATGGACTACAAGCTATCAGGAACAGTATCCCCGATAATGTCACAGCTAACCTGGTGGCTGAACTTTGTGACTTTGTCCTCACCCACAACTATTTCACATTTGGGGACAATATATATCTTCAAGTCAGCGGCACTGCTATGGGTACCCGCATGGCCCCACAGTATGCCAACATTTTTATGGTTGACTTAGAACAACGCTTCCTCAGCTCTCGTCCCCTAACGCCCCTACTCTACTTGCGCTACATTGATGACATCTTCATCATCTGGACCCATGGAAAAGAAGCCCTTGAGGAATTCCACCATGATTTCAATAATTTCCATCCCACCATCAACCTCAGCCTAGATCAATCCACACAAGCGGACCATTTCCTGGACACTACTGTGCTAATAAGCGATGGTCACATAAATACCACTCTATACCGGAAACCTACTGACCGCTACACTTACCTACATGCCTCCAGCTTCCATCCAGGACACACCACACGATCCATTGTCTACAGCCAAGCTCTAAGATATAACCGCATTTGCTCCAATCCCTCAGATAGAGACAAGCACCTACAAGATCTCTCTCAAGCATTCTTAAAACTACAATACCCACCTGCTGAAGTGAAAAAACAGATTGACAGAGCCAGACGAGTACCCAGAAGTCACCTCCTACAAGACAGGCCCAACAAAGAAAATAATAGAACACCACTAGCTGTCACCTTCAGCCCCCAACTAAAACCTCTCCAGCGCATCATCAGAGATCTACAACCTATCCTGAAAGATGATCCTTTACTCTCACAGATCTTAGGAGACAGACCTGTGCTCGTTTACAGACAACCCCCCAATCTAAAGCAAATACTCACCAGCAACCACACATCACTGAACAAAAACACTGACCCAGGAACCTATCCTTGTAACAAAGCCCGATGCCAACTCTGTCCACATATCTATTCAAGTGACATCATCATAGGACCTAATCACATCAGCCATACCATCAGGGGCTTGTTCACCTGCACATCTACCAATGTGATATATGTCATCATGTGCCAGCTATGTTCCTCTGCCATGTACATTGGCCAAACCGGACAGTCTCTATGCAAAAGAATTAATGGACACAAATCTGACATCAGGAATCATAATACTCAAAAACGAGTGGGAGAACACTTTAACCTGTCTGGCCATTCAATGACAGACCTGCGGGTGGCTATCTTACAACAGAAAAACTTCAAAACCAGACTCCAACGAGAGACCGCTGAGCTGGAATTGATATGCAAACTAGATACAATCAACTCAGGATTGAATAAGGACTGGGAATGGCTGAGCCATTACAAACATTGAATCTATCTCCCCTTGTAAGTATTTCACACTTCTGATCAAACTGTCTGTACTGGGCTATCTTGATTATCACTTCAAAAGTTTTTTTCTCTTACTTAATTGGCCTCTCAGAGTTGGTAAGACACCTGTTCATGCTCTCTGTATGTGTGTATATATATCTCCTCAATATATATTCCACTCTATATGCATCCGAAGAAGTGGGCTGTAGTCCATGAAAGCTTATGCTCTAATCAATTTGTTAGTCTCTAAGGTGCCACAAGTACTCCTGTTCTTTTTGCGGATACAGACTAACACGGCTGCTACTCTGAAATCCATCAGAGAAGTATTTCAATTACTTTCCCAACTTCGCTTCTCAATGACACTGCAGCACATCTCTCCTGGTATTGCTGATGTCCGGTGATGTGTTCTAAATAGATGTCCCTCAACCACCTGATGGTGTCTGATACCATGAGTTGCCGCATCAGCTGAGCGTATCACTGACTGATTCTGCGTTCCCGCAACGCTCGCTCGTCACTGGGGTCCCATGCGACCAGGGCTCCGACTAAAGTGATTTGTAATTCAATACCAGCCAAAACTTGTCACTTTGGCAACACAGCAGTGTCTGCTCATACCTAGGCAGAGTGTGTGTGTATGGGGAGATTTTGGCAAACCAGTAAAGTGCCTAAAACCACTATGGCTTATTGTTAAAAAGCAACCTAGTCAGCAAGCTGTTAAAAGCAAGACTCAGCTTGATCAAGGCAGGAGGGGAGGGGGTTTTGGGTGCCTCAGAAAGGGCAACTTGACCCCACATCCTTCCTGATAAGAATTGTGTTGGAGTTGCTGGTACATGCATTTTAAAAGAGCAGGATGTACCCCCAGGAATGTCTATGGGGTCTCAAGGCTGCAGGCTCTGGAAAGACCCACACCTGGTTAATCAATAATGGAGATGTCCTATCTCCTAGAATGAACCCTGAAAAGTCATCGAGTCCAGCCCCCTGCCTTCAATAGCAGGACTAAGTATTGATTTTGCCCCAGATCCCTAAATGGCCCCCTTAAGGAGTGAACTCACAACCCTGGGTTTAGAAGGCTAATGCTCAAACCACTGAATTATCCCTCTTGCTTGCCCATTGGAACTGCTTGCTTGACAAGTTTTCTTTAAGGGACATGTCATTCTATTACTAATGTATAAATAAGGGGAAAAAGCTTGAGATAGGGGGGACTCTTCAGGACTGGTCTCTCCCTCTAGATGCATCTTGTGTTCCCTACTGGCAGACAGGCTGCCACTGTGCCACTCGAGAGCCAGACTCAGCTTTGGTAATTATCCAGGGTTGGGGGTGTTTTACTAATCTTGTTGCGGACGTGTGTAAGTGCTTGAGTCTAAGTAAAGTGTAGCTTTAAGTGAAAGCACTCTTGTCTTGTCCTGTTTGTGCCAGCCATCTATCGGTCGGATGGCCGTGTCTTCCCTGATTTATTTCCTGACACTTCCTCACACAGAGTAAACGTTGCCAAGAGCTTTGGGTTGAAAGAACCCCGGGTAACATGTGTGTTCATGTAAATACAGGTTGGTCCTGAAGCCTTTTCCATCTCTAGCTGTCTCACTCATGACTAACTGTCGGGGAAAGCTCATTCAGACCCTGCTTAAACTTGTGATTCCAATCATCTGATGATTTAAAAAAATATATAAATAAAATCAATTGTCCTGGACTGCTGCACAACCTATACATTATTGGTTGGATGATTTCTTGTAGTTATCACAACAGAAGTTCATCTTGAGGGATTTGCAGAAGGAGCAGGTTGTGGAGTTAACAATGATGAATCCATTGGTTTTCTAAAGGACTGTCTGCTATCCAGATAAAAAAATTTAGTAAGGACCTATAGATATAAGCACACATACTATATTTTAGTAAGGCATATATATACACACACAGAGTATAGAGCTAAAAGACAGCAAAATATTATCATTATTCTACCCTACCCCAAAGAGTTTCACAGCCCACTTATTATCTAATCTGTATTCACTACTAAAAACATCAAAGCAAAAATAAAATTCTTGAACACTGAAAACTAGAGTTGGATTTTGATGTCTCTCAAAATTTCTCATCATTCTGAGGCTTACCTTGTTGTTTAAGATGTTGTAAAATTGACTTTCATAGGGAAAATAAGACAAGTTAATTCATATTGTAAATGGATTTCAAGGTTATCTTTTCCTGGCCTACCCATAATCCTCTATGAAAAATATATTTCAACTTCTCCTGTCTCTCTGCCTTCAGGAACTGGAATCAATCTTATATTTCTTAATCTGAACTTATTTCCAGGTCATCAGTTTGGTTTCTCAGTGCTTTACAGTGCTTAGTATTCCTTGGATAACATCATGTCCATCAACTGTTATCTCCATTTTTTTCAATTTACCTCTAAGCCACTAAATTGAAGATTTCAAACTTTTTATCCACTGTAGCCTGAATTACATCTAACCTTCTACTTTTGTCTCCCAAGTTTTCTCTTATACCTGTCATCATTATTTTAAAAATGTAAGTAAGATGTTAAATTGCAAAAGAAAAGTCATCTATTATCTTGTACCATTACTTGACCCACTCAATTTTCTTTTTCGGCATGTGCAATGAAATTTGACATCTCAGATTAAAGTATTTCATTAATTCCTTCCAGAAACACATATCCATAGTACCTTATTCTACTAAGCATATTCTCACTTCTTACAAGGTATGCCACTCTGCTGAACCCCAAATATTCTACACCTCCATCTCACTCAAACCTGGTGTGTTAACTCCCTTGGTTTGCCTGCAAATTTACTGACATAAGAGGCCATGAAACTGAGATTTTTAGCAAACAGTATCTCTGCTGAATTGCAGTGCACCATAAGCTTCTGCTTTCTTGTTATTTTTTTGTTGCAGTGTAACTCATATGGAAGACATGTGAGATATAAAAGTAAGGGACAGAGAGTCAGGACGTGTGTTTTCTAATGGATTTGTTGTGTAACTGTGATGCTGGCAGGCCAAATGCCAGTTCTTGCTCAGGCTGCAGGCCTTAGCTAAGAACTGACAACCTCATAGCTAGAGACCAAACCGGGTCACCTGTATGTTAGTTTTGCTCAAAATAGGTATTAGTCTTTGTAGCAGGGCAGTTACTCCACTCTGGTGGAAAAAGCTAGGCTGACTGGGGAAGCAGCCACAGCTGGGGCCATGCCCAATCAGGCCACAGCTGGCCCTATAAAAGGGCTGTGATCCAGGAGCTGAGTCAGTCTCACTCTAGCCCTGGACTGGGAAGGGCCTAGCTGCCTGGGAGCAGGGCACCTGAAGCAGGGCAAGGGCAAGGGCAAGGGCAAGGGCAAGGGCAAGGGCAAGGGCAGCTCCAGCTCCAGCTCCAGCTCCAGCTCCAGCTCCAGCATGGCAACTCCCCAGGCTGAGGCCTTGGTAAAAGCCTAAAAGAGGTACTAGGGCTGCAGAGGTGTAGCCTGAGGATAGGCAGAGGGAGCTGGTCCAACCCCCTCGCCAGTGATGAGTGCCCATTACAGACTGCAGTCTGCTCCAGTGAGAGGGGCTAGATGATGACTGGCAGTAACACTGAGGCAAGGTGGGCTTAGAGGGTTGGGGGATCCCCTGGGAGGGGAGATCCAGAGTCTGGGGACTCCCATGGGGAAGCACCCCAAGGTAAGGGGCACCAGGGTCTGGGAGGGACCTGGGGCCTGTCGCAGGAGAGACATTGGCCTGCAGGGGGCACTCCAAGGCTGGACAAGAGCTAATTCCCAGACGACCAGCAGAAGATGCTGAGTCTGCGATCTGCTACAATCTTATAAGAATGTGTTTAGACTCTATGAAATCCTTGTAAATTGCTGCATACGTTAATCTCACGTGTAATGTCTATATTCCATGCTATAAGAAAACATGTAAATTTTGCTCTTTAACTTTGAAAATGTTTGCCCTAAACCTGTGAACTCAGGCTCTTGACTTTAATGAGACTTTTTGTGCTTAAAGTTAAGCATGTCATGTTCACCTCCAATCCCTGTGACCAGTCCTGGCTCTGACCTTGGCCTCAGATTTCTGACCTGACTGCAGGTTGACCCTTGGCTTTGGCATTTGGCATCTGACCTTGGCTATGACTCTCACCTTAGCTTCCTGAGTCTGATGCTGGCTTGACCCCTGGCTCTAGCTACTGGCAGTTGACTCTGATGCTGACCCTTGGCCTTGTTCCCCAACCTAGATGCCTGCTCTGCTCACTAGATCTATCTCCTGCTCTGACTATTAGACCAGGCCACCTATATCCCAGACCACCTATAACAACTACTTCAAATAACAAAATGAAAAACAGTTGAACTGCTTCACAGCAAAATACTATCAGAAGTTTTTTCTTCTTCTCATAGCTTTAATGTGAAGTTAGGGAAAAAATCAACATTAGAACTTGCAGTTTGGTTGCAAGATATTCAGTGACTGATTCATGACTGATATTAACCAAGCAGTTGAAATTATGGAAGTCATATCATAGCAGACCATGACTATCCAACTTATTTTTTTATGGTACCCAAATGCATGCAGATAGTATCACTATTTATTATGTGTACTGTGTTAAGTGTCTACAAGCCCCAGTCACAGATCAGTATCCCATCTTACTAGGTGCTGTACAAATACAGAGTAAAAAGACTGGTCCTGCCCCAAAGAGATTACAATCAAATTATAAGGCAAGAGACAATGGGTGCATACAAATAGATGGAGAGTACAAAAAAATAAATAATGAGACATTATTGGTCAGCATGACAGGCAGCAGTCACACATCAGCAGTTGTCTAACTGTTGTATTTTTTTTAGAGAGTTTTAAGGAGAAACTTTGAGGACAATGAGGAAGCATTGCAGATATTTGAGAGGCAGAATGGGAGAAAGCACAAAGGTACTTGTTTTGAGATTTAACAATTGGCCGTAGAGGCTGGCATCATTGGACAATCAGAGGCAGAAGTCAATATCTTAATAGCATGTGAGAGATGGTAGGTATGGTGGGGCTAGGTTTTGAAAAGACACATTGCTTGTATTTGATGTGATGGAGAAAGGAGAGCCAATGGAGGGATGTAAATGTATGGGTGACCTGGTCACAGTAATGAGCTAGGAAAATAATCTTTGCAGCAGCATTTTGACTGGATATGAGTGGGGCCAGATTGCATTTGTCAGGGTTGGAAGAAAGGATGTTGCAATAATGGAGACGTGAGATGATGATAGCCTGGGTGAGAGTTTTACCTGTGCAGATAAAGATGAAAGGGCATATCTTAGAGAAATTATGCAGAAAGAATTATCAAGATTTAGACACTGTCAGGATGTGAGGATCTAGAGAGAGAGAGGCCTGAATCAAAGAGGATGCCCAAATTACAGGCCTATGTGAAAGGGGGGATGATGGAGTTGTCCTCAATGACTAAGAATAGAGGTCTTGTGGAAAAGAAATTAGGAATTCTCATGTTGAGTTTGAGCTCATGACTAGGTATCCACAAGGAGATGTCATGAAGACAGGCTGAGACTTTAGTTTGGATGGAAGGAGACATGTCTGGAATATAGAGGTGGATCTGTGAGTCATCAGCATAGAGATGGTAAATCAATTTGTGTTTGTGGATGAGATTACCCAGAGATAAGGTGTAAAGGGTGAAGAGAAGGGGACCAAGGATTGAGCCTTATGGAACCACCACAGAAAGCTGGAGGGGGGATGAGGAGAATCCTCTGAAGGACATGCTGAAGGAGCAATTTGAGAAGTAAGAGACCCAGGAGAGGATTGAATCACAGAAGTCAAGGGAGGACAAGGTGTGAAGAAGGAAAAAAGAAGAGCGTGGTAAGCAGTGTTGAAGATGGTGACATAATGAGGATGGAGTACTAGTCCTTGGCTTTGTCCAGGAAGGTCATTAGAGACTTTGATGGGAGCCAATTCAGTGGAATGCATGGGGTGGAAGCTGGATTGGAGAGGACCTAGGATGAAGTTGGAGGAGAGGAATTATGGGCAGGGATTGTAGACAGTGCATTTAATGAGCTTGAAAATGAAAAGGAGATGGAGCAGTAGTTGGAGAGGCAAGTGGGACCAAGGGTGGATATTTTAAGATGGGATTGACTAAAGTTTGCTTGTACAGTGAGGAGAAGAGCCACAGGAGAGTGAGCTTAAGGTGAAGGGTAAGGGATAGGATAAGTGTGGGCACAAGAGAGATCAGGAGATGGGATTGGGATGAGGTCACTGGATCAAGCGGACAAGTGAGAGGAGGAGAGCAGATGAGAAACTTCTGTGTCCACGACGGGAGGAGGAGCCAGTTGTAGGAAGGGACGGGAAGGCAGGCAGAGGGGATGGGGAAGGTAACATATTTTGTCAATTTTCACTTTGAAGAAATTGGTGAGATCCTGTGGAGAGAAAAATGGAGGCAGGAGGGTGAAAGGTTTGAAGAAGGAATCAAAACTGTTGAAAATACAGCTGGGATTGCAAGTACAGGATTCACTTAGGGTTGAAAAGTATTGCTTTTTAGGATCATGGCAGAACTGAAGGAGAGAAGCTAATGGAGAAAAGTCAGTCTAGCAATGGTGTTTCCACCACAGAGGTTCAGTTGTTGGGGATGTTGGGGATGAACAAAAACTGGGAGTTCATAGGGTGGACCTTTTAATCGGGGAAAAGAATCAAAGAGAGAGAGTGAAACATGAAGAGAATCAAGAACCATATCAATGGAGCAAAGGGAAGAGAGGGCGAGAGCAGAAGAGAAGTCATTGGCATTGATGGACTGGAAGTCATGGGAGGACTGAGTGCAGGAAGGAGGATGCTAATGGGTGATGCTGAAAAAAGATCAGCTGCTGGTCAGATGAGGGAACTCAGCAACAGATATATCAGAAACAGCAGAGTTTGGGGAAGACCAAAACAAGTGAATCACCCTTTTGTTGAGTGGCTGAGTTGAACTAGCTCTGCAGCTTGAATGAGAAGATGAGAACAGTGAAAGGTGAAGTTAAGGAGCAGATGGGTCACGCACATGGAAGCTACAGTCATGAAGGAATCAGATGAGTGTGGCAGTTGTCAGGAAAGGGAGAAAGAGAGCCAGGAATTGAAGTCAGAAGAGAAGCTGATAAGGAAGGAGCTTGGGTGGATGGCATATGATGACTACGTGGAGGGGGAGAGGAAAGAAGAGTCACATATAGTGCTGTTCAAAAGAAGAGAAAGAATAGCAATGGGGAGCCGGAATCACATGAGAAATCTAATCCTCACCGCCCCACACACACCCTCTGCCGTGGTCTTATCTAGGGCAGGGAGTGTGAGTGAAGGAGAGGACTCTGTAAGAGCACAGAGGGCCTGTCAGATGCAGGGATTTGTGCCTCGGTGAGAGCCAAGAACTGGAGGGAGAGAGAGATGAAGAGGTTGTGCCTGGCTATGATTTTTTTTTAGCGATGGAGTGAGCCATTCCAGAGACAGCAAGAGAAGGGGAGGAGAGGAATGTGCATGAGATTAAGAATGATGGTACCAGAGGGATGGAGGTGTGGTGGAGAAGGTTGTCGATGTGGGGTCTGGATTTGTGTTGGTGAGAGAAACAGGGGATTGAGATGGAGAGGGGAAAAGTAGCAGGTAGAGCTTGTGGGCACTGTAGAGGGGTAAGGGTAACTGGGAAGAGAAAATGGAGCGAGTGGGGAGAGAGGTGAGGGATGGAAGGAGGAGGAAGGTAGATGTTCTGCTGCAGAATAAGGTTGTGGCGAGAGTTATGGGTTAATAATAGATGTGATTGCAATCAAATTCAGCAAGGGAACAATAAATGGGAGCCAATAAGATCAATAGCAATGGCTCAGCAACCAATCAATCAACTGAGCTACATGATCATTTATTTCAGCAGACAATCCCCCAATGAGTGGAGGTACAGCAGGCAAGGCCATAGCAGCATCGAGGAGTAGTTAGTGTGAGAAGCTCAGGGATAGAGCTGTTGGGAATTTTTCAGTGAAACATTTTTTCCAGTGGAAAATACTGATTTCTCTGAGAGGTCTCTCAGGTACAGGATGAAATTTCTGGTAGAAATGAGAGAGAGAGAAAAAAAAACAAGCATTGTGTTTCACAAAAAAAGTTGAGACTTTGACATTTGGTTTTGGTCCTCACCAGAACAAAGTTTTAAAAAAAAATTGAGAGAGAGAGTGTATGTTTAATGGTTAGACCCAGGTTCAAGTCTCTGCTCTGCCTTATTCAGTCTTTCTCTCTTTGTCAGTTGCTGCCGTTAGAGCTGTTCTACTTTGTATAAATAAATACATATTTTTTGGGCCAGCAAGAGTGATTGACTCTCTAGTCTAGTAGTTAGTGTACTCATCGGGAACGTGGGAGATGTAGGGATTTGAAATCTGGGTTCTCTCTTTCTGCATATTAGGGTCAAATCCCTGTTTTTCCCACATCAGAGATGAGTGTGCTGACCACTGGGCTGTTGGTTATTCTGGAAGTTAGAGGCATCTGTCTTTTTTGTTGTTGTTTGTTTGTTTAAAAAATATTCATTAGGTCTTAGTTTCATGCCAGCGTAGAACAGGATTGAAATCTCAAATTTTCATGGGATGGGAAAACTCTTTCCCACTCAGCTCTAGTCCCTGAAGGGACAGAGCTGGGGACTCAGTAGCAGGATGTGGAGGAAAATGGCAGTCCGTCAGTGAGCAAAATTTAGAAAGTAAGTGAATACGTAAATCCTACTAAGGAAGATTCGTTTGGATACAATTTGAAAGTTACAACTTTGTACTTTTGACAAATTTCAAGAAAAAAACCTGTCATTAATATGAGAATTTTCAATATGATTTCCTCTTTCTACATATTATGAGCAAATATGAAAACATTAAAAAATACAACATGAGCCCTTTGTTGGTGAGAGAATAACAATTACATCTCATAAAGACACCTTAATAGAAAATCTTTCCCTCGTTTCTCTGTTCCTTTGAGACTGATAACAGAGATCTGCCATTTCACATTGGTATTTTGAGGCAGATAATTCGTTCCTTGGGCATTTTGAACACCACCTGTCTCTACTGAAAAATCATTTTGAAAAAAATTATTAGTGTTCCGTTGTGCTTCCTTTTAAAATAAAGAAGTTGAAAAGTTTAATTGACAAGGTAGTAATCATTACATATTCACAGGCATCCTTCATTCTTCACAACTGCCTCAATCGAGTAACAATAATTCAGGCCTGCTGTGGGAAGTAATTTTAAATCCATGATGGTTCTCATTTTTCTTCTCTTTTGTTTCCGTTCTCATGCTCTTAATGATCTCAAATGAAAAAGTATCAGAACAAATGTCCACAAAATTGCTATCTTCTCTTTAACTAGTGGGATACACAATGAAGCACACACAGCCCCATGTTTTCTATGCTTGATAGATAGACATTTCCCTAAATTGCCTGCTGTCAGAGATGTTATCTTCTCTTTTTAATAACAAATGATGGATCTTTCCAATAGATGTTTGGTTATATTTTGAGCTGTTCACTTATAAGCAAAGCATGTGTTTAAAGCATACGTCTGTATTTTGTATGATGATGTACCCACTGATAAAGTCGCCTCCCATAATTCCATCCCCTTCTCCATTGCGTGGGAGAATGGAAACAGAGAGAGTAGGGGATTGCCCTATAGTGTGAAGTATGGTGGTGAGTTTTGCTCTCTGGGCTGCTATGGTAACCAGGAAAGCCTACAGGGATTTACTCCAAAACATGCTGGCTATCAGGGCATCAGCTGTACAGAATAGGCTGATTATCTCGGGCTAAGAGAAGGTTACTCTGAAAATTAACCTGCCGCCAGCAAGTCCTTTCGTTGTCTTGGTTTATCTTGACACTGGAAATGGTCTTGTTGGCCAAGAGAGTGTGAGAGTTGTTACACAACTGTTCATCCACTTTAAACAAATTTCTCCACAGCCTCAAACAATCTAACATTATCTTTGAAAACTCGTTGCAATCCGGGGAGGTCCCGGATGACTGGAAAAAGGCAAATATAGTGCCCATCTTTGAAAAAGGGAAGAAGGAGAACCCGGGGAACTACAGAATGGTGAGTCTCACCTCAGTCCCTAGAAAAATCATGGAGCAGGTCCTCAAGGAAACCATTTTGAAGCACATGGAGGAGAGGAAAGTGATCAGGAACAATCAACATGGATTCACCAAGGGCAGGTCATGCCTAATCAACTTGATTGCCTTCTATGATGAGATAACTGGCTCTGTGGGTATGGGGAAAGCAGTGGACATGATATATCTTGACTTTAGCAAAGCTTTTGATACGGACTCCTACAGTATTCTTGCCAGCTAGTTAAAAAAGTATGGATTGAATGAATGGACTAGAAGGTGGATAGAAAGCTGGCTAGATTGTCGGGCTCATCGGGTAGTGATCAATGGCTCTATGTCTAGTTAGCAGCCGGTATCAAGTAGAGTGCCCCAGGGGTCCGTCCTGGGGCCGGTTTTGTTCAACATCTTTATTAATGATCTGGATGATGGGATAGATTGCACCCTCAGCAAGTTCATGGATGACACTGAGCTGGGGGGAGGAAGATAAGCTGGAGCGTAGGGATAGTGTCCAGAGTGACCTAGACAAATTGGAGGATTGGGCCAAAAGAAATCTGATGAGGTTCAACAAGGACAAGTGCTGAGTCCTGCACTTAGGACGGAAAAATCCCATGCACTGCTACAGGCTGGGGACCGACTGGCTAAGCAGCAGTTCTGCAGAAAAGGACCGGGGGATTACAGTGGATGAGAAGCTGGATATAAGTTAGCAGTGTACCCTTGTTGGCAAGAAGGCTAACGGCATATTGGGCTGCATTAGTAGGAGCATTGCCAGCAGATCAAGGGAAGTGATTATTCCCCTCTATTCGGCACTGGTGAGGCCATATCTGGAGTATTGCGTCCAGTTTTGGACCCCCCACTACAGAAAGGATGTAGACAAATTGGAGAGAGTCCAGCAGAGGGCAACAAAAATGATTAGGGGGCTGGAGCACATGACTTATGAGGAGAGGCTGAGGGAACTTGGCTTGTTTAGTCTGCAGAAGAGAAGAGTGAGGGGGGGATTTGATAGCAGCCTTCAACTACCTGAAGGTGGGTTCCAAAGAGGATGGAGGTTGGCTGTTCTCAGTGGTAGCAGATGGCAGAACAAGGAGTAATGGTCTCAAGTTGCAGTGGGGAAGCTCTTGGTTGGATATTAGGAAACACTATTTCACCAAGAGGGTGGTGAAGCACTGGAATGGGTTACTT
The DNA here is from genome assembly GCF_011386835.1 of Chrysemys picta bellii. NCBI lineage: Eukaryota > Metazoa > Chordata > Testudines > Emydidae > Chrysemys > Chrysemys picta. The sequence continues at coordinate 45,162,464 of NC_088792.1, read as the reverse complement.
AGGGAGGTGGTGGAATCTCCATCACTAGAGTCAAGTATCAGAGGGGTAGCCGTGTTAGTCTGAATCTGTAAAAAGCAACAGAGGGTCCTGTGGCACCTTTGAGACTAACAGAAGTATTGGGAGCATAAGCTTTCGTGGGTAAGAACCTCACTTCTTCAGATGCAAGTAATGGAAATCTCCAGAGGCAGGTATAAATCAGTTTGATTGAACTAACCTCGTTATCTCCATACTGATTTATACCTGCCTCTGGAGATTTCCATTACTTGCATCTGAAGAAGTGAGGTTCTTACCCACGAAAGCTTATGCTCCCAATACTTCTGTTAGTCTCAAAGGTGCCACAGGACCCTCTGTTGCTCCATCCTTAGAGGTTTTTAAGGCCCAGCTTGACAAAGCCTTGGCTGGGATGATTTAGTTGGGGTTGGTCCTGATTTGAGCAGGGGGTTGGACTAGATGATCTCCTGAGGTCTCTTCCAACTAGGGTGACCAGACAGCAAGTGTGAAAAATCAGGACAGGGGGTGGGAGGTAATAGGAGCCTATATAAGCAAAAGCCCCAAATATCGGGACTGTCCCTATAAAATCGGGACATTTGGTCACCCTACTTCCAACCCTAATTTTCTATGATTCTATAAACTGGCCTCCCCCAGTATCCTGCAATACCTGCTGCAACTGTTTTGAACTCGGCTGCCCTGCAGGCTGCCCTGCTGAACTTGGCTGCCCTCCCACTTCAAAGCTCCATGAAGTTTTGACAGCTCAGCCTGCTGCTCTGCTCTGGGAACAAAGAGCAAATCATTAATGTGGAATGCAGTTGTCTCCTGCATGACAAATGCAGGTGTGTGTGTGTGTGTGTGAGAGAGAGAGAGAGACTGCTGTGCAGAGCCAGGGAGGGAAGGCAAGGGCTGATGTTGGGGGGGGAGGGGTGTCCCCCTCCTCCTGCCTCTGGATTGGTTGCTTCTCGGCAGCTGTCTGAACTTGGAGACACAATCATTCTCCCCCAACGTACACTCTATCTCTCTCACATACAACCCCGCATTCTCTCACACACTCCCCCCCCACACACACTCCTTATCACACACTCCCCTTTCTTCCCCCCACACACTTCAGTTGAAAAGTGGCTGGCAATCTAGTAGGATGCCCAGGGCACAATGGGATTGAGAAATGTGCATCATGCGGTGCTGTACTTGCACCATGAGGCACCTCAAACCCTTCCCAAAGCATCCTGCTGTCAGTTGTACAGTCGGATAGCTACCCACAGTGTGTCGCTGCAAGAGCTGCGAGTGTGGGTGCACTCTGCCGACACAAGGAGCATAGTGTGGACATGAAACAATGGTTTAATTAAAGCGCAGTGTCATAACTTTTGGCCACAAAACTCTGCAGTGTAGACATATCCTAACTTTGACATGGCTTGTTCAAATAACAATAGTGGTGAAGCTATCCTGGCATGGATGGTGTCATGGCTAGCTGCCTGAATACAACCCTGCCCAGGCCCCTGAGTAAGTACTCAGACAGCTAGCCCATGGTGCCATGGTTTCACTGCTGTTGTTGTTGTTGTTTGAGCTAGGTATTACTAGATAGGTATATCTACATGTGCTGCAATCACATTTCCCAATTGCTATGTAGACATACCCTTAATTTCTAGGTATACGGAGGTAGTTACCATTTTGTGTTCAGTTCAGGTACAGCCCATTACAGGGGAGACACACACACTATACTCCCTCATGGAGATTTCACTTATGTTCTTTCTTATTTTGATGTTCTCCCTTAACCTAAAATAAGTCATTTAGACTGGAAGCATATGAGTGCTCTTTGTGTGTGTGTAAAACATAGCACAAAACATTTTTCTTTGCTATTTAAAATTCCTCTAGTAGCACTGAGGTCAAATTTCTCTCCAACCTTTCGTTGGGCTAGACTTATTTTTCTTCTCTTTCTTAATGAGAATTTATGCTCAGATTCCTTGGGAGGCTCAGACTTCTCAGAGGCAGCTGCAGTACTTGATGATATTAATCCAGCTGTACCATTCTAGTCTCAGCAGTGTGGGCAGCAGATTGGCTGCTGGGATTTCAGCATGAGATGTTGTGACATGTGCTACCTTTTGTATTTGCAGTCACCCAGTGAGCGGTAACAAAAGGATTTTCCGGCTACAAGTGTTTACTGTATTTCAATTTGCAGAAGTAATTTAGGAAAAGCAGTAGCTGGTTAATTGAGTTATTTTAGTATGTTATGAGGGAGCTGACAAACTAATTTTTATTAATAGGTTTGATGTAACATGGTATTAAAGTACATAATATGCTGTTTCATTTGATACATTGCATGAAATCATCCTGATGTTAGTAGGGAACATATTTCACCTTTCATCTTATATAAATTATCAAATCAAATTATAAAAAAAATTCTACAATCGTTGATATTTTTAAAATATATGGCATGGCAAAATGTTACCTATCATCTCTTCCCCTGCCTCCTAGCAAGCCCTGGTGTCATTACTCAGGTCCCATCCCTCTCTCCTTCAATATCCCCTCTGTGGAATGATCAAGGTTTAGTTAATGACCAAACAAATCATACATTTTCCAGAAATCCCACCTGGCATCCTCTCATGGTGCTGGCAATGATTTCCAAATGTTGAAGAAGATGACGTGCATCACCATTTGGGGACCACATCCTTGTATTGCCTGGCACAAGACAGCACATAGGTTCGATTTTCCTTCTCTTCTGGTCCTGACAGATCATCAGGATCATCCATTTCTTCAAGTAGTTTAGACTGCACAAAATTTGGGTTCAGATCAAATATCCTTCAGGGGAAGAAATACCCATAGAGGGGGTTTAAAACTCCATGTGTTTCAACTTGTGGCATTCCTAACTGATCCCATCATGAGGTTTCCCTCTTGATGATTTTTTTGAGCATATGGCCTCAAATGATCATTGTAAGGGAGGAGGAGCCATCATTTGGAAGGGTCTGCCCTGGCTCACCTGGATACAGTGATGTTTCAGCTCCCTGAGGACACCTGTATTCACTGCCATTCATCTCCGTTCCGTTTAGCTGGGTTTCCACGATGCAGAAGGACTCTTTTAAAGAGAAATTGTACATTTCAATCTGTTTTGGGGGGGAAATGATGCCAAGGAGAGTCTCCTGTCCTTCATTTCTTTGGTACTAATGGACTTTATATGCTACTCCCTGGCAATGTGACCTGTAGCTTTTGAGTTACACATTCATTCTTAGTCTGATTTCATATTTCATCTATCACATAATCCACTACAGTAGATTTCATTTGCATTTACCAAAGTGTTTTTATGAAAATTCAAGATGGTCAAAAGCATCTTGATTGTATGCATGGCAGTATTCAGATGAGCAAAGCACAGATCCGGTCTCCTTGAGAGTACTTGCACTGTAGGTAATCTCTTGCTGTTATAAAGGTAATTGTGTCTAGGTCCCTTGCGTTCAGATAACATTGTGGCATAAAATGCAACTGTTTTTACATTTGTTTCATATCAGTTTATAAAATGTGGAGGCCTTTGGTGAGAACAAGTTGACAGACTTTGAAAATAACAGGCCAGATCCTTTCTGGTGTAAATCAGTTAATGGAGCTACACCAGTTTACTCCTGGACCAACTGCTCTGGCATTATACAGAAGAACTAATTCCCAGCTACCAATAAAGCATATTGAGATCTACATTTCTGTTTTCTAGACATTTCATAAAACTCTTTCCTGAATGTGGGACTTTGGAAATTTTGTGCTGTCATAAATTAAAGGGCTAAATTTCTGAAAGACACTCAATGAAGTTTCTATTTTTGTATCTATAATTCTAAAGGCATTATTGTTTTGATGAGAAGGATAGGAGTTGTTACTGCAGCTGCCTATTATGTGAAAAAGATGCCCCACCCCCTTTTTCTTCCTGGTAAAGTTTGGTTTAACAGTGTCTATTAATTACTCAAAACCCTTTTAGATTTATTATATGAAATGCATGAGCTAATGAGACCTCGTTTTCTACTATTTCATAATATAATTTTGCAATAAATAAAATAAAACAAAGCTTCTTGGATATACTTTTCCAAGAACTAGCTGTGGGGTTGGCAAATTGAAACAAACAGTCCCCAAGAAATAATATCATGTGGAAGCTTGTGCAACAAAAAGGCTCAACAAAACATAAAAACTGACAGTGCTAGTGATGCATAACTGGCAGGAATTAATCTCAAAGGACAATAAATATGCTTGTAGAAAAGGCAAACTGTATACTACAGGAGAGTTGCTGTTTGTTTACATTTTATTAAACTTTTATACCCAGTTCGTACCAGAGATAGGGCCAACCTTCAAACCTTCCTACAGCTCAGAGGGGGGAAGCATTGTTCATATCTGGAGTTTTGGCTCAGCCCTTGTAAAGAGAGGCGTCAACCACAAAGTTTGGATCTGATCTTTCCCAGAGTTTTGGAAATATTAGATCTAGAACTGGCTGGAAAAAAAATTCTGCAGAAAATTTAAAATTTTGAGGAGAAATTTTAATACTGAAAAACTTCACCTGAAAACAAAAATATTTCAGTTTTCCAATGCTGCCATGGTGCTTTATCAGAGTTGTAGTTTGGTTGCCTCATGTTTCCATTCTCTATAGGCCAGGCTCCCAGGATTTCAACAAATCAGCATTTTCCAGAGGAAAATTTCCAACCAGCTGCACTTATTGCACTTGATCTTTGCAGTTTTCCCAATGATACCAAAAAGGGAAGCGTATCCACAGAAAAACATAGGGACTCGTATAAGAAATTATTCAAAGATTGCATTTTCTCAGAGCAGTAGTGAATCTTTCCCATTATGATAAGGTCCTACCTCATTGGGACATGCACAAGTACATTTCTTTTACTACAGGGGAGCTTATTTACAGAAGAAATGTTCCAATGAGACAGGCACTTGTTGATATGACATCAGTGAATAACATCTTGTTTCCCTATTGCTGTGCATATCTGTTCTCTAATGATGTATATTACGGACTATGAGAGGATTGAGAGCTAAAGCAGAAGAGCATTTAGACCATGAGAAACAGGAGGTAGAGTCAAGTCTAAATTATGATTCTAGATGTTGCTTTGTTTTGTAATTGCTTTCCCCTTTTGAGACTAATCTTGGACACTGGGGGAAAAACTAATCTAAAGAAGGTTGCAGTTCAAACCCAAAATAAAAAAATATTATTTTAACGGCAGGCCCAATCCGGCAAACCCACATCAATAGTGCCAGTGATCTTAATGGGACTATTCACCTGAACAAAGTTGCTCTCGTACACAAGTGTGCAGGATTGAGCACCTACTGTGTATTCAGAAGTGATTACTAAGGTTCTAGTGGGGAGAAAAGGGAAAATGAGAGACAGAAAAAATAAATATGGGGCATCTCTTTGCCACCACTGATGGTATATTTTTCCCAGTTGAAAGGGAAGAAGCCTCAGGGGACGCCACAGTATGGAGGGGCAAACAGAATTGTGTGCAATAATTTATTCTGCTGCTCCCTATACGTGTGTGTTTGTGTGTGTGTGTGTGGGGGGGAGCTAGGAATCAGGCAGAGAAATGCTAGCCTCACTCCTACCTCCCCCCTCACCCCCACATTGCTTTCTCCTGATCATGCCAAAGCTGTGGAGCCATTGCTTCTCCAAAATGCCCCTCCCCCCGCCACATTCTACAGCTCCCAAGAGTAGATCTGCAGTCTCCTCTCCATGCACCAATACCCAGGGAAACACTGGGCTGTAATATTTGAAACAAAATGCACAACAATGATTCTGCTAAAGCACTACATGGAACATTCAAGTTTGTCAATCACAAGAGATCTGTGAAAGAAGAGCTTAAATTGTTATAAAATGGGAAGTAATGTTACAGAGAATGGAAAATAGCTGAAGGATTAAATTAAAACAGTCAAGACTGGAGTAATTGGATGCTCAGCACAGCAGATCCATGTATCTAGGTAGCCAAAAACCATATGTAGCAATCAGCATTACTATTTCCCACAGCTTTGCCAACTTCAATTTATTTCTTTTAAAAACTGAAATAGTTTGTAAACTGATACAGATTACCCAAGTGTGACTGACCTCTTGAAACTTACAGTAACTATTCCTATACATGTGGGAGTTGGTGGAGGAAACAAAGAATTGGCGACTGCTAGTGGCTGTTTTGTCTAATCCTTTATCCCATCAGGTTTTAAACTCAGTGAGGCAGAGGATTTATCCTGAATTGTTTAGTGTATTTAAAAGAAAGAAATTATAACATTAGGAGTAAAGCCATGGAGAAGTCCCTGCATTCAACGGAGGTTCAAGAAAGTTGGAAATCAAGTGAAATATCTGTAATAGGGTAATGATTGTATAGAACCCACCAATTATTTAGTGCCTATACATCATCAAAATGCACAGTGCAATTGACAGAAGGGGACTATCTGTGTGTGATCTACTTCTGGCTTTATACATGAGAAACAAGATGGGCAAGATAACATCTTTCATTGGACTAACTTCTATTGGCGAAAGAGACAAGCTTTTGAGCTATATAGAGCTCTACACCAATGCTGCAAATGGCTTTGTACGTGACATGATTAATCCAGCTGAAAAGGAACAGTTCAGAATGAGAGATGCTGTTGCTAGCATTTTTTTTTTACTTTAATAATAATAGTTAATATAAAAATAAATCCTTACCTGTAAAGTACAGTTAGATAGAAAACCGATTTGAAAAGCAGAGCACACAGATTAGCCATAGGTGGAAACTTTTCCAATTGTAAAGTGGTTGAAAACATTCTGTAAGGATTAGATTATTTAGAACCTTTGAAGCGCATAAGGATTTGGATGTGTATATTGAAAATAAAATAATACAACATGTTTTCAGATGACCAGCTGTCATAGGCTATAAAGAAAGAGACCAGCACATTTTGCTTACAAAAAGTTGACAGCACGTTCCAGTGAAGTTTAGGGAACACCTCCACCCACCTCACCCCTCCTTGCATACCCCAAAAAGCATTCCATGTCTTTTACAAAAATGTTACATCTATAAAATAAGCAAACATTAGAAAGTCTGGAAATTAAGGATTTAGCCTATTACACACTTCCATATAATTTTTCATCATTCATTCTTACTGCACCTGACCAACATCTACCAGGCAATCTTAATCTTTGTCTTTTTTCCCCTTCTGATTTGGAAATAGGGTATTGGATGCACACTCTTGATATTATGTACTGTCAAATGTGTATTAAATATTTCACAAGGGATTTAGTCCTTGGGTACATTAAGATATCTCAGCTTCCTGCCTGTTTTCTGATAGTGTTGTGGAGTACAAAAATATTTCTATGAATACAATTGGAAAAATTGATCTGTTTGGTGTTATAGAATGTGTTGCAAGTTTATGTAAGTGTATGTAATCCTTGCAAATTTGTATTTTAACTGTATTACAAAAAAGCAACTCAACCATGTTGTTGTTAGTGAGCAAGGTACTGTGATTCAGATTTTATAACATATTGTGAATGGATCCTTGAATAAGAAATAATCTTTTGTAATTAATATTTTCTTATTTTGGTTTTGTCACTTTTTTGCAAATTTAAGGGGGTAATCTTTCGTTTGGTTGGGTGTTATAAATTGGGCAAGGTAGTAATGGGCGATGAAGGATTATATGGGGCTGGTGAACTGGATGGATCCATTAGCTGCTCATTTGCAAACATTTTCCAGTTCAGGATTTTTAAACCATGTCGAATTTTTGTAAAGCGTTGTTGGGTTTTGTTTGTTTGTTTTTGTTTTTAGTGTTAGCTGGATTCCACTGAAACATACTTTCAACTTTAACTCCTCAGCAAGTCCATGTGGTATTGTACCGGGGTGCATGTGTTTGTGAGATCAGTGTTCTTCCCAATTTGGATATAGGGTAGGGAGTGTCAGAAGGATATGCAACAGGAGTTTGGGAGGCTTCTAGCCATAATAAAAACTTTAAGCAGTTGAAATTTTGTACCTTCAAAATTATAAAAATTTAAAATATCAACATGATGAGAGGCTCTGCCTTTCCTCGCCTAGCTCTCCCATTTCCCTTCATGTTCCCCAATCTCCTGTCCCCTTCATGCCTTATTAGTCTCCTGCCCATTTCTGCATGCCTCTCCTCCTGTCTCCCCTGGAGCACCACCATTCTGAGAATGAGATGACACTTTCATGTTTGTACGACTCAGTGTGGTCCCTAACCCACTACCCGCCCAGAGCATGTACCTCCTGGTCACCTCCCTCACTCTCCATGCCCCTCTTCCAGGCAGCAGAGAATTCAGGCACTAAAACAGATTGGATTTATGCATAGTAGAATTATTATAGGCAAGGCTAGTAGCTCTGCCTATTATTAAGGTTACCATTATAAAACACTATTTTGCAACTTATAACTTTTCAAAACTTTAACCATTCAGTTTGAAATTTTTCATGCCAGGTGTCTGTCTCAGGCTGATTTTTTTCCCCAAACTTCACCCAAAATAGTTCATCCATTTTCAACCAGACAGTCTTCTTGTTCTTCACAGCCAGCAAATAGTACCGCATGCAAACTTTTCAGCCTGGCCTTCTTGTGCAATGGACAAAGTTTTAAAGGGAGCCCAGCCAAGTACCTCACAGAATGAAGGAGTGAAGAAGGTGAAGTGCAAAAATTACAATTGCAGCTATTTAATGTATGGTTTTACAGCAATCAAAAATAAACCTCATTGTGTTGTGTGTGGTGAAGTGCTAAGTGCTTAAAGCGTGAAACCTTTGAAATTAAAGTCAACATCCACAGTCAAAGAACAAGCCTCTTGAGTTCTTTAAGAGAAAATTGAACAGCTTGAATAGCCAGAAAACACTGATATGGAATACAAGTAATGCTCTTGAAGCTTCAGATCTCGTGTGCCTGACATGTAACATACAATAGCTGAGAATCTCATACTTCCTGTGGCATTAGGCACAAGCATGCTTGGCCATAAAGAGGCAAATAAGCTTAAAGTATTCCTTTATGAAATTCTATAGTTTTGTGACATATTAATGAAATGACATTCATGAGCAAGTGAAAGAAAAGTTAAAATGGTGTGAATTCCTAGTTCTTCAGTTTGATAAATCAACAGATGTTTCAAGCTCAGCACAGTTCTTAGCTCTTGTTGGATATAATTCAGATGCTTCTGTGGAGAAAAACATGCTCTTCTGTAATGCTGGTTAGCCACACAACTGGTGACTGTCTATTTAACATGTTTGTTGAAGCTACCAAACATTTTGAAATTTATTGGAAAAAATATATCTCTATATGCAGTGACAGTGCCAAAGCAATGACTGGCAAGAACAGTGGACTTGTGGCAAGATTAAAAACAATTATGCTACGTGCAATTTGGACCTGTTGCTTCTTATATCGGCAAGCACTTGATGCAAAAGGAATGCCTTCTGAGTTGCATCAGGTACTTGATGAGTCTGTAAAAGTTTCATAAAAAGCTGGCCTCTATTGGCTCGTCTGTTTGCAGCTTTATGTGATGAAATGGGTGCACTTCATAAAAGTCTTGCACACTGAAGTGAGGTGCCTCTCACAGGGAAAAGTGTTCAGCAGACTTTTTGAATTATGAGCTGATGTACTTATGTTCCTACAGGATCAAGGGTCTCCTTTTGCTATATCATTCAGTGATCCATCGTCGCTTCTTCAGTTGGCTTACTTAGCAGATGTCTTCAGTCATGTGAATGAGTTGAACATGAGTTTTCAAGGATGACACAAAAACATAATTGTGTTGGGAGACAAAGTGAGAGCCTTAGGAAAAAAAGCTTGGAGCCTGGTCTGTTCAGCTTCAGAATGGAAACTTTGCGTCATTTCCTCTCAGAACCGAGTTCATGACATTTATTGCCAATGAGAAGAGTGTAGACATTAAACAATTAAAAAACATTACGATTGAGCATATATTAACCCTTAAAAAGCTGCTCCTGGTTTATTTCCTTCCTGACAACAAAGAACTTGGCAAGAGGTGGCTAATTAATCTGTTCAATAAAAGAGTAGTCGAGTCTACCAAATTTACAGGAAGTCTGCAAGGTAAACTGATTGAGCTTTCATCTGATAAAGCACTTCAGTGTTCATTTCCCTCTAAGACGTGCGCACATTTTGGATGGCACAGAAACATGACTATTTTGAACTCATAACTGAAGCTTTGAAAGTTTGAATCCTGTTCGCAACATCATACTTATGTGAATTGGGATTCTCATCGATGGTTGCAATAAAAACAAAGCAACAAAATAAATTATCTGTGGAGAATGACCTGCTGCTAAGTGTTTTTTTCAATTCAACCCAGCATAAAATAATTAGCTGGTACAAAACAAGCACAAGTGTCTTGTTGAATGACTCTGTAAGATTTGTAGTTTGTAAAAAGTGAATTCATAGTTTGTTTCTGTGTAAAAAATAAACTTTGATCTAAGCTCAGCTTTCATGATAAAGAGATTGCACTACAGTACTTGTATTGGGTGAATTGAAAAACACTGTTTCTTTTGTTTTTATACAGTGTGTGACGGGGCAAGGCCAGATGGCTATAGAAAAGAAATGAGAGACAGATATATTAGCCCCAGGTTAAACAAATCCCTGGTACCAGGATAAGTAAATGGCAGCTGCTCCAGGTCAATTAAGACACTTGGGCCCAATTAAGATCTTTCTAGAAGGCAGTGGAGATTGCTAGGTTGATTGGGACACCTGGCTGAAACTAGTTAAAAAGCCTCCCAGTTAGTCAGGTGGTGCGCATGTCAGGAGCTGTGAGAAGTTGTGCTGTTGGAGAGACTGAGCTGTATACACCATACTAGGTACAAGGAAGGAGGCCCTGAGGTAAGGGTGAAGTGGAGCTTGAGGAAGTGGGGGCTGCTGTGGGGAAGTAGCCCAGGGAATTGTATGTGTCCTGTTCCTAAAAGGTCAGCTACCATAGCTGATACTATTAGGGTCCCTGGGCTGGAGCCCGGAGTAGAGCGCGGGCCCGGGCTTCCCCCCACTTTGCCCCTGATTAATCACTGAGACTGGGAGACACCAGAGACTGTGCAAGTGAGGATAGCTTCTCCTCACCTCCCTCGCTGGCTTATGATGAAAATGGCTCAGTAGAGTGTGATCCTTGTCTCTAGAGAGAGAAGGGTTAAGGGGAGGGTCATAGTGAGCCTCTGAGGCTAGCGAAATCCGTCAGGAAACGCAGGACCCACAGAGACAAGGACAGAGCTTTGTCACAAGTGCAAATACTTGTAATCAAAAATAAATATAAAGTGAGCACTGTACACTTTGTATTCTGTGTTGTAATTGAAATCAATATATATGAAAATGTAGAAAACATCCAAAAATATTTAAATAAACGGTATTCTATTGTTTAACAGTGTGATTAATCACGACTAATTTTTTTAATTGTGCAATTAATTGCAATTAATTTTCTTAATCACTTGACAACCATACTTAAAATGTAACTAGAATTCACTGTTCTTTTGCCAGTTTATAGTTTGCAAATAGCTTCCAGAAACTTATTCCCTTTGGTCTAATTCCATTGCTTTGCTACCTTATAAAAATGTTTGCTGAAACAGCGGGAGTTGTAATATCTGTGTTCCTTGTTCTTCTCTTGCTTCAGCCCGTGATAGTTCCCGATAATTGCAATTATAGCAGGGGTGTTTTTGTCTGTATAGTTAAAGATCCGATATTATAGTTTCCATGGCACAGACCTATTTTCTGAGGTATCTAATTTGACTATAAACCTTTTTTCAAATCTGAATCTTGGCTGACATATTTTTTTTTATCCTGTAAAACAATCTTGGGTTTTTATATTATTTTGTATTATGGATTATAACTATCTAATCTTGTGCTACTAATATAATCCTCCATGCACTTTTTGTCTTCATCTGAATAATTTAGAGGGGGGAAAAGTAATTTATTCATAGGGCTGAATCCTCTGCTGTTCTGGAGAAGGGAAGGGAAGGTGGCTATCAACTGCTCTATGAACTATAAAGTGCATACTGGCAGTCCGTAGGGATTGCTATGCAGACTAAGATTTGGGAAGAACACTGTTTTCTCAGACCACATGCCTCCTGCCCCCAGCCTCTGTCTCTCTCAGACCCATGCTGAGGGAGTGGGGAGCAGAGGGCATAGAGCCCACTACTCCAGTTTTACACTACCCAAGAATTTCATTACATCAGTTTCTCTAATCTTGCCTGCCCCTTTAGGGCAACTTCCTGTCTGTGTTGAACTGAGTAATGCAACACAGTTCTCCTAGCCTTATCTTTGAGTGCAGGATTTCTGGCCTATGTTTCTCTTTGAATATGGTGCTTAGTTAATCCCTGTCCTCTCCCAGCATTGAGTGCCTTAGATCTAAGTTGATTTTTCTAAACTGTCTGATATTTCTTTATGTGGGAATTCAATCGTCCCAAATTGTGAGTATTTCTAGTTTGCTCATTTTTTCCCTGCATTTGTCAAGAGAACTTTTTTTTGTAAATTTGACATCTTCATTTGTCCATATCTTACTATTATTGTCGATAACATTGTCTTCATACTCAACTTTACAGCTTCTGTCTTGTGTTGCTCTTGTGGTAGTATGGCACTACAACAATTTTGTATCTGATGGATACAGACAAGACATCAGGAATGTGGTTTAACTAGCTGCAGCTTTATTAATTTAACACATCTGGGAACTATCCCACAATAACTTGTCCAGGGCAGCTCATCCTTCCATCCACCTGGGTGAGGGCTGCCCTCTTTGACCTTTAATTTTGCCCCATCACTGTTGCTGGGCCTCCACTGCCCACTCCTCCTATGAAGATTGAGAATATGGGGAAAAGGGGTTGGCCTCCCACTGTACCAGATATTAGTAGTCCCAATCTCATTCCCCACCTTGTTAAGGGCCTCCCTTAATCCTGCTTCCAGTTATAGTTGCATTGGGCACCAGCCAAGCTGCAACAGCATGAACACTTTATAACCTACCCTGTCCACTGGGTCTCTGGGCTGCTGAGGGGAAGGTGAAAAAACCCATCTTGGCTGGGCCTGTCTGACAGTAAGTGAAGCATTCCTTCCCAGACCTAAAAAAGACAAGTCACATGTTGGCCACAGCAAAGACCCCAAAGCAGTTCCTGCTCTAATCATGAATAGACTTGGGTGCAGGGAGTGAGAGAGGCAACAGCTGTAGCCCATCAGCACAGAATAGCGCTCACTGGCAGAGGAAAGGTCCCTCCCCTTGGGCTCAATGGGCTTCCATTACATTTTTCAAACCAGCCATTCAGCTAGGAAGCTCCCCTTCTCTGCTATGCCTCCCCCCCCCGCAAAAAAAAGCTTGCGAGGAAGCTGAGCAACCTTGAGAAGGTGGGAAGAAGCATGGGGGCAATCCTTGAAGGGGTTCTCTTTCCTCTACTGCCCCAGAGAAAACCTCCCTAGTAAACTCAAAGCCTTTAATCTGAGGTGAGGCACCTGGCAGTTAAAATAGTACAAAATGATGACAGCTGTTTTTGATAGCAGCTCAGTTGAGTCATGCTCCATCAGTACTCTCCCCTGAATGGCCATTGATTTCTTCAGTTGTTTCATTGCCTCTTGTTTCAACATTACCACTCTCTGAAGAGGATTACATTCATTAGTCAAGAAGAGTAATGTCAGGGTATGTGTTTCTCCATCACCTGAGTGTGACTTAGATAAAAAGGGGGGGTATCTTTTTGTTTCAGTCAGCTTTACTCAGTGTTCCTTCTTGGTTTTTCTTTCTTTTATGGAACCATCCAGTGGTTATTTTTAAGTTGAGCCATCTTTTTTTCCCTGAAGACGCTTGCCTTATTATATGGAGTGCGAGCTCCGCTATAGTTACGTCTGCGACCAGCTTTTGAGCTTTCTAAGTTCTCTGAGAGCAACATGTTTAGTCTGATTCTCTTGAAATGTAGTGTGCCTCATGAGGATTCAGGGTAGGTTTAGTCATGCTGGGGTCACTTGGCCAGAGACTCCCAAGAAACACTGCCACCCCTAAAACCCCAATATTTGTTCAAAGTTTTTACCTTCTCCCCCTCGCCCCCACCCCTGAATTAAGAATCAAAGCACATCTCTGATCGGGCTCAAGATGGTTTCCATTGTTTCAGTTTCACTCCAGCTAGTGCATGGCACCTGCTAACTCTATGGGAGACCCAAACTGTGAACAGTGTTCCAGAAAACGTTCATCTTTTCGGCTCACCTATCTACTGTCTGCAATATGTGTACCTGTTAGCAGATGGCGTCAGAGAGCAAGGGAGATTATTTAGAATATTACTGCCTTTCCAAGTTCTTGGGGTGGGAGGGGAGGGAAATGTAGGTGGAAGGGGAGGAGAACCTGGAAATGTGGGGAGAAAGGGGCATGGGTGGTAGTGGGGGAGGGAGGGGGAAGGTGAGAGAGACAGCAATATTTCTCTCACCAACCTTGTAAGCAGCTCCACACTCTAAATATTTCAAAAGCATGACCAGCTCTCCAATCCCATTACTCTATAGTTCCCAGGATTGGGGAGGGGGACACATCTGGAAATCACATATTTGGCCCAATGGAGAGATCACTGGATGGGGACTCAGAAGACCTGACCTTTCTTCCTGGCTCTGTGCTGGCCTGGTGTATGACCTTAATCAGATCACTTCAGCTTTCTGTTCTTCAGTTTCCCTATCTCAATGAAATTACACCAGTAATGTTTCTGGGTTGTTTTTTATATAAAAACTAGGAAATTAAAGTTTAAAACCTTTGTTAACTCAGAGTTAAGGTTGCCCGGTGGAATGTTGCCCTCTTGCAGAATACTGATTTCAGCCAAACTTCTGAAAACAAAGAAATGCACAGTTAAGGTTTCCCACATAACCTTAACTCTGCCTTCTTTCAGCAATACCCCAATATGGACCATTAACACATATACTTTGCCAAGTTCACAGTTGCTGAAATGTACAATGTTTTCATCTCCTCTTGCAACCCATTCATAGGATTCTATATAATGCTATCCTTTCACTTATTCACCATTAAAAGCACTGAGAACTCTCATCTCCCACCTCGCAGTTGGCAATCTCTATGCCAAGAAGACCCCCTGTGCACTGCTGCTGCCTCAGCCTAGAGAACTGATTACAGAAACTGAGCATAATGGTTCCCTACAGGTACACATGCAATCCTTTCTTTGAACACATACATGGGAGGAGGGAATTAGACCAACCCACAGATTCCTCATATTACAGTCACAGCTCTGGCATGCTCCTCAAGCTACTCTGTGCCATACTTCACCAAGCTGCTGCAAGAAATCCCTCCACCACTAAACACAACTACACCTAACACAATGAAGGCAGCTGGAGCGCGTGCTAGCAGTTCCAAGTGGCTATTGCTAGCTCCCCAGCATTAACATGGAGCTACACCTAACACACTGAACATTGTGAAACTTAGTATGTACCTGTTTTCTCCAGCAAACTGCACATTAACTGTATATGAAATACTATTACCAGTATTGTGGTAGTAGCTGGATCAACCTGGTCCAAGCTCTAAGGGCTTGATTCTGCACATATTGAGGTCAGTGAAGCAGACAAGTCCCACTGACTTGTCAATGGTGAAGGAGCAGACTTTCTATCTGTGGAGCTACCTAATCTAGCTAATCGATCTGTCATATTTATACAGCCCCCATCACCATAGTATCTGAGCACCACAGTCTCTAATGTATTTGTACTCACACGACACTCCTGTGAGGTAAGGAAATATTACTATCCCCATTTTTTTACAGGATAGTCATTGTACGCTTAGTCAATGACAATCCCTGACCTAAAGTGTGTACAGTCCAAAACCATGGGTGAAATAAACAAGTGGGTGAGATAGGGGGATGGTAGGGAAACAGTAAGAAACACTTGTTTGATTACAGGTCTTCTTATTTAAAAAAAAATCAGGCTGTGATTACAAATGTGCGACATGAATAAAATATTCCCTTTTGTGTATATATTTTAACTTTTTGAAAGATCCCAAATGTTTCTGAATGCTCCTTCAGTCCCCCCACCCCCATCATTCCCTGGAAGGACAAAAGGGACTATTGTGAATTCCAAATATCTGGGAATCTGAATAGTAGGATACTCAAATCTGAATATCAAACTGCTTGCCCATTCTAGTTACAGTATCCAAGCTGAGAAGTGACATCTTCTCAGGGGCTGCTAACAGGGAGTTTCACAAGGGAGTTCTCCAGGTGAAGGAGGAGCAATACAGCACCCTTTTGGGGTAAGTGACTGTCTGTAGTGTGTGTTTGTTTGTGTTTGAGGGTTACTTGCTGTGTGCTGAGCTTGTGTTTGTCAGTCTGTTTGTTTGTTTTGGTTGTTTGAAGGACCGTGTGCTGTGGCTGGCAGTTGGAAGGTTTGAAAGCTAGAAGCCTCTGGTAAGTGGCTGAGCCTTCAGCAGTGGGCGGGGCATTCATACAGGCCAGGGCTTTATAAAGCAGCGCACAAGCGACCAGGGAGCTTTGCGAACAGGGGCTGCTAACAGGGAGTTTCACAAGGGAGTTTGGAAGGGGGCGAGGGTCCCTTGCTGGTTCCATCTGTTTTTCTCTTGATTCCCTTTAATACCTATAAAGCAACTACATTCATAACTTTTTGCTTAAACAACCCTTTCAGCTGACAGGGGGCTGCAGACGGGAGTTTGACAGAGGGAGGCTTACGATGGTCAGGAAGACCCGCAACACCTGTGCCAGCACTGCTACTGTCTCCTCCACCTGTGCCTGTAGCCAGACAGAGTGCCTAAGCATGGATGCCTCTACCCAGATCCTGGTGTGGTTTTGCAAAGACTGTAACTTGCAATTTCCATTTACTGATATCCAGGCTGGGGGGACCATCCAATGTGAGAGGTGCCTGCTGGTGGAATCTCTCAGACAGCAGGTGGGAGTGCTACAGGAGGAGGTGGCTAGGTTGAGGAGCATCCGTATCCACGAGCAATTCCTCGACAGTGTCCATGTGGAGACAGCTGAGGTAGCTGTCCCAGTACACAGGACTGCTGATACACCACTGGTGGAGGAGGAGATGGCTCAGGGTGGACACTGGCAGCTGGTTACTTCTGGCAGCAGGCAGCGCTCCACCCTTGCTCCGAACCCTCCTGCCGTGGTTATAGGTAACCGTTATGCTCTTCTTGATACAGGAAAGAAGGAATCACTCCCTACAGTAAAGGAGGAGAAGCCTCGTACCCCTAAGGCTGGAAAGTCTGCTGCCACCACTGCGAATAGGAAACGTAGGGTAGTGGTGGTCGGAGACTCTCTGCTGAGGGGGACGGAGGCGCCCATCTGTCGCCCTGACATTTCATCTCGGGAGGTATGCTGCCTGCCGGGGGCCCGTATCAGAGACGTTACGGAGGCATTGTCGAGGATTATCCAGCCCTCTGACTACTACCCCATGCTACTCATCCATGTGGGCACAAATGATACTGCGCGGTGTGACACTGAGCGGATCAAGAGTGACTACAGGGCTCTGGGAGTACGGGTGAAGGAGTTTGGAGCGCAGGTGGTATTCTCTTCAATTCTTCCTGTCAAAGGTAGGGGCCCGGGCAGAGACAGATGCATCATGGAGGTGAATGCCTGGCTGCGAAGATGGTGTCGCCAGGAGGGCTTTGGCTTCCTAGACCACGGGATGCTATTTGAGGAAGGACTGCTAGGCAGAGATGGCGTTCACCTTTCGAGGAGAGGAAAGACCCTATTCGGCCACAGACTGGCTAACCTAGTGAGGAGGGCTTTAAACTAGGTTTGACGGGGACAGGTGAGCAAAGCCCACAGGTAAGTGGGGAATATGGAGACCGGGGAGATGGGTCGGAAACAAGAGGGAGTGTGGGCTATATTGGCAGAGAGAAAGGAGGGTCAGGACAAAACTGGGAGGAAAGATCAAACCAGTATCTTAGATGCCTATATACAAATGCGAGAAGTATGGGGAATAAGCAGGAAGAACTGGAAGTGCTAATAAATAAATACAACTATGACATTGTTGGCATCACTGAAACTTGGTGGGATAATACACATGATTGGAATGTTGGTGTGGATGGGTACAGCTTGCTCAGGAAGGATAGACAGGGGAAAAAGGGAGGAGGTGTTGCCTTATATATTAAAAATGTACACACTTGGACTGAGGTAGAGATGGACATAGGAGACGGAAGTGTTGAGAGTCTCTGGGTTAGGCTTAAAGGGGCAAAAAACAAGGGAGATGTAATGCTAGGAGTCTACTACAGGCCACCTAACCAGGGGGAAGAGGTGGATGAGGCTTTTTTCAAGCAACTAACAAAATCATCCAAAGCCCAAGATTTGGTGGTGATGGGGGACTTCAACTATCCGGATATATGTTGGGAAAATAACACAGCGGGGCACAGACTATCCAACAAATTCTTGGACTGCATTGGAGACAACTTTTTATTTCAGAAGGTTGAAAAAGCTACTAGGGGGGAAGCTGTTCTAGACTTGATTTTAACAAATAGGGAGGAACTCGTTGAGAATGTGAAAGTAGAAGGCAGCCTGGGTGAAAGTGATCATGAAATCATAGAGTTTGCAATTCTAACTAAGGGTAGAAGGGAGAACAGCAAAATAGAGACAATGGATTTCAGGAAGGCAGATTTTGGGAAGCTCAGAGAGCTGATAGGTAAGGTCCCATGGGAATCAAGACTGAGGGGAAAAACAACTGAGGAGAGTTGGCAGTTTTTCAAAGGGACACTATTAAGGGCCCAAAAGCAAGCTATTCCGCTGGTTAGGAAAGATAGAAAATGTGGCAAAAGACCACCTTGGCTTAACCATGAGATCTTGCACGATCTAAAAAATAAAAAGGAGTCATATAAAAATGGAAACTAGGACAGATTACAAAGGAGGAATATAGGCAAACAACACAGGAATGCAGGGGCAAGATTAGAAAGGCAAAGGCCCAAAATGAGCTCAAACTAGCTACGGGAATAAAAGGAAACAAGAAGACTTTTTATCAATACATTAGAAGCAAGAGGAAGACCAAAGACAGGGTAGGCCCACTGCTTAGTGAAGAGGGAGAAACAGTAACAGGAAACTTGGAAATGGCAGAGATGCTTAATGACTTCTTTGTTTCGGTCTTCACCGAGAAGTCTGAAGCAATGCCTAACATAGTGAATGCTAATGGGAAGGGGGTAGGTTTAGCGGATAAAATAAAAAAAGAACAAGTTAAAAATCACTTAGAAAAGTTAGATGCCTGCAAGTCACCCGGGCCTGATGAAATGCACCCTAGAATACTCAAGGAGCTAATAGAGGAGGTATCTGAGCCTCTAGCTATTATCTTTGGAAAGTCATGGGAGACGGGAGAGATTCCAGAAGACTGGAAAAGGGCAAATATAGTGCCCATCTATAAAAAGGGAAATAAAAACAACCCAGGTAACTACAGACCAGTTAGTTTGACTTCTGTGCCAGGGAAGATAATGGAGCAAGTAATTAAGGAAATCATCTGCAAACACTTGGAAGGTGGTAAGGTGATAGGGAACAGCCAGCATGGATTTGTGAAGAACAAATCATGTCAAACCAATCTGATAGCTTTCTTTGATAGAATAACGAGCCTTGTGGATAAGGGTGAAGCGGTGGATGTGGTATACCTAGACTTTAGTAAGGCATTTGATACGGTCTCGCATGATATTCTTATCGATAAACTAGGCAAATACAAATTAGATGGGGCTACTATAAGGTGGGTGCATAACTGGCTGGATAACCGTACTCAGAGAGTTGTTATTAATGGTTCCCAATCCTGCTGGAAAGGCGTAACGAGTGGGGTTCCGCAGGGGTCTGTTTTGGGACCGGCTCTGTTCAATATCTTCATCAACGACTTAGATATTGGCATAGAAAGTACGCTTATTAAGTTTGCGGATGATACCAAACTGGGAGGGATTGCAACTACTTTGGAGGACAGGGTCATAATTCAAAATGATCTGGACAAATTGGAGAAATGGTCTGAGTTAAACAGGATGAAGTTTAACAAAGACAAATGCAAAGTGCTCCACTTAGGAAGGAAAAATCAATTTCACACATACAGAATGGGAAAAGACTGTCTAGGAAGGAGTACGGCAGAAAGAGATCTAGGGGTTATAGTGGACCACAAGCTAAATATGAGTCAACAGTGTGATGCTGTTGCAAAAAAAGCAAACATGATTCTGGGATGCATTAACAGGTGTGTTGTGAGCAAGACACGAGAAGTCATTCTTCCGCTCTACTCTGCTCTGGTTAGGCCTCAGCTGGAGTATTGTGTCCAGTTCTGGGCGCCGCATTTTAAAAAAGATGTGGAGAAATTGGAAAGGGTCCAAAGAAGAGCAACAAGAATGATTAAAGGTCTTGAGAACATGACCTATGAAGGAAGGCTGAAAGAACTGGGTTTGTTTAGTTTGGAGAAGAGAAGACTGAGAGGGGACATGATAGCAGTTTACAGGTATCTAAAAGGGTGTCATGAGGAGGAGGGAGAGAACTTGTTCACCTTATTCTCTAAGGATAGAACCAGAAACAATGGGTTTAAACTGCAGCAAGGGAGGTCTAGGTTGGACATTAGGAAAAAGTTCCTAACTGTCAGGGTGGTTAAACACTGGAATAAATTGCCAAGGGAGGTTGTGGAATCTCCGTCTCTGGAGATATTTAAGAGTAGGTTAGATAAATGTCTATCAGGGATGGTCTAGACAGTATTTGGTCCTGCCATGCGGGCAGGGGACTGGACTCTATGACCTCTCGAGGTCCCTTCCAGTCCTATAATCTATGATTCTATGATTCTTTTACCCACAAGGTTGTGGCTTGTAGCCTCCAGAGGAGACATTACAAATCTAACTAAAGATTAGAGCCCGCCAACTAATATCTGTCAAATAATTTATAGGATGAATTTCAGAGTCTTTTTCTAGTAATTTATTTGGAGTTTCTCCCCCACACACTCTGATAACAGGCTTAATAGCAGTCGTATCTTATGAAAAAGTAATGTCTGATGTAGAGAATAAAAAGACTTACTGAAACGTGTGAGCCCTTCCTAGATTTGTAATAAGAGTAAAGGGGAAATACAGAAATGAAATACCTGATCATGAGAGGTAGCCTAGCAAAACAGCCCAGCTCACAGAGAATGGGTGCTTGAGGCACCTGAACTACAAATCCCAAGATACAGTGCAATGCCATTTTGAATTGAAATGTTTCAGTTTTCTATACTTTTTTGAAAAGTTGAAATTTCCGTGCAAGGAAAAGTAACTATTTTCTGACCAGCACTAACTACATATAAATCCATTATAGCAATCACTTGACAGCTAATAATGTTATATTTGCACATTACTTGTGACTATTACTGTTTAAGGAAGAGAATAGGAAAAGCATAGGTGAGTTAAAGTAATGAGCACTGTTGGAAATCCAGAAGTAAATTGAAATCTTTCATAGAAGCCTGTAAATATGTCTTTGGCCTCCCCGCTATATGTGACACAGCCCATTCATTTCAATGGAAGTTTCTTAAGAGTCATTTTGTCAAGTATCTTGAACATTTGACCTTCATATCTTCAGCTGTCAGTTGGGCCATTATAACTGTTCACACCTACTTTGGGTTGTTAAGTTTGATCATTTTTCTTCCATTCCGAACTCTAGTGAGGGCTGCTAGATGCACACATCTCTGAGTGCACTAAGTTCAGGGGGAGTTTTGCCCAACTAAGGAATGCAGAACCAGGCCTTAGCACAACAGGCCCAGTTTCAGTAGATACAGCACAGCGCTACATTAACAAAAAAATGAAGTAAGTTCTCCCACCCACCATGCAAATCATCTCTGCAGGAGAACAAGCCGTACACTGTGCTTGTGCAAAACATATACTACCTTACACCCATGTAGGTTTCTTATGTGAGGAAATTCAGTTAAAATATTTTGTTGAATTTTTGGCACTCTGCTGCCTGCCCTGGGTCTTGCACTTCAAATTTAGCAGCACTTGAACCTGATGTTGAACAGTATTGTCAACACCTTTTGATAATTATAAAAATGTAATGAGAAGAAAATGAGAACCGAGGAAAATATCCAGAGGGTTGCATTTCAGTAAAATACTGGAATATTGTCTTTCTCTATAGTTCATAAAGAAGGTGAGAGATTTTTCCAGCCTCCACCCAACCCCCCAAATCAGGGAGAGACTGCTTTCATTTTTTCTTTAAGAATTCAGTACTGGCTACCTTTGAATGAAAAACTAGGGAAACATTGACATCTCAGGTCAAGGAAATGAAACTGGGCTCCAGGGCCAGCTCTAGCCAGCAGCTAAGGAAGCAGGTGCTTGGGGTGGCCAATACAAAGGGGCGGCACTCCATCCACTATTGGGATGGCACGTCCGGGTCTTCAGCGGGAATTCAGCGGTGGGTCCCTCAATCCCTCTCTTCCTTTTTGAGCTGCCGCCAAAGTACCGCTGAAGAGGAAGAGGGATTGAAAGACCCACTGCCGAAATGCCGCCGAAAAATGGAGCGGTGTGATTGAGCTTTTTTTTTTTTTTAATCTGCTGCTTGGGGCGGCATAAAGCCTGGAGCCGGCCCTGCTGGGCTATTTAAAGGGGAAGGGATTTGTACTCCAACTGTTTTAAAACTCTGGTTTTGTTTGTTTCAATGCCAATACCTAAAAATGATATCTCTGCTAAATATTCACCATCCTTGATGTTCAATTGAGTTTGAAGAGTTTCCAATGTTTTTTCCATCAGACTCTCAAGAGGCACTCTAGCAAAATTGGTAAAACTAAACTTGATATTCCTAGAATTTCTTAGTTAAGAAAAGACCAAAAACATAGTTTGTGTTTTTGTGGAATAATCATCTCAGGTGCTCTTTTCTTATCATAAAGAAGCAAAACAAGGGAAAAAAGGACACACATACTTTTTTTTTAAATATCTGTTTTGCAGGTCACCTTTAATGTTCTGTATTTGAAATTTAAAAAAGATATTAAAGTTAATCTGAAAAACAATAAATAACTAAACAAAGCCAAGGCTATGCCTAAAATGTAGTTCTGGAGCTATTATTTTCTTGCCAGAATTCAGATTGTCTCCCAGAGAAGTTGAGGAAGTCATGTTTTGAGGGACTGTTTCAGATTGTGTTCTCACAGCAGAAAGCATTTCATTCAAATACCATTTAAGGCCCTGATCCTGCCCAGACCTAAGCATGTGCTCCATCTGACAGGCTACAGTTTAGTAACATTGACTTCCACAGGACTAGTCACAGTGCATAAAGTTAAGGACGTGCTTATGTTTTTGTGGGACTGACCAAAGTAAAATCTCAACAGTACCAAGTCCATAGAAGTCATTATTTGTGACTTTATAATATTGGCAAATGATGTTGGATTCCCAGAAATTCAATATGAATATAAAATATTTTAAGTGGATTACAAAAAGGGACTTTGTCAAAGTGCCCCGCTCTACCCTGACCCCACCCCAGCCTGCAGCCTGAGAGATTTTGTCTGGGCCAGCAGAGTAAAGAAAACCCTTGGGCTTCTTTAAGGATTGCTTCACACTCCTTTTTTTTTCCCCCTTCCTTATGAGCACTCAGTCTCTTCTTGTGCTTCAGGAGGGGATCCTTAGCTAATTGATTGGATAAGAGGGTTCAGCAAAAGCCCATTGGCTCCTGTGCACTCAGATCAAGCAGAAATGAAAGCAGGATTAGGGGAGGGCATTCCCTAAAGAAGGTGTTGAACAGACCTGGGCTACCTGATGTGTGGTACAGTGAGAAGCCCTCTTCTCCCCATAACCTGGTACAATAGGAGGATGGAATCCAGGTTAACGGCTTGGAGGGGGATGAGCTGAGGGTTCCCAGGTGGTACAGATGGCGGAAGGACGGATGATTTGTATTGGACAAGCTATAGGGGAAGAGTTTCCCACTTGTGTTAAACTAACAAAGTTGCAGCCAAGTTAAACCACTTATTGGTGTCTTGTCCATCTCCCTGTGGTGTATGGGAAGTTGAGATATATTATTCAAAATTAATAAATTCCTATTTTACTGCACTTTGTAGCAAATCTTTAATGGTTTCCTCTTTGTTCCCTATGAATGATTATTTCGCTGGCTGTCTTCTAATCTCAGTCCACATAAAGCTTTTAAAACAAGAAAAAAATTACTCAACTTGTGCAGATCAGTCATGAGGAAAATGTTTATCTAATTGGCATTAATTCACAATACATATTGCACGTCCTTACTAATTCTCACATTTATTTAGAAGCACAGTTTAGCAACGAGCTATGGTGGTAATCTGACTGAATTTAAACAACACTTCATCAATCTATAGAAGAAAGTGACATAAGCCAATTTAGCCATGTGTACAATAGATAAAACTAACCTTCTCTGGAGGTTTCTATTCTGGGAAAACAATTATGTACGCTGAAAAACCCCATACCTCCATCAGGCCTCTAGAGAAAACTTGTTCATTTGGAGGACAGGCTCTGCGAAGGCTACTGCCATTGAATTTGGCTTGTCACTGTATTGATTAAGAGGAGATTATTTTTTGTGCTTGATGTTGTGCCAGTTTTTCATATTATTAAATACCTTCAGTACAGCATGTATCTCCTGTAAAAATCAATGATTATTTCCCCCCTCCCTATTTCCATCCAGTTTACAGAAGGGAATGGTCTGTACTTTCCTTGCATTTGTAAAGAAAATTAACATAATTAGAAATAAGCATATATTTAAATATATAACATAGCTGAGGAAGGTGATTGCTAAAAAAAACAAAGGCACTGCAGATAACAGCTTAGCTAGCAATTTGTGTGTGTGTGAGTTAGGTCTTTGGTATTATCCAGAACGATTACCTTACTTACCAATTAGCATTTAAGAAGATTTGGGGCTAATTTTCAGGTAACATAAATTGATTATAGGTCCACTGACCATAATGATAATACACCCTTTATATCACCTGACTGTCTGGCCCTTTTCATTCTTTGCATTTACTGTTACTCGCCATAAATACACATGGGGGAGGGGGAGGAACAGACTAACGCACTTAATGATCAGAAATAAATGCTTTTAAACTGTCATAAGAATGCGTGTCTCAGCCTCGTTTTTCAATCAAGAAGCTTACTAGCAGTGTTACAGGGAGAATACAGTTGTCCATCTGTGGCCTTCAGGTATTTAAGTATTCCATAGTTAGACAGCAGCATCTAGAACAGTGGTTCTCAACCAAGGGTATGTGTACCCCTGGGGGTACGCGGACATCTTCCAGGGGGTACATCAACTCATCTAAATATTTGCCTAGTTTTACAACAGGCTACATAAAAAGCACTAGCAAAGTCAGTACAAACTAAAATTTCATACAGACAATGACTTGTTTATACTGCTCCATATACTATACACTGAATGTAAGTACAATATTTATATTCCAATTGATTTATTTTCTAATTACGTGGTAAAAATGAGAAATTAAGCAATTTTTCAGTAAGTGTGCTGTGACACTTTTGTATTTTTATGTCCGATTTTGTAGGCAAGTACTTTTTAAGTGGGATACTCAAGACAAATCAGATGCCTGAAAGGGATAGAGTAGTCTGGAAAGGTTGAGAACCACTGATCTAGAATCTAGGTAATCATTCCTAGTTGTGCCACAGAAAGTGTTGTCCATTCAAAATAGTTTGTGTGCTTTGAGACTCAATATCATTGGTTCATTTCTGACTCTGTCGCTGCTAGATTTTAATATTCTCCACCATTTGCTGTCAGATGTCTTCTGTGTTACCCATTTAATTCCAGTCTAAGATATCATCTACTATAAGTTGTTTGACTGTTGCCAGCACTACAATAGGCCAACAGGTTGTTTTGGGAAGAACCAGAGAGATGCAGTGAGAACTGACATTGGTGGTTTTCAGTAGTTTGCGTAGCAATGAGGATTGGAAAATGATATTATGCTGTGTGACAGCAGCACAGAGGACAGAGCACCAATACCAGGAGCAATTGAAAAAGCTTGTCTTTCTAACTGAGGTTTAATTGTTTTAGCACACGCCCATCAAGACAAATGAGTGCTGTCCCTATACTGAGTGCAGTCACTTGACAGTGTATTGCCATTGTGTGTTTTTATATCTTTGCCATAGAAACCTATAAAGAAACAATGGCAAAACTTTGTCAGCCCAATGGCTACAAATTGCCAGGTGCTCAAGGGCCAAATTTAATTTGCAAAAAGGTGTACAATTGACATGAATTTATATGTAGCATTGTGTATGTTTGTCCATGGACACTATCCGAATCCAAACAGTTCCCCAAAATGTCAATGTGTAACAGTAAAAAAAACACAAAACAGGATCAGTATTACCCAACAAGACAGTCCTCCACCGCATTCTTCCAACAAAAGTCCTGAGTAGAGCTGGGGTGGGCTGGAATGGGTTTTCCCATCCTGTGAAAATGTTCAAGGTTTCAAAAATTTTCATGTTTGCATCAGGATGAAGCCAAGTCCTTCTGACAGAGAGATCAAGCACAAGAGTGAGACCAATAGCCCAATGGCTCAAGCACTCCTCTGGCACGGAAGCAACTAAGGTTAAAGTCCCTGCTTTCCATCAGGAGAGTGAGCTGATTAATGGGCCATGGATTATTCTGAGGTGCATATGCTCTCTATTGTGACAACGCAATATTTTGTGTCAAAAAACTATTTTGTCAAACAATTCCCAACTGGCTCTAGCCCTGAACAAATAGATGGGTCATTACTTTGTGCTCCAAATGTCAACACATTCAAGAGACCAGGTGGGTGAGGCAATATATTTTATTGGTCTGAAGAAGAACTCTGTGTAGCTCGAAAGCTTGTCTCTCTCACCAATAGACCTTGGTCCAATAAAAGATATCACCTCGCCCACCTTGTCTAATGTCCTGTGACCAACATGGCTATAACAACACTGCATACAACAAATTCAAGCTCAGTTGAACCAAAAAAAGGAAAATGAGTTCCACAGCTGAGGACCCTGCACACAGTCCTCCTATAGTTTTGATATGTAGGGATTGTTATCAGAAGTGCTTTAGATTACAACTGGCAGGAGAGAAGATAATGAAATATGATCTGTTGGGTACCCAAACTATGTAGGGCTGTAAAGATCTCAGAAGCAGCTAAAAAACATGTACTGCATACAGTGGACTAGTATAACTGTATATACTCTATCATAAGCCGGTTCGTTTATAAACTGACCCCCCCAAGATGGATAAGTAAAAATGGAAAATTTTTATAACCCGTTCATAAGCCGACCCTATAATTCAGAGGTAAGCAAACTTTGGCTCCAGGGCCATCAGGATACTCCCGGGCGATCAGGATAAGCCGCTGGTGGGCCGAGATGGTTTGTTTACCTCGAGCGTCTGCAGGCACGGAGGTAAACCTAAGTAAACAAAGTGGCCCGGCTGGGCCGGGCGGCAGCATGTTCCAGCAGGCTGGGTCGGGCGGCATGACCGCAGCATGCTCTGGTGGGCCGGGTGCCGCGGCCACAGCCTACTCTGGGGTGCAGGGCCGAGCAGCATGGCTGCAGCATGCCAGCCCTGGAGCTGCAGCTGCTTCAGAGGCTGGGGGGAGAGCAGCGTGGCCAGAAGCGAAGTGACTCTAGCCCCACCTCTTCCCTTCTGTCTCTGCTGGCTGTGCTGCCTCTCCTTGCTCCCTCTGTTGGGGGGTGGGGCTGTGTCCCACCTCTCCCTCTCTCTACCCGTTCATAAGCCGACCCCCTTCTCTGGTGCTTCCCCTTTTTACTAAAAAAATGCAGCTTATGAACGAGTATATATGGTACTGCTTAGCAGGGCACACATTGCTTGGCTGCCCTCTGGCTGTAGCTTGACATTTCCAGGTGATCTTCAAGGGTCAGTGTCAGTCCTATTTCTGATGTTCACATTCATGTGGGGCAGGTAGAGGCCCAGAAATCCTTAGTTTGAGCATCCCAAAGTATTTTGGGGCCATTTAGGGTGGACAGTGTGACGGTGTGGTACTATTCCTTGCACAAATGCATGATCTTTCCTTTCTAACAGCCCTTAACATATTTGAAAGCTGGTATCAGGTCCCCTCTCAGTCTTCTTTTATCAAGACTAAACATGCCCAATTTTTTTAATCTTCCTTTTATCATTTGTATTGCTCTGTGGGCTCTCTCCAATTTGTCCATATCTTTCCTGAAGTGTGGCACCCAGAACTGGACAGAGTGCTCTAGCTGATGTCTCACCATTCAGGAGCCACACCTGTAGGTGGAGCATCTCCAGGTTCGGGTGGAGAGTGCGACCGTTGTGTTGAGACAGCAGATCTGACTGGCGAGGGAGAGCACACAGGGCGCATATTGCCATGCCGAACAGGTAAGGATACCATGCCTATCTGGGCCATGTCAGGACTCTAAGGATAACTTCGGCCCTGTCTGCTTGTATCTTGTGTATCATGCATGATATCACTGGTGTTGGTGGAAACGCATACATGAGTTGTGCCTTCCATTTGATGAGGAAGGCGTCCCCTAATGATCATCATCCCAGTCCTGCTCTTGAGCAGAACATCGCACATTTGCGATTCATCGGGGATGTGAAAAGATTGATGGTGGGAGAGCCCCACTGTTTGTAGATTGAACTCAGGACCTCTCCATTCCTCTCCCATTCATGATCCTGAGAGAAGTACCTGCTGAGCGTGTTTGCTGTCGCATTCTGACAGCAGGTAACACACTGAGATGTTTACGTTGTGTTGTATGCACCAGTTCCAAAGTCTCATGGCTTCTGTGCATAGAGAATGTGACCAAGCTCCTCCTTGCCTGTTGATGTAGAACATACAGGCGATATTGTCAATCATAATTTGAATGGATTTGTTCCGTATGAGATAGGAAATGTCTGCAGGCTTTGTGGACTGTGTGCAGCTCTAGGAAATTGATGTGCAGTTGAGTCTCTCCCAGAGACCATTTTCCCTGTATCGTGTGTTGACACATGTGAGCACCCCAGCCTATTAGTGAGGCATCTGTGGTGAACACTGTTGTCAGGGGTTCCTGTTGGAAAGGGATACCCATACAGACATTTTGTGATCTTGTCCACCATTGTAATGAGTTCAGGACATTTGGTGGAACTGTGAGCCGTTTGTGTAGGTTGTCTTTGCTTGGTATGTATACCGTGCTTAGCATACGTAGGCATCGCATATGTAGTCTTGTATGTCGTACCACGAATATCGTGGCTGCCGTACGTCCTAGTAATTGTAGGACAGTGCGAGCTCAAACTTGAGGACTGACTTGTACCTCTGAGATGAGATTCATGAGGTTTGTGAATCTGGTAAGGGGTTATGATGCTGTGGTTTTTATGGCATCAAGGTGTGCCCCGATTAAGTCTAGTTGTTGGACTGGGTTTATGGTTGATTTCTGTTCATAACTGAAGGGCGCTGGAGGAATATACTTTGTGTCCGAACAAGTCAAGTCTTTTGTGTTCTTTGTCATGGGGTGTAACCCAAATTGTGGCTGTTTGTTACGGTGATTTACTGCCTTGACAGCTAGGGAGTTGGGAGGAGGGGGTGCAAATAGAAAGTCTGCCCCCTTGTATGGTACGTAATATTGTCTAGCCACTCTTTTGCAGGTCGGTGGAATAGAAGCAGGTGTCTGCCAAACTGACTCTGCAGAAAGTTCTGACTAATGTTTATATTTGTGTTTTAACTTAAAACAAAGAATATTTCGAAGACGGGGGAGGGGGAAGAATTTTGGGCATGTAACCCTGTGTGTGTGTGTGTGTGTGTGTGTGTGGTGATGGGACCAGGGTGGAGATTCACCTCCTCCACAGATGATGAAATGGGCCAAGCTGCAGTTGAAAAAAACCCAGGGCACCAAAATCGCAAGCTTTTATTGGTACTGGGTTGTTAAAGTACAGTAGATTTTGCTTGGCTTCATGTTGTGCTGAGTTGCTGAGATGTTACTGAGCTTACTGTGCTGCAGTGAAACAAAATGTGTGTCAAAGTGTAACTAAATACTTCCCAGTGTTTAAACAGCACTAGTTTTTCCTCTCTTCTTGATCTTGTCTCCTCTTCCGTATTTACTAATTTAAATACACAACTTTGCTGTCAGGAAGGGCAACGAAAATGAAATTGGCAACTGTGCTCCCCAATGTACCTATCCTATAGCTTTCTCATTTATGTTTCAGTCTCCAGATTTGGAAGAATCACTGCAGCCAGTTGTAAATGCTCTGGGAAATGAACAATTCTTGGCCACCTATTACAAAGAGGGAGAATGCAAATAGTGCTTTGCAGTCACTTGCTGCATTCAGCTATTAGCTGAAACACGTACAGTTGCTCAGACACAGCCAAGAAAGGCCACCAAATGTAGAAGATTTGGAAACAAAAGCTGTGAAAAATGTGTCGTATTTTTTATTTTATTTTATTTTTAGTGCCCCATCACCTTTCCACAGGAAGCATTGAGAATCCTATAAATTAGATCTGGGAAAAATGTATTCGGTCATCAGTCTTTCCTGCTGCTGCCAAAGCAAAAAAATGATCTCTGCAGTTTGTTCTGAAATGCATTGTTCATTCTTCTGCCTTTCTTGGGAGATTATTCTACATTCCACACACCTCACAGTTAGAACATATTTCTTAACACTCAGTTTTATTGTTTTTCTCTTCAGTTTAAACCTGTTACTTCTAGTTATAGTGAGAGGTCAAAATGCGCAAGCTTAACATATGAACAGCCAACTTGGGTCCATCTAGCCCAGTATCCTGTCTTCTGATCATGGCCAATGCCAGATGCTGCAGAGGGAATGAACAGAACAGGTAATCATCAAGTGATCCATCCCCTGTAGCCCATTCCCAGCTTCTGGCAAACAGAGGCTTAGGGACACTCAGTGCACTGAGTTGCATCCCTGACCATCTTGCTAAGCCATTGATGGACCTATCCTCCATGAATGTGGCTAATTCTTTTCTGAACCCAGTTATAGTTTTGGCCTTTGCAACATCCTCTGGCAATGAGTTCCACAGGGTGACTGTGTGTTGTGTGAAGAAATACTTCCTTAGACCTGATGCCTATTAATTTCATTGGGTGACCCCTAGTTCTTGTGTTATGTGAAG
This sequence comes from Chrysemys picta bellii, assembly GCF_011386835.1. Classification (NCBI taxonomy): domain Eukaryota; kingdom Metazoa; phylum Chordata; order Testudines; family Emydidae; genus Chrysemys; species Chrysemys picta. Next base: position 45,131,624 of record NC_088792.1, on the reverse strand, counting down.
GGGCAAATAACTCTTCCCTATTCACCACACTATTCATGATTTTAGAGACCTCTATCATATCTCCCCTTAGTTGTCTCTTTTCTAAGCTGAACACTCCCAGTCTTTTTAATCTCTTCTCATATGGAAGCTGTTCCATCTCCCTAATCATTTTGTTGTCCTTCTCGGTACCTTTTCCAGTTCTAATGTTTCTTTTTTGAGATGGGGCGATCAGATCATACACAGTATTCCAAGTGTGGGTGTACCATGGATTTATATAGTGGCATTACAATATTTTTGGGTTTAATATCTATCTTAACATATCCCTTTTTGACTGCTGCTGCACATTGAGCAGATGTTTTCAGGGAACTATCCATGATGACTCCAAGATCTTTCTTAAGTAGTAACAGCTAACTGAGAGCTCATCATTTTATAAGTATAATTGGGGTTATTATTTCTAATGTACATTACTTTGCATTTATCAACAATGAATTTCATCTGCCATTTTGTTGCTCAGTCACACAGTTTCTTGAAGTTACAAAGAGCCAGCCTTTTGTAACTTTTCACAGTCAGTTTTGAACTTAACTATCGTGAGAAATTTTGTATCATCTGCAAACTTTGCCACCTCATTGTTTACCCTCTTTTCCAGATAACTTATGAATATGTTGAACAGCACTGATCCCAGTACAGATTCTTGGGGGACCCCACTATTTATTCCTTTCCATTGTGAAAACTGACCTCTTTGGGGTCCTCTGACTGTTTTTTTACATTTGAGGTATACTTTACTTTGACCCTCTGTTATGGTGTCTTTAAATGGTTTCCATGCAGCTTGCAGGCATTCCTTTTACTTTCCATTTAACTAGCTTCTTCATTTTTGTGTAGCTCCCCTGTAGCGGGGCAGTCACCCCACTCCAGTTTAGAAGGGGTTAAAAGTCTGCCCTTGGGGAGAGGGCTGGGAGCCAATCAGAAAAGGCTGGGAGGCAGCCAATCAGGGCTAGGGTGGGCTCTATAAAAGGGCTGCAGGACCAGAAGGCAGTCAGTCTCTCTCTAGCTTTGGAGAGAGATGGACCTAGCTGCCTGCAGGAGCAAAGGGTACCTTGGACAGAGCAGTGCTGGGGAAGGGGTAGGCTGAGCTGGGGAGCTCAGGCCTGGTGACCTCCCAGGCTGACGCCTGACAGGAAGGTGTAGGGAGGTACTGGGGCTGCAGGGAAAGGCAGCAAGTCCAACTCCCTTGCCAATGATGAGTGGCCGTTACAGACTGTTGTTTGCCCCAGAAAAAGGGGGCTAGATGAAAACTGGCAGTAGCCACTGAGGAAAGATGGGCATAGTGGGAGGGGGTTCTGCTGGGAAGGGAGACACAGGCCCTAAGTACCCAAAAGGGGGAGGAGGTGAGTTGAAAGCGGACAATAGCACTCTCCTTCCCTCCACCTTGTCCTGCAGAGCTGGCCAAGCACAGAGCCAGTACTCCATGGCAGCCCCCCAAGGGAAATTCTTGCTGACTCCTCCAGAATTTCTTTTGTGGGATCTATCTGAGGTTCAGCCCCCTTTCAGCTCGCCTCGAGAGCAGAGGGATGCAGCTTGTTCTATTCACTTAAAAACCGGAAAATGATAAAACTGACCGTCTGAACTGGTAAGAGACACACATCAGCAATGTCTTAGATGTGATAAACTACCCCTTTCCTGGCCATTTGTATTGCTGCACCACATATGCTTCAGGCTTAAATATCAGTACGCTGTCTGAAATGCAAGCAATGAGCCTAAATAAAAATGTCACATTGAATCATGTTATGTGGGGCCATCCTCCAGGTACATCACACTAGGACATGACACAGAACATCTCAATGCAATTCTTTAGCAGTTAAATCAGATTATTTCAGTGTCCTATCACTTCAGACAGGAAAATGATATATTCCTTATTATTTTTTCTCTCTTCTTCTCAGCAACAATCTCTTCCACTCACCCTCTATCCCCCTCCTCAGTGGATTATCCTGTTTATAGACTGCAACCAGTGAGATTTTCTGGGAGGCAGGGGGAGATATTGGAATAGACCAGCAGTTCTCAAACTGTAGGTTGGGATCCCAAAGTGGGTAGCAACCCCATTTTAATGGGGTCGTCAGGGCAGGCATTAGACTTGCTGGGGCCCCGGGCCAAAGCCGAAGCCCTCAGGCTTCAGCCCTGGGTGGCAGGGCTCAGGTTACAGGCCCCCCCACCTGGGGCTGAGCCCTTGGGCTTTGGCCCCCCTCCCAGAGCAGCCGGGCTCAAGCGGGCTCAGGCTTCAATCCCCACTCCTGGGGTCGTGTAGTAATTTTTGTTGTCAGAGGGGGTTGCGGTGCAATGAAGTTTGAGAACCCCTGGAATAGACTAATGCAGAATCAGAGAGATTGCAAAGTGTGTGCATGAGGCGGCAATTCAACAGAAGCACCAGGTCAGGTGGTTCTAGGAAGACACCCTTTGGAATCCCTGAGGAAGTTCAGCCTATGGTATTGCATGGTAGGATTACTATTTTGGTGGGGAAGAGAGGGAGATGAAGAAAACAAAATGAAGGGGAGAAGTAGAGTAGGAGAGACCAGAGGAAGGGAAGGATGGATATGAAGGTAGATGAGAAATGCACTCAGAGCAAGGAAAGGAAATAAAGAATAGAGTTGAATATTTAAGACAGAATTTGGACTGCTACACACTGATGGCACTTTTCTAGCCTAAAGGCAGCTTTGAGTGGTCATGGAGTCTCGGTCCTATTTCTCATCTGCAGAGAGTCCTCACAATTTTTTTCTTGTCTTTGTTTCCCTGATTTTCCATCCAGTCTTCAAATAACTACTATCAGGATACTGTGCTCCTCAATTGTTCATCAAGTCTTCCTTCAGTCTCCTGAATGAGTTTTTCTGTAGGAGCAGTAGACAAGGTCCAACAGCTATCTTTGATAGAGCTGCATGAGGGACTGCAGCTTGCAACTGGCAGTCATCCGACATTCTGAATCTGTTGTTAACTCCAGAGATGAGAAAGTGTTGGAATGGAGCTAAGAAAATATTTGGGGTACATTTCAAATATATATTAGACAGTTTTAGCCTGTTAATAAATAACAAGAAACCTTTGTAAACAAGCTATTTTAAAATATTCTCTCTACCTATTAATTTCAAATCTGAAGATTTTTAAAAATAGTTGTGCTTCTTTCTGCTTTTCTGCAGTGTGCAATCAATTCTGTAACCAGTAGTAAAAGAGGACTGAAAAAAATTAACATTTTTGTACTAGTAACACCTGGACCAGGAATAGCCAATTTAAATTTCTCTTTTGGCAATCCGCTCTGCATAAAATGGCAGAAATCTACACATTCACTAAGTTCATTACTGTTTTACATATCATGCATCCTGCATTCAGTCACTTACTTTGATTCTGCAACAGAATGAAGAATTAACAACATTCAGTCTGCCCTAAGAAGTTGCCTCATTTGAAGTTTTTCTCCATAGAAAGAAACCTGAATGATCACCTATAGAAGTCAGTAAGATTGTTTCCCCCCCTTAAATCAAAACTCTTAAGTCAAGAGTGCCTAGTACATTTTGTTTAATGTCAGTGAACAGCAAGGCCTCCTTATAATTTTTCCATGCATTAGTACTAGGTAAGTGCCTTTTTCCATATGTATCATCCTCTTTAGCACAAATGCCAAAGAACACATAATTTAGAACAACCTGATTACTGCAGCACTGCTAAATCCCTTTGTCATAATAAGGATGGGCATGATTAATCTGTGTTTGAGACCAGGGCTGGCTCCAGGGTTTTGGCCGCCCCAAGCAGTCCCCCCCCCCCCCCCACACACACAAAATTCGTCGGAAGGTCCTTTGCTCCTAGCGGGAGTGAGGGACCGTCCGCCGAATTGCCGCGGAATAGCTGGACCTGCCGCCCCTGTCCGGAGTGGCCACCCCAAGATGGTGCCTGGAGCCGGCCCTGTTTGAGACTGAAAATGAAAGAGAGAAGAGATGGCTGAACATTCTGTTCCACTGGCAACCTATCAAACATACTATTTCTGTCATAGCACACGTGTATTGACTAGTCTATTGTTAATCTGATAAAAAGTTGTATGTTTGTGTATATCTATGGGCACATATGCTATGTGCACCACCTAGGCCCCCGTCCTGCAACAAGCTCTGAACTCGTGCAAGCATCCATCCACACAGATCAGGGCCAAAGGCTGTAATGCATCCATCTGACCATGTGTATTAGCAAATAACTGGTTTCTGCATACACATTGCATCTTAGCAGTGTACATAAATTAGGTGTAATCAAATATGCATGCATGCCTGGTTTGAAAACCTGACCTAGTGTGGAATGGCAAAACATTAAAATTGTTTGGGAGTTTTATCTGCAATTTCCTATTTTCAGCAGCAGCGCCACACTTTGGAGACAGCATCTGGGGTCACAATGCAAAAGTAATCAATAGCCTTACATTTTTTTAAACATAAATCTAAAAACTTGTATATCTTTGTATCATGACAACCTGCACCGGGGAATGAAAGAGGCCACTGGAGAATGTCAGCAGTGGAAGCTTGTTCAGCAGGAAAGCACAAGCTCCAGTGGGTGTAGGCTAAGAAGTCAGAGACCCTGTGTAGTAAAAAGGATCCTGGGTAGTAACTACAGAGCTGGGTTCAAGAAGCAGCATAGAATCATAGACTCTTAAGGTTTGAAGAGACCTCAGGAGGTCATCTAGTCCAACCCCCTGCTCAAAGCAGGACCAATCCCCAACTAAATCATCCCAGCCAGGGCTTTGTCAAGCCAGGCCTTAAAACCCTCCAAGGATGGAGATTCCACCACCTCCCTAGTGAAATAGTTTTTCCTAATATCCAACCTAGACCTCCCACACTGCAACTTGAGACCATTGCTCCTTGTTCTGTCATCTGCCACCACTGAGAACAGCCAACCTCCATCCTCTTTGAAACCCCCCTTCAGGTAGACGAAGGCTGCTTTCAAATCCCCCCCTCACTCTTCTCTTCTACAGATTAAATAAGCCCAGTTCCCTCAGCCTCTCCTCATAAATCATGTGTGCCAACCCTCTAATAATTTTCGTTGCCCTCCACTGGACACTCTCCAATTTGTCCACATCCTTTCTGTAGTGGGAGGCCCAAAACTGGACACAATACTCCAGATGTGGCCTCACCAGTGCTGAATAGAGGGGAATAATCACTTCCCTCGATCTGCTGGCAATGCTCCTACTAATGCAGCCAAATATGCCGTTAGCCTTCTTTACAGCAAGGGCACACTGTTGGCTTATATACAGCTTCTTGTCCACTGTAATCCCCAGGTCCTTTCCTGCAGAACTTCCCCTTAGCCAGTCGATCCCTAGCCTGTAGCGGTTGGATCTAGTTTCAGATTTTGGACATTCCAAGGTTCTGGGGTGCTTGGATTGAGATTTTTGGGTTGGCCCATCTCTAATGAAGGGAAAAGCATGCTAAACTGCCACCACAATTATTCTGAATAGTAATATTCAGACCTCAGTGGTTCAGGAGCAAAATTAGCGATCAACATTACCCAAAAGAGCCACAGGAGTGTGAATAACAGGGGAAATATATTGTGTGTGTGTGTAATATATATATTAACTTATTTGCTGTGAGAATTTATTTATTTATTTATATATATATATATATATATATATATATTATATATATATATATATATATATATATATATATATATATATATATATATATATATATATAAATAAATTCTCACCAAATAAGTTAATAACTTAATGCAAGTTGATAACTTAATTGGTTAATAACATAGCAAAAGCATCCTGATTGGTTAATAACTCAGACTGGTTAATAATTAAATCACACAGTGTTTTAATGTCATGTGCTGCAAAAAGCCGCCGGAGACACATTAAAGAGCCACTTGTAGCTTGAAAGCCACCATCTGAGGATCACTGATTTAGAGGATTGTCTTGAGTAAATGTTCTATATACAGTTACACGGCCTGTAGAGTTACATTTCTGGGTCTGGGCACCAACACAGCATATAAGTATTGTGGGGGTAGCTACATAGCTCCGTTGGCTCAGATAAATTAGTTATTTTTAAATTATTAATGAAAGGCCAGATTGTGGCCAGCACACTAGGTATGCTAGGGTGGCAGGGCACATGGAGCCTTTCTGCTCCATGGACAATACTAGCTCTTGTGCTCCCTGAAGTGCTTGGACTGGTAGTGGCTGGCACCACTAGAGCTGTTTGAATTATAGATTTCTCAGTCTGCAGGCAGTTCCGAAAAATTAAACAAGCACTTAGTTTCAGATTGACCTGAAAATGGATTTGTTTGACATTTTCAGCAAATGGAAAAAAGTAAAAAAAGCTTCAGTTTTTGAGTCAAACAAAGCGTTTTGTTCTACCCCAAGTGAAACATTGCATTTGGATTTTGCACATTGTATTTGCGGTTTGTGCATTTTTAAACAAAACTGAAGAAAATTTGGAAAGAAAAAGTCATTTTGACCCTCAAAAATGAAACATTTCATTTCCTTTTGAGTACATCAAAGGAAAATATTGCAATGCTTTTGGAATTTTGTGTTTTGTGGGGTTTTTTTACGCCAACAATTTGGCAAAACCAGCATGAATTTGCAGAACATTTTGGTGTTGCTGAATCTGCATTTTTTTTTTTTAAATTAAGTTTTGGTTAAAATTTTTGTCTGTCTCTACAACAGTGATGTCAGAGGGTGCAATCAGGTGCCAGAATCTGCAGAGCGAAGGACACATTGCACCGCTTTGGGAGAAAACCTGCTACAACACTCCTAATCATTGGTGAGCTCCTGAAAGCATTTCCATTCTGTGCTGAGTTCATACTTGGGCAGCTAAACCCCTCCCACCACTTACACCACTGCAGCTAAACTCTGTGCTTAGTATGCGAGCTTAATCAGAGCTAGTGTGGGTATGGCTCCTCGAGCTGGATTTTACACTTCCAGATCCGGTGCACAGATGACCTTACAGTTAGGAAGCTTGGGTTCTGTCCCTTTGTTTTTCCACAGTTTTCCTGTGTGATCTAAGGGGAATCACTTAAAATCTGATTTCATAATTAAGTGCATGTGCCTGATTTGCACACACAGTTATCACAGTATTGTACACAAGCTGCATAATTACACAAACACGGGACTAACCTGGTAGTAATTGTATGAAAATTAAGTGCATGTTGTCACTTTTAAAATGAGCCTATTTATGTCTCTCTGCCTTATATTCTGCCTCCGTAACCTGGGAATAATAATACCTACCTTCTTTACGGGGTGATGTGAAATTAAATTCTTTAAAAAGCTCGGATGGAAGGGTTTAGATAAGTTCAATATATTACTATATTCCCTCCCTAGATTTATTACTTAGAAATGGGAAGTGCTGGGAAGTCTGGTACTGGGCTGTCATCCATTGTTCTGAGGCCTGCAACATACAATGCTGGCAAAAGGCAATTTCACATAAAATGAATCTCATGTACTTTCTCTTTCCATTCTACAGCAGTTTATTTGCTCATTTGGAGTGATTTAGCTAGCACATGTAGTGTAATATGTGCTCTGAGCACTTTGTAATTAAGGTGTTGGGAATGATGGGAGCTACCTGAGACATTTTAATCTTCAGACAGCTCTATAGCTGCTTGGCAATAGATACTTTGCGGGCAAATGTGGCTAACTGTCACATTTGGCCACTGGTTCCATTCTTCCAAGACCTCAGTAATGGGCTCCACACCGGTCTCCTCTGTACATTGTACAAAAAAGCCTCTCCATCTTGGAATAAGCTCTTTATTTCAGCTGCAGTCAGTTTAGTAGCAGCTATTTTGGAGCTTGTTTAGGTGGTTTTCTAAAAACACTGATGTCCTAATTGAAATGATAATTTTAGAGCTGTTAGGTATTCACCTCTTTAAATGAACTTTTCAGGGCAGATTTTTGAGATGATGGAACCCAGGCTGCAAGGTCTCCGCTGTAGAAAGGACACCTGGGGACGGGCATGGCACCTCCTATGGGGCACAGCCCATAGGGTGACTGACCTAGATTTCACAACCATTCTCCACCAGAGGAATTCCTTTGGCGCCCAAACTAGATTTTAAAGCTTCCCTCACATGAGGTTATATCACCATCTGCCCCCTCTGAGTGAATGTCCTCATTGTCACAGCTGCTCATGGTAACGCTAAGCAGGTTCAGTACACACATCCCTGTGTATTTGTGGGTTTTAAATTTTTTTATCTAGTCTGATGTCTAGCAACAAGGCGACAGGTGGACCACTGTGTCCAAGAAGTGTCCTGTGTGAACTAAGATACCTGTAACAGACTTTCTTGTGCATTGACTGTTTGGGGAAGATCATGATGCATCCTCATGTGAGGTCTATTTAAGGCAGTCACTTTCAGCTATAATGTCCTGGAACTTCTCTTGTGAGGGATTATAGCAGATGCTTTAGTTTTATTCTGTAATTGAAGGTCATGACATGAAGAATATAATTTTATTTTGTAATTCCAACTCATTTTAAGAACTGTTCAATTCCAGCTTCTTTGACCTCTCATTTTATTTTTCCGTTCTTATTGTTTTAGCTACACTTGTTACTATAGATGTTTTTTTGGTGGCCCACACAAGAGATATTCACACACATTCCTTTGATGAAACCTTTTGAAACATTCCATTTGTGCACCACTCATTCTTAGTTTCTTTTCACACTACTAAAGTTTATCAAAAACAGACGTTCTTTACAGAATCTATCTGGCACATAGAACATTAATGGAATGGTTTCATACTAGCTAAGAGCAAAATAGAACTGAAAGCATAACTGTTTGATAACAAAGAAAGTTCACCTATCTACTTGGAGAAATGGAAGTGAGAAATTAATCTGGAGTACATTTTGGTAGTGTGTACAGATACATGTAAGCACCTAACTGAATTATAATTAAAACTGAGAAAATAATTTGCAGCAAATAGTCTATTTGAATTTAGCCTTTTTCTGTTGATGAATTGTTCATTAAATGCTTTCTTAATGTATTTATGGTTGTATATTATTAACTGAATAATTTTGGCAAATTCTTGCTCATTACAATTCTGCTCATTACAATTCTGTAAGCATTTTGGATCTGAACTTGCCCCCGCTGAAAGGTCAGCATTTCTATTGACTGCAATGGGAGCAGGAGCAAGCCCATTTGTTATTTTGAACCATATTTTATTATTTTGAACAAGTTGTAGTAATTAGAGTTGACCAAAACTTGGAATTACCAGTGTGACAGGATCCCCCAGGAGTGTAGCCTGGGACTGTGGGACTGCTGTGCCCCCATAACTCTCTCCAGCCCGGGCTGTCTCCCATAATGCCTTGCTAGTGACCAGCAGCAAGCCCCTCCAGGCGCTGTGATCACTCAGCACAACAGCATGTGGAGCCCCGCACCCAGCATGTTCCCAGAGCCACTCATGAATCACACAAAGGCACCAGAGCCAATCCCCCCAGCTCCCAGCACTGTACCCCAGGAATATACCATCTTGCACTGCTCAAGATGGGCAGTGCACATTTATTAATTGGTTCACCACGTCAGCAATGGAAAGTGGATATACACCAGCCTTTGTCAAACCTGAGCAGATTTACCCCACAATTCATACAAACTCACTGATAAAGATAGTCAATAAATGTGTTTAATTGTTTATAAAAGGTAGATTTTAAGTGGCAAAAAGTTAGTTACCAAAAGAAATAAAATATAAGCATGCAGTCTGAACTCTCAACCCCATTAGACTGGGCAACAACTAGATTAAGCAGTTTTTCTCACCCCACTGGATATTGCAGTCTTTAATATACAGGTTTGTTCCTTAAAGCAGGGCCAATCTCCTCTCTTGGAGTGTTGTCTTCTTCTCAGTGTCTTGGTTGATTGCAGCGCAGGTGGGAGCAGAAGAAGGGCCAAGCATGGGTCCCCTGTGGTCTCTTTTATACCCTCAGTCCCATGTGCTTGGAGAATGCAAGTCCAGGCATGTCTGGGGGCATTGCTGAGTCTCCAGGCAAAGTTGAGCAATTTCCCTGGTGTGGCCTCATGCAGGTGAGTCACTGAATTGTAGCTCCCTGGCTGGACAATGGCTGCTGTCACCCCACCCGCGCAGTGGTTACTCTGCTTGCTGTTGTCTCTGGGAAGCTAATATCTGGCTGATTCCTCAATTTACAGCATATTTAAGTGACAACCATACAACACATTCACATAACTTCATATGCATTGATTATATACATTTAAGGCTAGAAAAATGACTTTCAGCAGATCATAACCTTTCCCCTGATACCTTACAAGGCATGCTTATATGTAAGATCACGATTATATGAAAATGAGGAATATAGGGCTACTGGGGCCTCCGCCAAGGTATAGAATGTCACAACCAGTTTGTGGGAAATATTGATATTTAGATATGTGAGTTTGTTCCAGTTTGGACCAAAACCATTTTTTCCCCAAATTTCCTGTGAACTAGACATTCCAAAAAAATGTCAGTTCGGTAGTACTGACATATGATGTCTGCAAAACGAAAAAAGGTTACCTAGGAGTTCACAGCGGCTGTGTGAAATTGACATGATTTTTGTCAGTTTCATCCCTGATACTCAGTGTTGAGCAGCAGTGAGACTGACAAAAATTATGTCAATCTCACTCATAGCTGGTAGGCTTTCAAGGCATGCAGCTGGGAAGCAGCCACACCATGCGGACTGCCCTGGACCAGTGACCCTAAAGCTTCCAGGCCAGCTGGCTTCCCGGGCTGCCTGAAAGTTGGCCATTCCTGCAGCCCCTGCCCCTGGGAGCCTGGCAGCCCTAGATATCATGGTAACCCTGGTTCAAGATGGGGCTCTCTCAGAGCCACTGGTCCCTGTTAGGAAACCAAGCATGCAGGGTTCCATCAGAGCCCTGCCTTTGGGTCAACAAAAGTTAGTGAAACCCAGTATATTTCTACCAAATGTTTAACTTTCAATGAATCGGCATTTTCTGATGAAACTGTTTCATCAGAAAATTCCCGACCAGCTGCAGTCCTAATCTGTACTACCTCTCTATAGCTGGTCTCCTCTTCTGCTCCTTAAGATGACCAGTATAGTTCATGGACCAGATCTTCAGCTGGTATGGATCAGTTTAGCGCCACTGATTTCAGTCTGGATTTCAATAAGAGCATGTTGGAGTCAAAATGATTACTGATTCAGACCCAACACAGATAGCACACTGGTTGCATAGGCACATACTGAATAAATCCAGTGAACTGTTCATCCACATGCTACACAGCAAGAGAGACTTTTTGGCAGCCCAAACATTGCAATAAGTTAAGCAGCTCTGTAAATCCATTCCTTTGTCTGCATTAGAATCAACCATACTAAGGATCATTTGGGTTTGGTCCGCAGTTATCATAACATGGCAATAATGGGGTAGTATGCCTCTTATAACCACACACCACATTGTCAGGCAAGGATTTGGCTGAAAGTGGTTATTGAGAGGGTCTCTGTACTGATTACTTAAGCTGTACTCTCAGAAATTACTAGATGTGTAAATTCTCTCAGTTCTAGAATACAGAAGATATTTTAAGAAAAAGTCTAGTTAAGTTTTGCCAATAGGCAATGATTGAATAAATAAAAACTATGAGATTACCCAATGTCAGAAACTTGCATATTGGGCCTTATGCAATGCTTTTAATTTTCCAGGCTGCCAAAAGAAACTTTCCTAGGGAATGAGTTGGGGAATGTGTGTATCTGCTAGAAGCCTTTAATGCTACCTTCCTGCAAGATTCCCCACAGAGCTTTAAAAACAGTGAGGGTACATATTACCCCATATATTTTAAATATAAGATGTACATACTCTTGAATTCTGTTGACTTTAATTGGAATCACGTGGCTAAAACTCATAGCTCAGCATTAAAAATATACCCCTAGGAACAATCTGCTGCAAATATTTTCTGTTTCCAACCCCAGATGAATAACCTTTAGAAAGAAAAGAGCACAATACATTTAATCCAAATAGTTATTGAATTAGCAGTTGGGTAAAAGTGCTTGGTGATTCCCTATATTCATTTTACAGTGATTGCACAGTCACACCATCATGATAACACAGAGAGAGGATTTGTGTTATATGGGGATTAGAAGTTTTACAATGTGATTAAAGTGTTTATATATTATGCAGCGCTAAAAGGATTTTTCAGGTTAACATTAATATATATATGCTCTGCCCAGCTGCAATAAGAAGTTTGAAACTAAATTTTTAAAATTAAAGTGGCACTGTTGATCCACCAAGTTTTTTTCAAACATACATGTTCTTTTTGGGAAATGGTCAAAATACAGCCAAGGTATGATTGGAGAATTGTCATACTATTTCCCTCTTGGGTGGTGTTGATAATCTTTACAGTAAAAAAAATTATTTCCTGCATTTTCTTTTGATAGTTATTGCTGCTCAGTGGTGCAACCCTCATTGTCTTTCTGTAAGCATCTGGTTCAAGAACCAGTATGGAACATGCTTTCTATGCTCTGAAAATAAACAGACATATTATCTTGCTGGTTGCTGCCCAGCTATCCCAAAATGCCCAGCTATGGAAAAATCCACGGATTCATCTTCCACAAGAAAAAAAAAATCAGAGTTCAGTGCTATGGCAAAGGCCTATTTATTTGGGGCCGGAGGAACATTGCTGCCTTTGACTATCATTCGATCTCCAAGAACCTCGTATAAAGCTTCTACAGTGAAGGCCAATGGGAGAGCAGGTGTGAAGAACAGGCATGGGAGTTTCTGAAAAACATTTATCTTGGAAGTAACTACAGCAATGCCTTTCTGGGCCCCAGTATGTTGAGTGGAGCAGTAAATCTGAGTAAAATTACTCTTCTGAATTATCACTGGTAGTTTTTCATAGCTTAACCAATAATAGTCCTCCACAGTAGAAATCTAAGGCAGGTTGAAATGTTCCTGTGTTATAGAAGCATTTGGTCACTGGGCTTCTCCTCATAGTTTTAATGTTAGAATCCCTGTTATTAAACTTTTATTTTCTATGTAGTTTATCATTCATAAAAGACACCATAATTTATCCAAACCTTCTAGAAGTTTCTTAAGCTTATATTTGCATTACAGCTGCCATAAACATTTTTTCCTGTTCTTGAATCCAGATGAACTAACCTAGACTACATCAAAAGCTGACTGCCATCTATCACCTATGTGTGCTAAAAATCAGCTGAAAACCTGTTGATTCAGATTTCTCTGATGTAGTAATAAGTAAACTACTGCAGGTAGAGTAAGAGCTGACCCTAACCAGCACTCAGTACTCTAACCAAATATGTAGGCAATATTCCATAAGAACATAAAAATGGCCGTAGTGGATAGACAATGGTTCATCTAGCTTGTATCCTGTCTTCTGACAATGGCCAGTGCCTGATGTTTCAGAGGGAATAAACAGAACAGGGCATTATCCAGGGACCCTGTTGTCCAATCACAGCTTTTGGCAGTCAGAAGATTAGGAACACCAGAGTATGGTTTTGTCTCCCTGACCATCTTGTCTAATAGTCATTGATGGACCTATCCTCCAGGAACTTAGCTAATTGTTTTTTGAATCCAGTTATACTTTTGGCTTTCATAACATCCTCTAGCAATGTGCATTGTGTGAAGATGTACTTCCTTATGTTTGTTTTAAACTTGCTGCCTATTAATTTCATTGGGTGACTCCTGGTTCTTGTGTTTTGTGAAGGGGTAAATAACGCTTCCTTATTCACTTTCTCCACATCATTCATGATTTTAGAGACCACTATCATATTCCCCCCTTCATTGTCTCTTTTCTAAGCTTAACATTCCCAGTGTTTTTAATCTCTTCTCATTTGGAATCTGTTCCACCCTTCTAATAATTTTTGCATACTATGGATTCATATAGTGGCACAATAATATTTTGTCTTATTATCTATCACTTTTCTAAAGGTTCCTAGCATTCTGTTAGCTTTTCTAAACTGCCACTGCACATTGAGCAGATGTTTTCAGAGAATTATCCAGAATGAAGCCAAGATCTTTCTTGAGTAGTAACAGCTAAGTTATACCCCATCATTTTGTATGTTATAGTTAGGATTATGTTTTCCAGTGTACATTACTTTCTACTTATAAGTATTGAATTTCATCTGCCATTTTGATGCCCAGTCACCCAGTTTTGTGAGATCTCTGTGTAACTCTTCACAGTCTGCTTTGGACTTAACTATATTGAGTAATTTTATACTATCTGCAAACTTTCCCATCACACTGTTTACCCCTTTTCCAGATGATTTATGAATATGTTGTACAGCACTGGTCCAAGAACAGACCCCTGGGGGACCCTGCTATTTACCTCTCTCCATTCTGAAAACTGACCATTTATTCCTACCCTTTGTTTCTGGCTTAGTCTGGATTTAAAAAAAAAATAGAGTGGCTGATTTTGTAATATTGACAGTCTTCTATTATAATAATTATCAGGAAGAACTATAAGTCTTGCAAAAAGCCTACTTAGAAATTTCCAGTGCAATTTTATAGACACTAATGGTTGGAATAGTTCAGATGAGGTTTGAACTGAACTCCCAAACCCATCCCTAGTTTTACCCATCCTTAATCTTTCCTCCATGTTCTCTGAACCCCTTCCCCACCTCTCTTGGGAGTCACTGAGCCTTTTTCATCAGTTATCACAATTATCTGGCTATACCGAAAGAAGGAGAGGACACATTTGACATGGGTTTAATTAGGCCGCAACTTTATTATTAGATGTCTGGGACTACCCGGCAGATAAAAGTGTACAGTTGGGGTAATCCCATGTTGGTTCCATAATTACCCAGGGGGCTTTAATCAGCTCCCACTCTTTTCCATCCAAGTCCCTCCAGCAAATCCATTGTCTGGGCCTTACCATATCTGGGGGCTTCCACAGGGGCGGCTCTATGTATTTTGCCACCCCAAGCACGGCAGTCAGGTGGCTTTCGGCGGTGCGCCTGCAGGAGGTCCACCAGTCCTGCGGCTTCAGCGTACCCACTGCCGAATTGCCGCCAAAGCCATGGGACCGGCAGACCTTCCGCAGGCACGCCGCCGAAGGCTTCCTGCCCCAGGCACGCGCTTGGTGCGCTGGTACCTGGAGCCACCCCTGGGCTTCCATCACCTCCCCCTTTTTTTCCATCCAGGTCCCTCCAGCAAATCCATTGCTGGGACCTTACCATCCACCTCCCTCATAGGAGGGTTAAGGTGGGCTCTAAGAATTGGGGGTTGGCTCTGTCACATACCAATCATAGGAGTCCCCAACCACCCCCCATTCATTCATTTAACAAACACCTCTTTTTAAGTCCTTTTCCAAGCCATTTATCCAGTCACCGTATACCTTTCCAATGGAGTACCTGCAGTGGACATCTGCCTCACACTTAAATAATGAGTTGCGACATATAGCCTACGTCCCTTCATGCCATGCATGAATAAAGCCCTTCCTGAACCCGCTGTGGGGAAGGCAAAAAAACCCCAACTGCACGCAAGCCAATATGGTGATAAGGGGTGGCTAGCGTAATGCCCATAGCAGGTCTTGACCAAACCTGGTATTTTACCGCATAAAGGGGAAGGAGGGTGGGTCCTGGTTCAGCCTGCTCCATGTAAAAGGGAGGCTTCAGGCACAGGGCTGTGCCTTTTAAACCCTGCATTCCTAGGGGATCAGTCAGTAACCACGCTGACTCCTTTTGCAGCAGTTTTCACCCCCAGCCATAAAGCACAATTCCCTTCATTCAACCAGCCAGCCAAATCCCCTCTGCTTAAAGCTGCAGGGCGGTCAATCTCACATGTTGTTCAGATTTTTCACACACCCCCTATACTAGTTTAATCATTTGTAAATAGCCTCCCGTCTGTCTTTACTCCATTTCTTCACCCTGCTTTGTTCCATTCAGGTCCTCCTACCCACTCTTGGCACTTCAGTCTTTCTCTACCCCCTTTTTTTTTTTTTTTTAAGTCGGTGGGTCTGGCAGGTTTAAGTTAAAAGGCAAAATTGTTTTCTCCAACTTGCAAGCTCTGATCATAAACCTACAATAAGATTCATTATTGTTCTTCACTCCGGCCTTCATCATTTTCAGTGAAAGTCATATGAGAAATAATTATCCCACAAATTATTTAAGAAAAATAATTCTACATTTGAAAAAATATATAATTGCGTTAAGGAATTATATTTATATATTTATATTATACTCACAGGAGGGAAGCTCATAGTAAGGATTAAACTTCTAATATCTAGGTGGGGTAGGACACAGTCGAATAAATATTCTCAGTTCTTTAATTACAGATGGTATTAATAAAAGCATTAAGGATTGTAAGTCACATGGATCTTTTAAAAATATTACTGGTAAACTAAAAAATAGACCAGGGATCAACTCTTTTAATTATGTCAGTCTTCTTCACATACTAAATTTCTCAGAAATGGAGACATGTATACAAAAGAGGTCTGCAAATCTTCCCATATATTTCAGGACTTAGGTTTTTTTTGTTTTTTGTTTTTATATGGGTAGGGCTTAAAAAATCCACATGACAATGGTGAGTAAAAAGATTTCCTCAGAAGATGACCTGGGAATTATGTACAATGTAAGCTTTTGTGTGTTTGTAATTTACAAATGTGGGTATCTAAAGTTAGGCACCTAATTCTGTACCTAAATTTTCAAATGTGGGTATCTAAATTTAGGCACCTACAGAAGTTTAGTCCAAATTTCAGAGGTGCTGCTCATCTGCAAGAGATGCTAAAAGTGTTCTGCACACTTCACTAAAAGCAAACACATACAAGGATGCAAAGGATATTGTTATTATGGGTTTCCAGCAAAGCACATGCTTTTAAATTGTCCAACTTGATATTTCTGTATAAAGTTAGTTAATGGTCCCCTAACAGTAGCTGAGGGTTCAATCTAGCAACCAGTAAAGAGACAGGATGCTGTTCCTTGCTTATTTTACCATACATCTGGGAACTCTGCTTTACTGAGATTTAAGTAGTCAAGAACCCTGCCCTGTGGAGCTTACAATCTACATAGACTGTATTCTTTTGCTTTCACTTTCACTTTGAGTTCTATATGCCTGAGGTAGATTATGTAGCCGGTTCAATCAGATGTCTAAATACAGCCTAAACCATTATCTGAGCATCCTGAGTCCTATGTGACTTATTCTGGGGTCAACAAGGCACAATAGTGAATATTCCTAACCTTTTAGACCTCGCAGACAGGACATATTTTTTTCCTTTTTGTAACAATCCTATAGAATACTATGCCAGGGATCAAACTTTCTATTGAATTCTATAGGGTGGTCTAAAAAACAAACAAACTGCAGATGTTATCTATTTCTGCAGATTTTTTTTCCATAGGGGTTTATAGAAATCAGTTGTCTCATGAATGATTTGTAAATAATTAATGGAATATGTGTACGTTTTACTCTATTTGACCAGCTATAGGATAAAGCACATTGTTTTCTATGTGGATGGAAGATTGGTAGGTATTTGGAAACTCATTGGTTTGTTCAATTAACAATGATTTATTTATAAATGATACTGATTTGTATACAGCGGTTAGTACATACAGAACTGGTTTATATGCAAAATTGATAAGTGCGTTTAATATATTGGTTTGCAAGTGCTAGATTTATTTTGTCTGAAAAATTTAGTGGCTCATAGGAACGACGTATTGATTTTTATGTGTGATATAGTTTTATGTTTGCAGACAGAGCAGGGGCTACTTGCATTGCTAGTTAAGAGTCTATCAACCTTGTCATCTTGATCTCTGATTTGAGGGATTTATAGGTAAGGTCATTAAAAATGACTTTGGGCTGAGCATTCTTCTAAGATGTCTCATTTAGGGGCCCCTCTAAACCTGTTCAGAAAATAGTTTGGCTATTGTTAAAAGTAGCAGACGTTGAAAATAAAGAGCCATTAGTGCTGTCAGGAGGTTTATTTCTGTCTATAATTGCTGCAATTCATTTTTTTCCAAAGAAAGAAACATCTGAATCAGAAGGTATAATGAAAAGTACTGACAAAGTGGTAGGTCTTTTCTAAACAAGTACAATGCAGCTCTTCCAGAGCCCAATCCAATGCTAACTGAGGTCAAAAGGAGTCTTTCAACTGACTTCGGTGGACTCTGGCTGGGCCTCCGACACCCGGATTCAGCAGAGCTTGAATTATGTTCCAAAATCCATCCTCATTCCTCAAAGCACTTAAGCACATTAAAGGCAATGGATCTGAAGCATGTGATTAAAGTTATACATGTGTTTAAGTGCTTTGCTGAATGAGGATGCTTTATTGAATCAGAGCCCTAGAGAGCAGTTTGGTGCCTCATGGCAAACTATGAAAAACCTATTTGGAAGCAATTCTTGTTGCTATTGCATCTAGGACCTTAATTATCTCAGTCGTTCTTGCACTTCTCCCCCACCACTCTATTGACCAGTAAAATAATTTCCAGTTAGCTCGGAAAGGCTTTGCCAGTTCCCACATATCCCCTGTGTGCAATAAGGTAGGACGGTATCCTGTCCCTTCCTTCCGTAGCTTGAAGAGATACTTGCCAGAGGAAGGGAAGCAATGTAGAAGCCAGGGAGCTGCAGGAAGGGGCCAAAATTGTTGGGAAAAGTCACAGTTCTGGAGATTTTGTTAACATTTGCCATTGTGCTTCTGTATGACTTCTTTTTCCCCCCTAAAAAAACGTTTTTCATGACAAACTCACTGTCCTTTCAGTAAACAAAGATCTGGTATGAACAGAAGCAGAATTGATTCTAAATAATGCTAGTTGGATCCAAGTTAGGCTTAAGCTAGGAGTGAAAATTGAAACAGATATAGGATTCAGGTTTGGCAAATGGACAGTGTTTATTGCATATGTTTAATGTGCCAGTTCCCTGAAATAAACCATGCCTATTTGCTGAAGAATTGCAGTAAGTGGTGTCCTCTTCTGCTTATTTGAATTAGCATATGCTCCATTGATGAACACCAGCGAGTTCTTCCAAGAGTAAGAAGCAACGTACAACCTCATTTCCATGTATGTGTTAAGTGCTGTGTTCAGGTAGTACCTACTCAATGGGCCCTGACCTCAGTTGAAAGCCTCTTTTGTAATATAAATAATAATACATAAACCGTTTTCCATTTCAAGCCAGTTATAACACTCAGGGACTGCATATTTTTAGTCGATCTGGTCAAAAATTTCTGAATTTTGATTTTTCAATTAATTTTTTCTTAAAATATCAGATTTCAATGGAAAAAAAGGGGGGGAAATTGCAAAAATGTTAACACTCTGTTTTAAAGTTTTTCTTGAACATATTGAGCTAAATACATCCCTGATGATACAATTAAACCAAAGGAGAAACATAAGGAATTCATTTGGGCCTTATGTTCTTCTCAAATCATAGAATCATAGAATATCAGGGTTGGAAGGGACCTCAGGAGGTCATCTAGTCCAACCCCCTGCTCAAAGCAGGACCAATTCCCAACTAAATCAGCCCAGCCAGGGCTTTGTCAAGCCTGACCTTAAAAACCTCTAAGGAAGGAGATTCCACCACATCCCTAGGTAACCCATTCCAGTCCTTCACCACCCTCCTAGTGAAAAAGTTTTTCCTAATATCCAACCTAAACCTCCCCCACTGCAACTTGAGACCATTACTCCTTGTTCTGTCTTCTGGTACCACTGAGAACTGTCTAGATCCATCCTCTTTGGAACCCCCTTTCAGGCATCAAATCCCCCCTCATTCTTCTCTTCTGCATACTAAACAATACCAGTTCCCTCAGCCTCTCCTCATAAGTCATGTACGCCAGCCCCCTAGTCATTTTTGTTGCCCTCCGCTGGACTCTTTCCAATTTTTCCACATCCTTCTTGTAGTGTGGGGCCCAAAACTGGACACAGTACTCCAGATGAGGCCTCACCAATGTCGAATAGAGGGGAATGATCACGTCTCTCAAACTGCTGGCAATGCCCCTACTTATACAGCCCAAAATGCCGTTAGCCTTCTTGGCAACAAGGGCACACTATTGACTCATATCCAGCTTCTCATCCACTGTAACCCCTAGGTCCTTTACTGCAGAACTGCTGCCTAGCCATTCGGTCCCTAGTCTGTAACAGTGAATGGGATTCTTCCATCCTAAGTGCAGGGCTCTGCACTTGTCCTTGTTGAACCTCATCAGGTTTCTTTTGGCCCAATCCTCTAATTTGTCTAGGTCCCTCTGTATCCTATCCCTACCCTCCAGCATATCTACCACTCCTTCCAGTTTAGTGTCATCTTCAAACTTGCTGAGAGTGCAGTCCACGCCATCCTCCAGATCATTAATGAAGATATTGAACAAAACCGGCCCCAGGACTGACCCTTGGGACACTCTACTTGAAACCGGCTGCCAACTAGACATGGAGCCATTGATCACTACCTGTTGAGCTTGACGATCTAGCCAGCTTTCTATCCACCTTATAGTCCATTCATCCAGCCCATATTTCTTTAACTTGCCGGCAAGAATACTGTGGGAGACCGTATCAAAAGCTTTGCTAAAGTCAGGGAATAACACATCCACTGCTTTCCCCTCATCCACAGACCCAGTTATCATCATAGAAGGCAATTAGGTTAGTCAGGCATGACTTGCCGTTGGTGAATCCATGCTGACTGTTCCTGATCACTTTCCTCTCCTCTAAGTGCTTCAGAATGGATTCCTTGAGGACCTGCTCCATGATTTTTCCAGGGACTGAGGTGAGGCTGACTGGCCTGTTGTTCCCCAGATCCTCCTCCTTTCCTTTTTTAAAGATGGGCACTACATTAGCCTTTTTCCAGTCATCTGGGACCTCCCCCAATTGCCATGAGTTTTCACAGATAATGGCCAATGGCTCTGCAATCACATCTGCCAACTCATTTAGCACCCTCGGATGCAGGGCATCCAGCCCCATGGACTTGTGCTCGTCCAGTTTTTCTAAATAGTCCCGAACCATTTCTTTCTCCACAGAGGGCTGGTCACCTCCTCCCCATACTGTGCTGCCCAGTGCAGCAGTCTGGGAGCTGACCTTGTTTGTGAAGACAGAGGCAAAAAAAGCATTGAGTACATTAGCTTTTTCCACATCCTCGGTCACTAGGTTGCCTCCCTCATTCAGTAAGGGGCCCACACTTTCCTTGACTTTCTTCTTGTTGCTAACATACCTGAAGAAACCCTTCTTGTTACTCTTAACATCTCTTGCTAGCTGCAACTCCAAGTGTGATTTGGCCTTCCTGATTTCACTCCTGCATGCCTGAGCAATATTTTTATACTCCTCCCTGGTCATTTGTCCAATCTTCCACTTCTTGTAAGCTTCTTTTTTGTGTTTAAGATCAGCAAGGATTTCACTGTTAAGCCAAGCTGGTCGCCTGCCATATTTACTATTCTTTCTACACATCGGGATGGTTTGTTCCTGCAACCTCAATAAGGATTCTTTAAAATACAGCCAGCTCTCCTGGACCCCTTTGCCCTTCATCTTATTCTCCCAGGGGATCCTGCCCATCAGTTCCCTGAGGGAGTCAAAGTCTGCTTTTCTGAAGTCCAGGGTAGACAGATCTCATAGGCTATAGACTGCAGCCATGTATACACACCCAGGGCAGAATTCAATCCATTGCATTCAATCCTGTGGTACAGTAAACTTTTCTCTATTTTTTGGACTATGCTATGGATTTACCAAAATCCAGCCCTTTATATACAACTTGGAAAATGATGCGCTGAAACAGATTACAGAGAGTTATTATCGTTATTTTGTTATTTGTACTGTGATAGTGCTAAGAGGCTTCAACCCCATTGTGCTAGGCATTGTACAAACATGTAACAAAAAGAGAGGCTGTGCATCAAAGCATAAGATGAGACACAACAAGTGGATACAATAAACAGTTTTGGGAAGCACAAGGCAAAAATGAGACACTTGTGATTAGTGTAATAAGCAGCAGTCACAGAATAACAGCTGGCCTAACCGCGCGCGGTAGGCAACTAGAAAGAGGTGAGTTTTAGGGAGACTTGAATGAGAATAATGTAGTGGCCTTGTAGATAATGTAGTGGCTCTGAAGAGCTATTTGCATGCATTAGGGATGGCCTGGGTCAAAGCACAAAGGTGTTGGCAAATCTGACAAATGGGTTACCAGAATAATTTAAAAAAACCTAATTATTTTAGTGTGCAAACAAATTCCCAGGGGACATTGCTCCATTAAAAGTGTTTGCAAAGAACACATCAGTAGAATAATTTTTTAAGGAATATTTATTTTCAGTTCCATTTAAACAACCCACTTTTGTAACACATATTAAAATCTTTAAGAAACATTTTAAGAAATGTCAGCATTATAGCTACAGGGATAAATTAAACATATTTCTGTTCTACAGATTAAAATACAGAATATGTTCACATAATTCTGCATTTTACTTTGTTGCTGCTTTATGCTTTACATTAAAAATACATGACTGACACTCTTTATAGCATTAAGCCTTTTTATTGAAAAAAAATATTATTGCATTAAACTACATTCCCAGGAATTCATTGATTAAACTAAAAAAAAAAAAAAAAAAAGCTGCATTGCATGTACAATAGTGCAATTCACTTAGCTACTGTATAATATAAAACACTTTATACAGAGAATACAAAACAAAATTACTAGTTTACATATTATACTAGTCAGAGTATTATTCAGTTTTAATATAAACTAAACATTTTTAAAATCAATCAGGTCAAATGGCATGTTTTTGCAAAACTGCATAACAAATGTACATATTAGGTATTTTACAGAAATGCCTCAGTTACAAAAAAAAATAGATGTTTCATCATTGTGGATTAGGGGGCTCAGTTTTGTTATTGGAATTGATGTTTATTGTACAGTATGGATGACACATATCTCTTTGACTAAGGGCCAAAGAATATATAATTATGCTAAAATATGTATTGACTTTGAGTGCAGATACCACACTTTCCCATGAGATACCATCCCAACACCACCCACATACTGTAACTTTCTTTAAAATAATTCTGAATAAAATTGGAACCGGAGCTTTGCTGCACACATCAGACCTAAGAATGCTGGTATTAACAAGGTCTATGTGTTTTTAAAAACAACATACTGCAAACCAAAGTGTGGGAATAAATTCAGCAAATAAGTCATATTAAACTACAATTTAACAAACATTTTCAAGAAAATCCACTTAAATGCACCAAGGAATCAATTTTAGCCTCCCTTTAAATGTAGCCCATAGTGACTATTTTGTTTTCATTCTGTTTCTGTACCTTTTTAGCTCTACTTTCTCCATCAATAGCTTTACTTCTGTTTTTCACAGTTCTACTTACTAGGTTTTATTGTTTTCATTTGGGTTTTCGGATATTTGTTTCACAAGATCTTCCATATTTATCTGAAGCAATGACTTTTTCTTGATTTTTCTTAATTTGATTCTGTTCTCAATTATTTAATTTACTTTATATAAACAGGTGATGTGTATAACAATTTTTTTTAGATTTTTATAAGCAATCTGATACTATGTGGACTATCTTTTTTTGTTTGGTTGATTTTTTTTGCTATCATAAATATGTCTTAATTAGTATTGTTGCCTTTCAAAAGTGAAGAATCTGATCCTGAAAAGACTTATGCATATATGCTTAATTTTACAGAAGTGAACAGTCCTATTGAAGTCAGTAGGAGTACTCAAGGGTGCAGAGATAAACAGGTGCATCAGTCTTTGAAGTAAGACCTTGAGGTTCATATGTAAAAATGTATGTGCATTTGCACATATACCTTTGTATACTTTGTATTCATCCTGTACAAACAGTTACTGCAGTTGCATGCACAGTTGGGTATTTAGGCATCTATCCATTTGCAGGTACAATTGCTCAACATACGCATGCAGCTGTGGTAACTACACACGCACACCTAGACCCAGTTTGACATGTCATCCCTAAGTCACTCTATAACTATCATTCTTAAAGGAGTTTTATAACCAATAGCCCATCTACCTCCCTTGTTTTGGAGATTATGGAATTTTAATGATTAAACAAAACTATTGTTGAGGCCCCCCCACTCAGTCGCTCAAACTGTCATTTCTCCCCTTCCGCTCCTCCTTTTGTCAGTGTGTTGGCTAAATAAGTCCCAAACTAACTCTGAAAGAAAGGAATCACTTGCATTGATTTTAATGGATGCTGGATTGGCCCCTTAAATTGTCATCTCTTTGGGGCAGGGAACTTGTCTTATTAGGCTGTAACATGCCCACGGAACTGTGGTAGCTATAGAATTAATCCAAAAGTTTCAAATATGTCTACTAATTTTGGGTGTCCAATCAGAGTGTCTAAAGCCAGGTTTTCAGAGGGGATCAGCTCCCTGGCTCTCAACATCTCTGAAAATCAAGCATTAGTTGGGTTGAGTTGAGCATCCAGAAATAGTGGCCACACTTCAATGTTATGGTCTAATAACACTAGGCCACTCCGCAGAATTCATCTGAACCTGCAGTTTTACTTGATTGTGACTAGATTATTTTCATTTCAGGTTGATTGAAACCAAGTTAAAAATCAGCTATAGATTTTGCTTTAAAAACTTGCTATATTCTAACCACAGCTACTTTCCTCTCTTTCTATAGCTAACCGAATATCATGAAATAAAATTCCTCAAAAGTTTGCTATTATATGTATTGGGAATTAATTCTGGGTGTGTAGATTATCAACTGTGCACTAAATCCAAATTAACAGGAATCAGCTGTTTTGTTGGCCAGTGATATTAACAGGCATAGCTGTACTCTAACTGCAATCAAGAACTTAATTTCATACAGAGTATTCAGTGTTGAGTATTAGACCACCATAAAATATAATCAGTTGAGGCTCCGTTGAAGCACACAGCTAACTCTAGGTATATGAGTACACCCATTGATGTCAATAGAATTTCTAATGTGTTTGAAGGTTGGGCACGTGGTTCAGTGCCTTGCTGAATCACAGCCTTAACTTGTACTTTGAGAATTTTGGAAATTATGTTAGGAACTTCATTGCATGTTCATTTTTACCAGTTGTTTTTTTCAGTCCAGTTTTATTTCATACTGTTGAGAGTTTTCCACTACAGTTGTCAATTCTGCTCTGCATTATACCCATGCATCACTATTAGCTTCAGTGGTGCTGCATAGGACAGAGGTAGAATTTCACCTTTCTGGTGAAATTCTGGTTCCCTAACCAAAGACCACATACAGAGAATTATTTGCAAAAACTAACCATGCTGATGTTGGGCCTAGCTGAGACCAATGTAACATTATAATTTCCAGCAAACATTTTCTGAGAAGGGGTACACATTTTTTTGAGAAAAGTATATATAGATTCTTTGGGCAAGATTCTCTAGAGCTCTGCTTGGCAGGGGAGAAAACAAAGCATGAGGGTGTCAGGTACAGTTCCCCACATCTCAAGACCAGCTCCAGCCCCACTGAAACTTAGAGCTACTGAGTTCTGCCAATATTCTAATTCCTTCTGCAGAACTAAGTTAGCATTACTGCTTCCTTCTAGTTTTAATTTTCACATGGTGCTTGTCTCTACTATAGGGAGATTGACGCTGCTGCAATCAATGCAGCAGGGATCGATTTAGCGGGTCTAGTGAAGACCCACTAAATCGACTGCAGAGTGCCCTCCAGTTGACCCCTGTACTCCAGCTCTCCAAGAAGAGTAAGGGAAGTTGACCGGAGAACATCCCCCATCGATGCAACACAGTGAAGACACCGGGGTAAGTCGACCTAAGTTACATTGACTCCAGCTACGTTATATGTGAATAACGTAGCTGGAGTAGCATAACTTAGATCGACTTAACCCTGCAGTGAAGACAAGCCCTTGGTGATGTGAAAACTAAATCAACATTCATATTCTGTCACTTTCCTTGACTTTTAAATATTGCTGATGTGCTCCTACCACTTCCCTTTGGATGTGTGACTGATTATGAAATGCCAGTTTTTCTTCAAATTTCTTTTTGGAGCAAAGGAGTAATAGTTTTGCTAATTTAAATAACTAGAAACCTTGGAAAATGTCTCTCAGTCCAGGTAACAGCAGGGTCTAGCTAGAGCAAGAATGGTGGTGAAGATCTTGCCCTTGGAACAATGGATGAATTAAAGGATTCAGATGTAGGGCAGCAGCTGCATTCAGGTGTGGAGTGAATAAAGTAGGGATAAATGCAGTATGTGGCAATGATGGGAGGGTCAGATAGGAAGGGTGAATGGGTGTGGTGGAGAGCAAATGCAGTGGGCGTCCTGTCAGTAGAGTAGGGTGGGAAGGAATGATGGTTGGAGCTAACGGGGAAAGTGATATAGGAGTGAAATATGATTCGGAGAGTGGGTGCATGTTGGTCAAGGAAAGATGACTGCTATGAGGATGTACAGAAGTGGAGACCGCAAAGCGTTGCAGAAGGGTATGGTGGATTGTGGTGACAGAAGCATGATGCTGACTGGGAACAGAATGAACTGCTGGTGTTGCAGAGAAGGCAGACGGTCCTGTGGCAGGCAAAACTTTAAGGTGCTTTGCCAGGAGTTGTTTCTGCATATGCTGCTGGGCTTGCAGCTGAAGTAACCTGTACTTGTCTATTTCATCAGGTGAAAATGTGATAGGCTGTTGAGTTAAAGGAGGGGAGATGGATTTCCTGTACATTTCTAGCTCATTTTCTGTTTCATCACACTTATGCATAGCACTGTCACAATCAGTGTTTACATTTCCTTCCACTCGATGCAAGTTCATGCTTACATCATGTACTTCTTCTTTGGTCTCTGCTGAATTAACAACAGAATATTTATTAGAAGGAAAAGCACCAAGGAAATCATTTGGTACCGGGTCACAGCTTTGTATAAAAGGTTGTACTTCACTAATTAAGAGATTTGATTGTTCCTTTATTGCTGTGTTCCTTTTTATGCCGGGAGCCTGATAGCCTATTCCTATTTGAATTATGTCTTTAAAAAGGCAATTATCATAATTAGTGCCTGTTGTACGAGTAACATTATTTGTCTGTGAAGCTTCAAAATTGTCTTTCTTTGCACTGCTTTCTAATGAACTGGTTTCCTCATTCCTTAAAACTTTTTTACTTATATCTAGGGCTTTTTCAGGCATAGGTAATATTGCTATGTCACCTACTGATGATGGAAATTTACTAGCAAAGTGACTTTGTGAGTTATCCTCCAATTCCATCACACAATAGTTTGAAAATCCCTCTGAATTGTGTGCTTGTTCTTGGTTTTTCTTGGATTTCACTCTTTCTAAAAGTAGCCTGGCTGTCAATGACGTTCTGTCTCTCACTGTGTCTTTTGCTGAGTTTTCAGAAGAGCCAACATGAAATTTTTTTGACTGACAATTCACATTCTGTGAGTCAAAATGTGTAGATTCTGTTTTTCCTGGTTCAGTGCTGTAACAGCCTTCTGTCTCTTCCTTGCTTTTGTTCAAATAATATACTGTTTCTTTTGAGAAGGATCCTGAACTACTGGCTGTTGATCTTCTGCAGCTAGATGATCTTCCACTGCTTCTTGAATGTCTGGTGGAAGAACTTTTGGAGCTGTGGTGTCTTCTATTTCTGCTGTATTTTCTGCCAGAATGTCGGTGTGTATTTCTGCTTTGCTTTGATCTGTCTCTATGGTGTAAATCTCTACGTCTTGAATGTCTTTGATATTTAATTGTATCCCTCTGTGTCCAGTTTCTAGTTCTTTGACTTTTACTGTAGAAAAGGTAATCCTCATCTGCATCATCAGAAGAGGAAATACAGTTGTGCTTTCTGTGTTTACGTTTGTGCCTTTCAACTGTCTTGTTTTTTCTTTTACAACAGAAGAGCAAGTGACTTCTACTGTGATCACTTGATCTGTGACTAGAGGAGCTACTTACATAGCTAGTTGTACTGCTAATGGAAGTGTCAGAATAGCTAGAATGTCTGTCAGAGGATGACTTTTGGGAGGATGAGAATCTCCAGTATCTTGTATAACCTCCACACCCTTCATTTTCCGAATACCTGCTTTGAGAACTTGATTTATAACTAAGGAAACTTCCAATCGAATCTTTTCCACTGTCACTTACATCACTGCTGCATCCAGGCCAGTTTTGAATGGATTTGCAGTTGTTTTGGTTTTCATGTATTTCTTCAGAATAACTTAAATCACATTTTGCAGTTTTATGCCTTTTAGTCCTAGACACACAAGGCAAAAAGGAAATGCCTTCATTTCCATCACTGTTAGTTCTTCTTTCACAGCTATGCAAATGGTGCTTTAAAGATCTCCTAGGTGTTCTGGCATGGAGACTTCTTTCTCTTGTATAATCCTTTTGTGAGACATCAAGGAAAGCAGGCACTTTGGGTATGTTTTCATTCGAATAATGTGAAATGTACTTTTGATCACTTCCATTCATTTCTTTCTCTGTGTCTGAATCAGCTTTTTGCTGGGCTTTGTTATGGGTTTTGGAATCTTTCATCTTCTTTGGTTTCAGTGACTGATTATCTTGTTCCATTGACATTTGCTTGTCTTCTATTAAACCTGAGGTTTCATTTTCATCTGCATTCGTATTTGTAGGGGGCTCACTACACCTTTCTGTGTTTGTTTCATGCTCTTTACGATCTCTATGGTTTAGAGAAAGTCGAAAGTCAAAATATAATGGATTACAGCCATAGGAAATACAGGGTGCAGTTTTTGTAAACAAAAGAAGTTCTGTGGGCCACTGAAGGGCAGTGCTGCCATCTTTGCTCAGTACATGAAGAAACGGCAATGCTTTGGGCTTCATCTCCTTAACCAATGTCTCACTTGGTTGCATTTCTGTGCTTCCATTCACAGTTCCTGAACTCTCAAAGAATGTCTCTGTCTTGACCACACTGGGATTGTAATGCAGCTCACTTACATATCCCTGCTCAGCTGGGTGTTGTGGTGGGAACTCCGTTAAGAGGTCACTTAGCATGATATCACTGTGCTTGTAAGGGTTCTGCTGGGTACAAAGATTGGTAGTTTGGCTTGGAGGTGAAATGAGAGTTTCCAATAATTTCTCAGTCTCATTCAACTCACCTTGTTGTTCTGTTTCTCTCATCGAACCAGTCAAATCCAAATGTGAAAGCTGCATTTCGGTTTTGCAGAATGAAGAATGAGCGCTGACAATTTCTTCTAACTCTTTATCGCTGTTTTTCTCAGTTTCTTTTACTGTTTTAGTTTTTGCTGCTGTATTGCTTGATGCAATGATATCCATTTGACCTTGTGGGATATTTAATCCTCTATCCACACTTGCTTTTGTATCCTCACGCAAAACTGTGCAAGACTGGCAGCCCTCAGGCGTTTGTTTTGTTTTATGGTTAGGTGATTCACTACCATCATATGCTTCTTCAGTGTTCTCACTGAAAACTGATGCTGATGACTCTAACTTTAACTGGGCTTTTTTAGAGAAAGAAAAAGAAACTCCTGTCCTGTGACTAATATTGGTGCCATCTGAGAATGCTTGTGAGGCTTGATTTCCAAGCGAACAGGGTCTCTCGGTATGTGATTGGTGCTTGTTTAGTGTAAGCGCCTGTTGTTTCTCTAACATGCTTCTGGAGTGACTTTGTCCTTCACACAGAGCCATACTCTTGGTACCTGCTGTGATTCTGCCATTTTTATCTATGAAAATTCCTTCTTGTAGTTGTTGCTTTTCCACCTCCAGCCTGGGAGCTTTAAACACTGGTCTGCTGCCTGTGATGCTATAAATAAAGAAATAAAATGAATGGATTTTTAATTAAATAATTGAAATAAGAAATTATTAACATTTCTCAGGCTCAGTCTGTTGAAGGAGGGGGTCATTAATGCTGTTGAAATTGAAAGCTATTAGATTGTTTCTATAGCCTATAAATGCAATTCACTCCGGCCGAGGCCACCTCTAAAAAAGCAAAGAAAGTCTTTATTCTCAGTAACTGGCATGCTTTTAACTGAGCACATAGCCACATTTTGTACATCCAGAGCAAACTCTATTGGCTTAAGTAGAGTTACTATGAATTTATACCAGTGCAGCTGAGATCAGAATCTGGCCCGTGATAATTTAGGTCAGCTTTTCATAGGGACTATGGTTCTGATTGTGAAGTGCCACATGCAAAACTCCAACAAAAGGGAGATTTGTACATGGAAGAATGGCAGAATTGGGCCCTAAGTGAGAAAAGGGATTTTTCTCAGGTATATTACTCAGTGTGATTCTTTCAGAGCTAACATGTTTTAATGCCCTCTTCTTTTTTTTTTTCTTCTTTGTAATATAAGGGACTTTATTCTGCAATACAATTCTTTTGTGAAACATTCAAAGAGACGTTAAGTATTAAAAAACGCATCCAAGCTACCATAAGACTTTAGTATTTTGCATTAACTTCCTTTCTATAAATTATCTCATCTGTTTTATAACACTTCCCCCTCACTTTTTGATACCAAAGGACATGGGTTCTCTCCTTGGTGCATGCAGCCAACTTCCATTAATGGTCATGGCAATTACACATGGTGTTGATCGAGACTAGTCTCAGTACCCACCAGTATTTGGCTATCATTTTCACATCTCCTCATCCTGTATTTGACTCCCTTGTATTTTTTCCCCTTTTCCCAAACCTTTTAGATTTAAATGTATAGTTTACCTTCCTGAATATTTTTTTCAGTTCAAGATATTCTAATGTAGCTTTGACCCAGAACTCTAGCAGTCTGTCCTTCTAATAAGTGACCAACTGGGAACAAGAATGACTGCTCTGTGTTGTTTTGCATTCGAGATCAGACATATATGATCACTGGACTAATGGTCTCTTTACTTATGCTTTAAAAATGAGTTTTGCTAGACAAATATCTGCTCTTGCAATCAATGCAGTGTAGCAGAACTAGTACATAATACATCCGTGCCAAGCATTTTGGACATGAAATCAGAATTTGAGTGAAACTGGAAAATATTTTAACTCAGTACAGGGAAAAATTCTACCTGTGTCTAAAAGTATGAGTAGAAGGAGAGTGTGGGGAGTCCATTTATTTGCTTTGTTTCTGATGTCACTTAAAACCCACAGAGAGGTGGCTCTGCAGGCCTTCGGCAGTGAGAGCCAAAAAGGAAAATTCTGGGTTAGCATCAGAGGCATGTTCCAGGGCTGTGTATGCATATGCCCCTCATTTAGCAATGAGAGCTCCTATGCCGTTCCCATGCCATTTATTTGTGTGTCATGCAAGAATAATCTCTTAGGGGGTGCAGTGAGTGGTGG